>NC_046293.1:62443396-62760465 GCF_004115265.2 Rhinolophus ferrumequinum
GGTTGTGTGATATAGCTAAATAATCATTTAACTATTTTTCCAAGCCAAACACAGAGTAATTAGGCTTAGTAACATGGCTTCCTCCCTACAATCCATAACTCAGACATGATAGTTTGGGAACAATATTGGTAGAAATTGTTTATGTTTTCCTTAGAAATTTAAATGAATGACATTTTCTAATTAGACTGCATTTTAGATAGAATTTAATTTTACTTTCATTTTTACTTTAGATGACAGTGCTTGGGAGAACATTTTCCAAATAATCGTCTAAAATTAAGTGGTCCCCAAATTTATCACTCAAGTATTAGAAAGTCACGTTATCGTAGATAAACAATGAGTTGGGGAGTTCTGGATAATAATTTAAACAGTGATATCCTTAAACATCCATTAGAATATTTTGATAGAATTTCATATATTTGATGGAAGTTTTGATTGAAAATATATTGTCATATTAACCCCCTCCGGAAAAAAATCATTGAAATATTCTAGTTCCAATACTCTCTCATTTTTAAATGTTTGTGTTACTTGGGTATCTGGAAGACCTAGTTTGCTGTTCAGGAAATATTGCACTCATGCTGTATCTAAGTCCATTTGTTTGAATTTTGTTAAAACAGTAAACTTAGATCAGTCAATAGTTTTATTTTCAAACAATGCTTAATTTTTCATTTCTTAAGGTATAAGCTTAGACACAAATCTTTAGAATATAGGTATAAGATTATTCCACCGAAGAATTAAGATTTTCATATTTCTCTTTCTGAGATTAAAATTATAGCTCCTTGCAAAATACTAAAATTTGCTAACTATTTCACGTTGTTGGTTTGTCAATGCAAAATCTTTTCACATTTTAGCACTGGCCACGAGATAAGTTTTCCAGTCCACAATTTGTGACTCAAAAAGGTGTTGTGTAGTGTATCATTATAGCATTTCCATATTCATCTTATGTTTACTACTGATATGACTTCAAAAATATAATATTGTCAAAATTGTGCTGACTGTGAAATTAAAATGCTTTTTAGGGCATCCATGAACAGCTGTATTGAATAGCCTGACATCTGTGAAATCAAAAGTGTATTTCAAATTCAACTTTCAAACCACAGAATTCAAGTAAGCAAAAACTTACCATGTGTTAAAAACACTTGAAACTCTTCCTCTTGTAACTGTTTATCTACATTTTTAAAACTCTGTTTATATTGTAGTAACAGCTGTGTTTAAAAGGGACATGACAGAGCAGACTAATTTATAATGCAAAACTCTATTCTAAAAAAAAACTTATGTTTGAAAAAACACTTCAAAAGAGGGCAAAAATGATTAAAATAGACACAACCATTTGTTTAAACTATGACTTTCTCAAGAAAAAACAGCCTAATGTAAACTGGCCCATACATGTTCCAAGCAGCTGTTCTGTGTAACGCCTCTACAAAACCTTTTTCTTTGGGGGGTGGGCAGAAAGAAAATGAGCAACTGACCATAACAAAAGGTCATTGCCATTTAAGAAACAGCACAAATCTAAGGATGAAATACTAAATATTTTTGAAGGGTGTCAAGTTAGTGAAATTAGGGGTGAGGAAACAGAGCCCGTGACCGTCACTGCACTAAGCAATCTTACAACTGCAAAGTGAAAAAGTCACCCTTGACCAGCATTCCTTCCCTGGTTTTCTACAGAAAAACTGCAAAACTTTTTGATATGAAAAAAAAAAATTCAAATAAATGTTTGCCTATATTTTATCATATATTAGCGAACATTTTTTTTTTTACTCCCTTAAAAAAAATCGTCATTGTTTTGGCAATTCATAGACATGATCCATTATTCCAATTGGTTTCTCTTGGTGTTTGACACTGTTGACCACTCTCTTTTTATAAGATCCTCTTTTTCTTTGGTTCCCATGGTACCATTTTGTCATCTGACCTCTTGACCACATCTAATGATCTAAATACAGCACCTTTTCCTCTGCGTTTTTTCTAAATGTTCCCTAAAATGCCATCTGCAATTACCTTCTCTTCTCAGATGCAGCAAAATAGTCTCATGTACCCAAGGAGGCAAGGAAGAATCTTCCCTTATCTCAGCTTGAGGGCCTGAACTGGCCCTCAGCTCAGGGCCAGGCAGCTAGCCATGTGCCCAGGTTGTCAGGAATTAGTTAAGAAAGCCACATCTGCAGGGACCTGTGTGGACCAAGGACAAGGACCAGACAGGAACAAAGATGTTTCATCAGATGCCAGCATGGAAAGCTGACAACACCAGGCCCCTGCCTCCCTACTCATACATGTCAACCCTGGCAATATAGACACAACCTCAAAGAAAGGGACATGGAATCCCAAATAGATTAAGGTAAAGTTTCCATTGCCCAGCAGAATAAGGGACCAAAATAAAAAGTAAATTCAGTTAACAAAACATGACACCAGTTCCACTTCACATGTGAGTCTGTTGAATGATATTCCCAGCCATCCATAGCACCATGCCCTGAATGTAGTTGGAGTTCAAAAGACATGGTTTCCTTTTCTCCGTGGAGGATCAGCAACTCTCACGTAGCATCATCTCATGAGTTAAACTGGATGAACTCTAATTCATTCATTCATTTACTCATGCAACAAAGATATTTTGGACACTTACTCTGTGCCAGGCAGTCTTCTAGGCACTGAAAATACAATGACAAGTAAATGAAGTTCCAGCTCTTTAGAGAGACAGCTAGGAAATAAATAAATAAATAAATGAAAGGAAAGAAGGACAAGAGGAGGAGAAGGTAGGGAGGGAGAGGGAGAGGGAAAGGGAGAGGGAGAGAGAGAGAGAGAATGAAAGAAATCGAATGACAGGAATGGTAAATGTAAGGGGATAAAACAAATCAGAATATCAGAGAGAGATGGGAAGGGTTTGTCTCACTCGCTTGACCGTAGTGTTCAGGAAGATATCTCTGAGTACATGAAATGAACACAAGAGATATGCATGAAGTTAGGGAACGCATCTTGGAGATCTAAGTAAGGAACACTCCAGGCTGGGGAGCCAGCAAGGTACAAGCCTGTGAGAAGTCTTCCAAACCAGTTATTCTCTAAAAGCGTAACTCAAATTAGCATGTGAAGGAAGAAATCTGTAATCTTAATGTGAATCCTAACCATTCCTTGGGTTTCATTTATATAAGAGCTAAAATATATTTGGGAAAAGTAAATCAAGATGAAAGTAATTATTTTCTGTTATTAAGATGCCCTAAATGCATTTGTTAAAATAGGGAAGAATTAGCTACATAATTTATACTTGTGTCTATGTCTGTGTTTGTATATATCTATATTTGTATCATCTATATCTATATTTACATCTGGATATGCTATATAATCTGGATACATTTGTATCTTTATCTATCTATCTGTCATCTAGCTAACATCTATCTATCTATCTATCTATCTATCTATCTATCTATCTATCTATCTATCTATCTACAGCTGAATATGCCACATAATTTAGTTTTGCTACGAAGCCCCAAACCTAATTAACATATTTCTGAAAGAATCAAATTATCTTCCTGAGAAACTCCTCATAAGTAGAGTGGATAACTATGTATATTCTCACATAACATGTGTATCTACATCTGTATCTGTCTATGCTTATAATTGTATTACGTATACATGAGGCTTCAGCTTACACACTCTCAGATTATACCTTTACAAACCAACTGGATCAAACATCTTCAGCATCTACTCATAAAACACAATTGGGGGGATCATTTTTGTTACTATCTTACAAAAACGATGTCAAAAAGGACTCCCCCAAAGATAAATTAATTCTAAAAAGCATACAATCTTACGTGATTATTTGGAAAAATGGAAAAATAGTCCCACTAGTTTGCAGAGTTTCCTTAAGTTTTCCTTTTCCAAAAGGCCACCCCTCCCTCTCCCAAGCAAAATTTGATGACGGATTACCAATATCAATACCAGGATAGCTGACATATCCATAGTATTTTTTTAAAAAGGTTATAATATGTAAATTTTATTTGAAAACAGTTGCAGCCAAAAAGAACCACACTTGGCTTTGACTGTATTCAGGGTCCCATAGTTCTTTTAAAGTACAGTGTCATGATGCTTTATAAAAAGAGATCCTACATATTCTGATGCCTGGTAATCCTGATAGTTTTCACGTACAATGCCTTTATACTCTTCATTTTATGACAGGTATATTTTTAATGGCTGCATCAATCATAATAAAAATGTATGCTCTAAAGTCCTCAAAAGTAAGACAGTTATATCAGTCATCATATACTAAGGGAGTCATCTGAAATGAGTCTTATATAATTAGGATGGCCATATGCTTGATTTGCCTGGGACAGTTCTGGTTTATGTCTACATGCTGGTGGAAAGCAATGCCCACATTGACTCACAGAAGTCCTGGTAAACTCTGGTTATTCAGTGTAAAATCAATTGCAGAAGGGTTATAGTGAAGAAATTTTATACGTTTAGTGTTTTGTCTGGGACAGAAAATATTACCTGTCACTAAAATCTGGAAAATACAGGTTGTCACAGTATATAGTATTTAATTATTAAAGAATTTTCTTCCTCTGGGAACCAAAGAATCAACGAGTAAGAAGAGTCGGAACACAGAGGTAGTTGGAGTGTCATGCCAGCACCAGTATAATAGCACAGACACCCAAATACAAGACAGTTTTTATCAATTTATTCTCTTTCAGAAGTAAGATAAATAAAATTGATTCTTGTAAATGCATTTCTCAGGCTAAATTTTACTTGTATGAACTAGTAGAACTTTGGAAGTTTGCCGCCAACTAATCATTTCCATTTTATTTAATACTAGCAGGAAAAAAAGTTATTAAAAATGAAGACTTCTCAAGGGATGTGCCAGTTCCATGAATTAAACTCTTCTAGGGTATTACCCCAGCAAATATTCAATTGCTTGGGAGAAGATATTTAAATAATCTTACATTTTAAAAAATTTTCCAGTTCTATACTTGCCCATATATAGTAGAATTGTTCTTTAGAACAGTAGTTATATTTGGTATTAAAAAAAGGGAGTTGGTACTTTTAGAAGGGGAGGCCCATGGGTTTTGCAAAAAACTGAACTCGTTTCATTACTGCAGAACGTCTCAGAACCTCTAATACCCTAACATACATGGCGACTTTAAGAGATGAGTATGGCATGAGGTAGTTCCCAAACACATTTGCCCACTGACCTCTCTTTTCCCACAGCATCCTGTTTGTCTAATGTCTGTGTAACAAATATCTCCTTATAATAACGTCTTATTCTTCATAAGCCTACATGAAAAAAAAATCTGACTTCTCTGTTAACTACTTAAAAATGAAATTATGAAAAAGATTATAAGAAAATGTACTTACATTTATTCATTCATTTATTCTGCAAATACCAAGTGAGTACCTACTATGTCCTAGGAACTTTTTTAGCCATTGGCATTGTAGCAGTGAACAAAACATGCAAAGTCCCTATTCCCAGGGACTTTGGGAATGTAAACAATAAGCACACATATGCATATATACCAGGGGTCCCAAGAAAATGTATACAAGTGAGCACTTTGGTCAACGTTGCTCAAGCAGTACTTCTCCGTAATCAGAAGTGTCTGGATGCTGATGGTAACCACTTTGAGCACCTCTTGTAATTGCAGAAGTCAGACGTGACTTGTATTCATCTTTTGTTATCAGTATATATTGAGTATTATAATTTTAATACAGTTTTCCTTTTTTAAAATGTGCATACATTTTTTAGCACTACACACACACACATATATATAGTGCCAAAATATATATATATAGAGAGAAAAATTTATATGTATATATAAATATTTTTCTCTTTCTCTCTCTATATATAGTTTTCTATATATATAAATTTTTCTATTATATATAAAATTTCTCTCTATATATCTATATATGGATATAGATCTATAGATATATAGATCTATATCTATATATAGAGAGAAAAATTTATATATATATAAATTTTATATATATATATATAAATTTTTCTCTAAAATGGCTATAGAATGAATTTATATTCAATGTGATTATAATCAACATCCAAAAAGATTTTTTTGGGTGAAACTTAGTAAGTTTGTCCTAAATTTTACCTAGGAAAACAAAGAGCCAAAGATAGTCACAATGATTTTGAAGAGTAAGAAATTTTCCCTAAAATATTAAGGAGCTATGAAGTTAGAAGCACAGGAATAGAAAGTAAACTAATGGTACAAAATTAGGAGTCTAGAAACAAAGACAACCCTACATGGAAATTTGATGAGTGTAGAAATGGCACTGAAAAATCAATGAAAGTGATGGATTGATTATTCAGAAAACAGTGCTGAGACAACATGTTTTCCAAATGGAAAAATTGAATCCCTGCCTCACACCATACTTATTAAAGAAATTTAACGTAAAATAAAGAATTAAACATGAAAAGAAAAACAACCCACTAAACTTTTTAGAAAAAAAAATATAGAATATTCTTATTACCTTAGTTTGGAAGAATATCTTAACATATAAACTCAAACTATAAAAAAAAGATTAATAACAGTGACTACATTAAAATTTAAAACTTATGTGATCAAATATATCTTTAAAATAAAAAGATAGTACCAATTGAGAGAAGATGATAGCAATGCATGTAGATGAAAAAGAACTACTACCCAGAATACATGGAGAACCCTCTCCAAACCAAAAAGAAAGATTCAAACAAACAGACAAATGAGCAAAGGGTATAAACAGATTATTCAAAGAAGATAAAATGAGAATTGTCAAAAAACATCTGAAAAGATACTCAAACCTAATAGTAATTAGGAAAATGTAAATTTAAACCATGTGGTGATACAATTTTATACCCATCATTTTGGAAAAAATTTAAAGTTTGACAATAGCAACTATTAATGGGGATATGAAGCCATGAAAAGTGTTATCTTAGTTGAATAATAATGCCCAGTTTCTACTCCTGGATACAGACTCTAGAGAAATCCTGATGTGTGCATGGTAGACATACATAAGACTGTCCACAGCAGCACTGTTTATCATTGTGGAAGATTGGAAGCAACCTAAATGTTCACTAGCAGACATTAGTCATCCAAAGAAATATTCCACAATAGTGAAAATTAATAAACTAAAGCTAAATAAATAAATCTCAAAAACTTAACATTCACTAAAATAGTCATACTCAAGCTCAGAGAGTAGAATGAAGGTTTCCAGTGTCTGGGGCGAGGATAAAAGGGGGAGATGTTAGTCGAGGAATACAAAGTTTCACTTATGAAAGATAAACAAGTTCTGGATATCTAATGTAAAACATTGTGACTATAGTTAATAATACTATATTATATATTTGAAATTTGCTAAGAGAGTACATCTTAAATGTGTCTCACCACCAAAAATCAAAGAGAGAGGAAGGACAGAAGGAAAGAAATGGCAACTAAGTGAGGTGATGGATATATTGATTAGCTTGCTTGTGGTGATTATTTCAAAATGTGTATATATATATATATATATCAAATCATCGAGTCGTACATCTTAACTATATACAATTTTTATTTGTCAAATATACCTCAACAAAGCTGGAAAAAAATTTAAAAAAAGAATGCAGCATAGTATTTTGATATGACAGTATTAGAACAGTACTTGATTAAATCTCTGAAAAGCTTTGTAGTAACACATCAAGTTAAAAATTACCTCAGAAGGCACAGATGAAATTGTCAAACTCATAGAAGCAGAGAGTAGAATGGTAGTTGCCAGAAGCTGAGAGCAGGAGGAAGTTTGGGGAGGTGTTAGAGGATACAGAATTACAGTTATGCAAGATGAATAGTCCTAGAGATCTACTGCACGGCATAGAGCCTATGGTCAGCGGCACTGCATTGTATACTTTCAATCTCATTAAGAGGGTAGAGCTCATGTTAAGTGTTCTTATCATGCACACATACAAAACAACAATAATAAGTAAAGGGTGGGAGGTAATGGATATTTTTATGGCAGAGATTTTGGTGATGATTTCAGGGTATATATTTATCTCCAAACTCATCAAGTTATATATATTAAGTGTGTACAACTTTTTGTATGTCAATCATACCTCAATAAAGTAGGTTTAAAAACAAAACTTAACATTCATAGAAAAAAAGCAAGTTTCAAAGAAAAACAAAAAATGTGATAACTCTCATAAAAATTAAGTGGTAAAATAATACTAAATATAATTTAGAAAATATATATATATAAAATCAAAGCATAAAATTTGGAAATAATTTGATGGAGGGAAGGGATTATGATGTGGATGGAAGCGTACACAGGGATCTGCAACTCTATTTGTACTGTTTCTTTTTTTGTAATTGGATGATGAAGGGTTCATAGATACTGGTTTTATTATTTTTGTACTTTTACGTATGACTAAAATATGTCATTTTGTTATGAAAGAGAGTGAATGAACAATGATAACATTCGTCAAAATAGTGTTAGCCGAGCCTTTATTCTTCTTTGATATTTCTGTTTAATAATCTCCCGGAGTACTAATATTTCATTTTGGGGTTCATGTAATTGACAGAGTAATAAACATTTAGAAGCAAATTGCAATACCTTAAAAAAGAGAGGGAGAAAAATAAACTGGGTTAAATAAGTTTCTTTCTCAAATGTGAACAAATGAAAGGAGATTACAATTTTACTCCATTCAGCATAAAACTACCTGGCTCTAGGTAATTATGGAAATAGGGTTCACATCAATCTCTTCCCACAATATCAATGTATTTAAAGCTCTTACAAACACGAACCTTTGAAACGTTTGAATTTTCAGACTAAATTCCATCCTGTAAAGCACAACAATCGTAAACATGTCCCCCATCCTTATGTAACAGAGTTCCTCTATAAAATAATTCTAGGTACACTGAGCCACCTATTAGAGGTCCAGTGTAGGGTGGAAATTGCCAAGGATTTAGAATCCAGAGTGCAGAGGTCAGTTCTAGCTCTACCTTTCCCTGAGAGTGTGATATCAGGCAAATAATTTGACCTCTGTGAGCCTGTTTCCTCATCTGTAAAATGGGGATAATAATGATAGTGTCCCCCTCCCTGAATTACCACGAGATTCAAGGAGAAAGTGCTTTGTAAATCGTAAACTCCTTTTGGCAAAAATACTAACTTATTTCTGTACTAGTTGAAGGCCAAAAATGCTTACCACACGAAACTTGCCTTAAGGAAATGTTTGCTGTGGTGGAGGAGGCAAGAGTAACACTGAATACAACAGCAAGCAGTAAAAAAAGAAAGAAACCCAAAGAAAGGCAAGTTGAATTCTGCAGTTGAGATTATCAGGACTGTAGGGGGCTTCAGTGATGGTCAGGATCTAAAATGATGAAAGTCTTTGGCTGGGCCTGGAGGCATGGCGTTTGGATCATACCCAGGAGGGTATGGAGTCCGCGTTTTAGGTAAAGGGAATAAAATGCAGTCTATTTGCAAAATAACAGTGATAGGCTTAATTTATCCAACTTGGTGAGGATAAATCATGGTTCTTATTAAGTGTGGAAGGCTTTTCTTATAGATGAACCTAAATTTAAACATATGGGGGAATAGGACTTGGTAAACAGTGAGAACAGATAATCACAGCGTGGCAGCACTCTTTCACTAGATATCATCCAGGTGCACAGAACCGGTCCTTAGACACTGTTTTATGAAGGTCACAGCATCCTGTCATAGCTATTTGGTCACCAAGAAGGTGATCACCGTGACTGTGAGCAAGCTCATCTTTGCTATTGGAAACATCCCAGAATTCAAATGTACGGCTTCTAAATCTATCCACAAATGGACTCACAAAGGTGTTATGATATTCTTCAACAGCCTGGCTTACTAGACCTTGAGACAGAGATCTTGACTTAAATTTCGTCTACTTTAAATGAAGTATTTGTTTAAATGCTCTCTATTTTAAAAATAATTCTCTTTAACGCTTTGTTTTAATGTACACAAAATATTAGGTTGAAATAACTACTTCTGCCTAATTTTATAGACACTCTGTGGTTCCCACTGGATCCTGCTCAGGAGAAACACGGACCAAGGATCCACAATACAAGGGTGTGTGGCTAAAAGATTTTCAGACTTCAATAACATGAAAAATATTATGCTGAGATTTTTGTTTATAGTGAAATGTCCTGTCGTCACACCCCTTTCATTAAGTGGTTATGTGATGTTTGTTTCTACACGTGTAGTCATTATTCTGTGGAGGATAAGACAATATTGAAATTTAAGGTCACTGATAAAATGCCCTCAGATAAAATCAATCCTATCGATAGGTTTAGAAACAAAAGAGCCTCACATTTATATTACTGCCTTCTTTTTGTTATGGGAGCAGAGGTAGGAGGAGCTAGTGTGTATGAAGAAGGGATTGTTTTTTGTGGAGACAAGCCTAGTATTTCAGGGAAATAAGAAAGTAATAACAGATGTAAAGTCAAGGTGAGAAATGGCGCACACTTCTCCCTCCTTCCTGCTTCCCACTTCAAGTTACATTCCATCTGGGATACTTTAGACCTTTCCCCAACATTTTAGTTACTGAAAATAAACCTGGAAATTTTGGTCTGCTTACCCTCTGGTTGGGGCACTAAGAATTAAGCCTTTCTTAGTAAGTTCTTGTGATTTACTTATATAGTAAAAATTAACCATAACTCAAGCACCTCATAGTACATTAAAGGTCAAAATACATCACCTAATTCAACTTTATACTTAAAAAACGATGCTGCCTACCTCACCTCACGTCTACCACCCACCTAGCTCGTTTCCCTTCCTCCTGCCTCATGCCGTCCTTCAAAGCTGAGGCCAGCCTGGCCCTACTTTCCAGATCAACCCCAGAGTTACTTTAACAGCCCCAGTCCTTTTTCATTGCAGCTCAAAATGCTGTCCTCCCCTCAAAGGGCTGGGGGCAGACTCTGTCTCACTACATTACTCTCAAACTCCCATTTGCTGTCAATTGTATCTGAGACTTGAGTCCATGGCCCTGGTTGTCTAAATTGTCCCCCAGCATAGTTCATTCCGTTCCTATCCCCACCCCCATCCCATTCAAACGATAGCACTGGGATGCTTCCTTTGACTCTATTCTGAAATTTCCAGCCTGTTGCCCTGCTTACTTCCTCAGGTCTCCCTGAAACCTGGAACATGATCCTAAACTCCAACCTGGTGCCAAAGCCACTGCACTGTACTCTTTTCTTGATGATCCTCTCAGGAGTTCCAGCAGGCTCGCCCTGGTGTCGCAGCATGGCTATGGGGGATGTGAACCAGTAGATCAGCTTTCCTGCTTGTCTATGTGTTTCCCCAAGACTCCTGAATACTCTGCTGATTCCAGCTGTTAGAACCTCATCTTGACCTGTGCTTCCTTACTCCCCTTTCTTCCCACCTGCCTCACACACCCCCTGGGCTAACAGCCCCCAGGATGATCATTAAGCCTGGTATAACCCCTCAGACACCAGTTTCCACCCATGGCCATCTTTCCTAGTGGGTAAGTGTCCCTCTTTCCCTTACTGAGGATTGCTAGCATGTGTGCCAGCATGCCTCATTCAACATCTACCCAACAGAAATGAGTAGTGCAACAGTTAGGTGCCAGGCACTGTGCTAGTTGATGTAAAGGCTAAAAAGGTCAAGTGCCAGACGTCAAGAGGGCACTGTAGTGACATCGTGTTCAGAGATAATAACTTATGAAGGATCTCTCTCTCTCTCTCTCTCTCTCTCTCTCTCTCTCTCTCTCTCTCTCTCACAACTTATGTGTTATGCAAATAGAATAACAATAGGGTCTTACTGAGTTGAACTTCTTGCCAAGGGTTACCTTCAGAAATATTTTACTTATTCAATTCAATAGTTCTTTTGTCATTAAAAATGGAAGTATCACACAGGATTGCCTGTATAATATAACATGGAAAGAAAGAAGAAAGTATGTGTTCAGAGGGTAGACGAGAACAGCCATCGTAATTCTTGCAGGATACATGGATCTGGATCACTGATTCTCGGCAGAGGTGGTACCTCCCCCTAGAGGGCATATTGGAAATTTGTGGGGGCATTTCTTGTTTTCACAGTGATTGAGGGATACTTCTAGCATTTGATGGAGTGGGCGTGCTAAATGTCCTGCAGTGCAGGGGCTAGTGTGCCCAATGAAGAAGCTGAGTCTTGTACAAGTTTTAACTATCTCAGCAAAGAGTCACATCATTTAGAAATTTGTTTGTCATTATCTGAACCTGAAATCTAAAGCTACTTTGTATATAGACTCAAAGCCTTTCTCAACAGTTTTAATATACACTGAATTTCCAGGAAAGCAATTGACCATGTAAATCAAAGGAAGAATGGATTTTGTTTGGTTTAGAATGTTAGTAAGAGTTGTTTGCTATTTTGAGAGAGCACATCACCAATTGTGCAGCAGCCCATATAACAAACTTGTTTCAGTCTGTATCTGTATATGTCACAAAAAAATCATAATAAAAGAAATCTGAGGTGTCTTTTAATGGATTTCATATCAAATATTGTATTAGCAGAGGCATAAAATACAGAGATTGGATTGAGTTTCATCCAATATAAAAAGGCTGGTTTCATCCAATATAAAGAGACTGTTTTATAATATTTAGGTTCAAAGATTGTGAGGCAAAATAAGCACTCTACATTGTAAAAATTACATTTTGAAATTATTTGGTGATTTTAGGGGTTGTTTGTTGTTTTTAAGTCTTACTCTGATACTGTCTCCAGAGGTATCCCAAACAACTTGTCTATAGCCTCGTGAACTACAATTCCTTTCCTTAACCTACCTTCTATTCTTCGTCATCTATCAAAAAATACAGCCTTCAAGGACTTTTAAAATACTAGAGGCTAAATATATATCTGGCAAGACAGGAGACAGAATTTTCTTTGATATTTTGTCATTATCCTAATCCATGTCATAACATTGGGAATTGTTTTGATATTACACTTATAAACAGAGTCCAGCTCATTTGTAAGAATATTGAACTTCACTTTCTACACTTTGACTCTGTATTTCTTCTTCAGATTTTCTCCTACTTAAACTAGGATTGGTTTTCTCTTTCTATTACGATATACAAATATATATATCCTGTTACTACTCATCCTAACACGTTTTTATTCTTGTATCCATTTGTACTTTTTCTCCTTAATGTTTTCATTCTTCTTGTAAATAATGGCTTCTGATCTTCTTAATAACAGCCTCATTTGTTATAAATAAGTGCAAACATGTAACCACTTTATTATGTCTTTCAGTGTATTGATGCACATGCATTTACATATAAAGACGTATGATTTTATCACAAATTACTTTTCCTTAGTTCTCCTGTATATAACAGTTAGATGTTGTATTGTAGACAGGTTGATTGTATTACTTATGAATTTTATTTTAGAATAGTAAAAAAGATTGTTATAAAAAGGGAGCATTGGATTTGGTAGGCTTGTTTTAATTGCTCTAGAACCAGGACACTAAAAGTGGTTTTATCCTGCAAAGAGCTTCCTGCAAGGCAAAAGTGAAAGTCAGGATAACAGCCAGTGCGGTACAGTTACCAACCAAGCCATAAACAACAAGTAGAGCAGGACCAGTGCCCACAAGTTGAATATCAGCCCTCTTTAAAGAATCCCAGTTCATGGCGGTAACCCAATTGCAACATGGCACTATTATGTCCTGTCTCTCCACTAAGGCAATGGTGCCCAGGTATTGTCTGACATATTCTTTATGAGTTACCACATTTGATCCTTTTCAAAAAGCACTATGAGGAGATATTAACTCCAATTTTCTAGTTGACGATAGTAAAACATTGAGAAATGTACATACGGTCACACAGCTAGCCAGATTCCAAGCAGAGCTAGGATGGTAACATAGATGCTGTGATTCCTAGAACCCATATTTTCCTTCCTCCATACCATTTCATGTTCATTTATACAACTACTACTCAATGAACGTAACAGAAAAGCACAGATGGTGGTTGGTTGTGAGCCACACTTTCCATCAAGACAAGAAACAACAAATGATATAACAATAGGATGAATAACCATCTGATGATATTTGGACCTTGCCAATGTGGGGTTTATTGCAATCTACTAGGCATAAAGAGACAGTTGCTTATAGTTTCACACATTCATATGACCTGCTCATTTATCATCCGCTTGAATTACAGGAATAAGAGGAAATAATACAATGTTGCAGGTACTGAATAGCTTCATGGTCTGAGAGCTCCTTGAAGATGAGATCTTCGTCTCCTCAACTTTACAGCCAAGCAGAGTGTCTCCTACAAAGTAGGTATTTAATAAATGTCTACTGTTCACATCAACTGGTGACATAGCATTTTGCAGCAAACCATATGAGAAAACGCATGCAGCTCTCTCATATTGTGTTTCCGTTTGTTGTCATAAACTCCTGTGGAAGGATCAGGAGAGTACCCATGCATTCACTTGTATTCCCAAGAGTTAACTCCTTGAGCTTTTCAACTGTGCACAGCCGAAGGATTGTTTGGGAGGTAACTGTAAAAATGAATAAGTGGCAAGGCAGCCTTGAGTAAGGCAGGCTAAGGGAATAATTGCAAATTCAATAAGGAAGGAAAAAAGTTTACATAGGAGATGCCAAGCTCTACAAATTCTACAACTTTTTTGTGTGTGTGCAATTCTTCATATATAGAGAACATAATTTCTTTTCCTAATTTATTTAGAAGTATGTCCTCAGATAAAAAGGAAAAATAAATCCATAACATTGGAAGTTTGCTAAAGATTGATGGTGAAGAATTTAAATTTGATTCAAGATAAGAAGGTAAGAATATTAAGTTCCATGAGGGCAGGGACCATATTTGCTTCATTTAATACTATCTCCCTATTATTGAGCACAGTGTCTGGTACTAATTAATATGTGTTGGATGAATTAATGGGATTATATAAGATGAAAGGCTGGTAAGTAATGATGGTATGCTTCAGAACCTGGAATGGTATTCAATCTTGAAGAGCAGACTTCACAGAGGAATAATAAGAGGAACTAATCATGAGAGAATGAGGTTATTGTGATGGTCTTTCCAAGTCTCTGTACACAGAGGGCCCATAGATAGTTGAGGGCTCTTGGAAACTTGATTTTAAGAGTTCTAAACAACCATTCATGTAACAGTTCCCATGAATGGTAGGACAATTTTATCTCCACCCCTGAATCTCTGATGGAAAACCCTCCAATGTACTCAAGATCTTATTGCTACTCAGAGAGAAGATACTTCTAGAACAATGAACTCTCTCTACTCCACTGACTGACTTACCCTAGACAACATTGGGGTCCGGGGGGTCAGGCTTTCCTGACAGGCAGCTGGGAGAACTTAAAAGAAAATCGTAGGATAAGAGGCTCAATTTTAGGCATTAAGGGTTGCCTCAGAGGATAGGAAGGAAGTGAATGAGAAAAAGAAGTGGACCAGAGGGGTTATCACATGTAGGAAAATGGAAGACCTGTGACCCGTGCTTACTTCTAGCATTGATTACCCGTGTGAAAGTGAACAATCTCCCTGGCTCAGTGTTCTTATCAGAAATTGGGAGACTTCAGTAGATTATCTTTAAGTTTCTCTGTTAAAAGCTGGAGGTCCTAAAAGGGTACTTACAATCTAAGTACCTCTCTGAACTTAACTAAGTTCTGCCAAAAGTTAGGAAGGGAAAAAGTGCCCATTAGCAAGTGGGCAAGATACTGGAATAGGAGTCAGGAGACATGACTCTGGGGCTTCCTTCTGCTTCTAGAATCAGACAACAAATATATTGTCCATTTGGAACATCAGGTTTCTTGTTCCCCCAGTTAGTGGATGGGTGGGATATGCTCTGTCACCTCCCACATTCTCTGTTCCTGTGTTTCACGATTTTGGGAGGTGGGTAGGGATGGTTGAGGGGAGAAAGTATTTTCATAAAGATGTCACAGCTACCTTTTAGTGTGCCCGGAGGAGAGGCTCTACGCTCCAAAGCAGGCTTGGTAATGAAGGGTATATACATCCTTGGTATCATCTCCCTACAATTTTCTCCAGAATCATTTTTCTACCAGTTGTATCCTTACTGGTCCTATGTGATTTCAGATGTTTAGAATGTGACTAGCCCAGTGATTTTTTTAAAATAGTTTAAAAGACAAATATTTCAACATAGGCTGTCACTATTGCTTCATTTAATTTCTCAGAAGACGAAAAAAAAACCCACCCTATTTTGGAAAAAACAACATGTTTTAAAAAGAACAATAAGCCCAAACTGGAAAAGTTTAAATACTGGTAATAAAAAAAGGAAGGGTTAAATGAAAATTATGTCAAAAAGTACCAATTTTAGAAATAAATTCTATTTGACTTATGATACACAAGCTACAAATTGCAAGCCAAAAAAATACTTGATCAAAAGTGTCCTTCTAAATATGACTGATTTAAAAGGGACAGTGTCTCAACGTGCTGCATTATGAAACAACTTCTTATGCAGTCCAGGTTTCCCATATGGATCAGATACACATCTAAGGAAAAAAAGTCAATTTTGTGATTGATTTACAAAGCCAGATAAAGGAAAAGCGATTGTATTAGTTTCCTGTGGCTGCTGTAACAAATTATCACAAACTTAAAAAAACCCAAAATTTTATTCTCTTATATTTTTGGCGGCCAGAAGTCCAAACTGGTTTTACTGGGTTGAAACCAAGGTGTTAGCAGAACTGCATGCCCTCTGGAGGTTCTAGGAAAGAATTTGTTCCTTTGCTTTTCCAGCTTCTAAAATTGCAGTCTTTGCTTTCCTTGGCTCATGACTGCTTCCTTCATCTTCAAAGCCAACAGTGTAGGTCACGTTGACTTTTTCTTCTGTCTCTATAGTCAAGTCTCCCTCTTGTAAGTATACTTGTGATTACATTTGGAGCGTATCAGGATAATCCAGGATACATTCCCCATCTCAAGAAACTTAACTTAGATCTGCAGTCCCTTTTATCATACAGATAACTTTTAGTTTCTAGGAATTAGGACCTGGGTATTTTGGGGGGGCATTATTCAGCCTACCACAGTGATATAAACCTGACTTGAATAGGAGGCTGGTGGTTTAAAGTTCTATGTCCAAATAGGGAATAAGACAGAGGTAATTACACTAAAAATTGAGACCACCCAGTTTCTAAAATATGTATACAACAAAGAAACAGGTAAAAGAAGCAAAAGGCAGCTGAGGTTACTTTATATGATAACAGTAGGTCACCAGCAACATATATACTTCCTCATCTTGAAAATAGGAAAATAGGCACCAGGTATCTTTTCCATCATTCCTAATGTCAAAAGAGAAATATTTGCAACAGGTTTGCAGGCACCGGTTGCAATAACTAATAAAACGGAGGATGCATTTCTTCTTTCTGTTCTCCAAGATCAGAAATTTCAATAAATTTACTATTTGAGTATGCTCTCACAATCAAGTGTTTGTATTTTCCTCAATGATGGTTGGGGTGGATGGAAGAATAGATAGGTCTGATTTCAACTTGAATATTGTATGATGGCTTAATTTATTTCTCACTCCCATTTTAAAATCCTGTTATTAAATACGGATTACAGTTTGTAGTTAAAACTTGCTGTTTTTCATTTCAGGCCCCACTATATAAATCAAATTGATGATGGACTCAGTTAACTGGTTGGAAGAAAATAGATTTTGTGGAATAGTCAATAACGTCTGCTGTTTGCAAACTCTGCACAAGAATGATTAAAAATAAACACTAATGCATACTCTATAAACTTTTTATGTGTCATAGACCCTGCCAGCCATTCTTGATTCATACTCATGGATGCTGAGAGATTCAACTTTTCTCATGCTAGTTTTACAAATCTCCAGGGGGAAAAATTGAATAGTTGTTACTATATGATGAAAACCGTGATTGGGGCCCTCATGATCTGAACTCTTTAGCTTAATAATGTGTAAAATAGACTGGTCTTACATCAGAAGACCTCTAAGTTCCCTTCAAATGCCAAGTTTTATGATTCTTTACTTTTATGCTTGTTGACAAAAGAACAAGAACAAAGATACCAAGATCAGCACATATTTCTCCTTTGAGACTGAACCATTTCTTTTGTTTTGGCTTGGAGGCAGATATAGCCTCATGTGTCACATTCTTGCCACCATCTCTGCACTTTTAGTTGAGATTGTCACTGACAGGCTGACACACCTAGGAACCACAGCAGTTCCCAGAACCATAATTCTAAATACCATCCTAGCACTCTCTAAATTGCAAGGGTTCCCTTGTAAGGTGAGAAACCCTTTCTCCTGGAGGTTTGTTTATCTTGCAGTTAGCAAAGGTAAGGGACTCCTTTGTGAACCATTTGCTTGGAATTTAAAAGTATAGTATTGCTGACAGAGTGCTGAAAATTCATCACATAGTGTATTTAACATTTTCTCTCTCTAAAGGTGGTGGGCTGGGGGTGTCCCCTTACTTCTTCCCCATTCAGTTATTCTGACCATGAGCAGAGAATAGCTGCGATGACTCAGCCACTTGCTCACAAGGGTTCCCTTACCAAAGGTTTGTTTGGAGGGCTCACTTCCAAAACAAAGATTAAAATGCCTTTTCTCTTTAATAGTCTTACTGAACACTGCTGCTTGTTAATGTTCAGACACTAATAGCACTGGAAAGAGTTGTTGCTTGTGTCAACTCATCAAGTAGTCTAAACAAGCCTGTTGGAGACAGGCCAGTTGTGGCCAGTCATTGACCACAGACACGATCTCGAAGGCTATTACAACTTGTAGAAATGAGAGGTAGCTCTGCTTCCTGTCTAGCCCACTTCCCAGGGACTATCCACAGAAGCACTGGACTTTGAGGCCAGTGGGGGTTTTTGTTTAACTGCAGACTTAAGATGTGCCTTGTTTTTTAGCACCAAAATTGAGATGTGTGTAAAAGCTTCAGAAAAGCCAGAAATAAGAGCATTATCTGAAGTGATGTCTGGCAGCTGGAAGTTTATAATATAGTTTTGTGGTTAGAAGGTGCTGATAGTTTTTTATCCTACTTGCGTTTTTGATGAGTGGGTGGATGGATGTGTGAGAGTTCCCTTCTTTGGATGATTGTCAAGCTGTTACAAAGACATCTCTAGTCTCCTTTGGATGAGTCACATTTATCCCCACCACACGCTTCCTCTCTATAAAAAGACCTTTGTGATTATTCTACATCCCTCAGTAAGATGGGTAGAGAAAAATATTCAAGTATGCCCTTCTGGCAACAGCAAAAAACAAACAAAAGAACCCTAAAAACTCAGAAGACTATATTGAAAATTTTTTTGGCAGATTTGTGTTTGCTTTCTAACTCTGGAGTATTCCTCAGGAGGGGAAAAAAAGTGGCTATATCTGTTACACTGCATCCTAGATCCAATTCTTGTCTCATTATTGATTTGAGAACTTTTTATTAATCACTGACTCTGCCAGGAACCATGCTAGAGACCAGGGATTCAAAGATGAAACAAAATGGCCGTTGCCCCCAAGTAACACATATACTTGAAATAAAGTAGTTGCTGTGATGGAAGAAGGTAGAAAGCACAAAAGAGAGGACCTGAGAGAGGCTGGGAAGACTTGATTAAGAAAATTCTATTTGAACTGAAACTGAAAAGACTATAGGGATTTGTCAGATGGAAAAATCAGAACAGAAGGAGGGGAGATCCTGCTGCAGCCAAAGCTTCAGAAACGCTGAGCAGGAGATGGTATGGTTGGTTATTCAGGGAAATCCAGATCCTCTCCTGCCATCACAGTAATGGGGAGGGCTTGGAGGGATATGGGGCTGGAGAGACCAGCAGGGACCAGGTCACTTAGTGCCTTGTAAGCTGAGTTTCGGTTTTACTATTCACGTGATGGTAGATGATCGAAAAGTTCCACACAAAAAAGTGACATGATCACATTTGCAGGTGAATAAAAAATCACTTTAGAAAACTAAATGCATACACAATGGAATCCATTCATTACCTGGGATTAGTCCCTGGGTTATTGGGGCTAATCAGGGCATACAGAAAAATCTATCTATCTCCCTGTTGGTTATTTTATCTCTATTGTGATACTTAATGGATGTATGTAAGGAGATTTCCAAATCATTTCTAGGCTTATGCAAGCCATGGGAAGGTTTGTTGAGGCTTCCCAACATTTTATTTCGTTTAGATCTCAGTAATTTTTTTCTCTTGCTGCTTTTCCCCCAACATCCTACAATGACTTGCTATTTTTTGAGCTAATGATCTTAAGGCTTTTCAAAACATATTTATACCTGGAGTAAAGATATGGTAATTCAAACAATGTGATATTGGTATAAGACTGAAAGACATAGCAACAGAAGACATAGTTGACTTAGAATCAGACTCTAGTATGTATAGAAATGTAATATATGAGAAATGAATCATCACAAATCAATCTTTCATGAAGAAGTGTGATTAATACAAATGATTAACAAATACAAATAAATAACAAAGGAAGTTCAATTTCACAAGTAATCAAGAAAGGCTAATTAATGCAAAAATAATATAAAAGATACTATTTTACAAGTAAAATTAAATATAATGCCCATGAAATACAAATGAGAAAGACATTCTCTTATTCAGTGAAAGATATAACTTTTCTGGAAAGGCTATTATGTATTAAAACCTTTTTTTAAAAAAAAAAAAGTTTATACCCTTGATCTCATGATTGCACTGATAGAAACATTTTAAGAAAAAAAATTAGAGGAGATCCAAGATGGCAGAGTAGATACACACTGTGCCTGTGTCCTTCCACGAACACATTAAAATTACAACTAAATTATAGAACAATCAACCTGGAGAACCACCTGAAGTCTAGTGGCACAGAATTCCTATAACTGAAAATATGAAGAAGCCATGTCAAGACTGGTAGGAGGGGCAGAGACGCAGAACAGATCCAAACATCTGTGTGGCAGTTGAGAATCAGGAGGGAAATCTAGGCCATGGAGGTTCTCACCAGAGGAAGGGAGCCCAGCTCCATACCAGGCTCCCCAGCCCAGAGTACTGGTACCAGGAAGAGGCGTCCCCACAAAATTTGGCCGTGAAAAACATTGGGGATTTCTACCATCCAGGTGGAACAGAAGGCTGAGGGAAACGCCCTCTGAAACAGCCCATGCAAAGATTCACTTTCTCGCAGGCACTCATCCTGAGTTCCAGTGGAAGGAAGGTGACTTGGAGGTGTCAGAGGCATAAGAGGGGCAGACTGAGGTGTGTGGCTGGAGGTGAGGGCTGGAGAAAAGTTGCAATTTTCCTGTGAGGAGTCCTTCTCCCATGCAGCCGGCAGGTGGGCACCATCTTTCCTGTGTTGAGCCTTCCCCCTCATGGCCAAATCTGAATCTGATTGGTCTGGTCAGTTCAGCTGCTCTGCCCTGTCCACTCAGCTGGGATCCTGCTGCACTTAACTTCCCCAATGCCAGAGGTACTTGCTCTGCAAGCATCCAGCCCTGCATGCATTGCACTCTTTCTTGGAAAACTATCAGAGTCCAGGAGGCCCCAGACGGGTGGCCACTGGCCTTGGTGTGCTCTGAGACTTTTGCTGAGTCACTCCAAGCTTAACACTGGCACCAAAACAGAATTTACATTAACCCAGTGACCACAACTCTTACAATTCTTGTGACTCCCTGAGACCTTGCCTCACCCAACTCGTGTAGTGCACAATGCTCTACCAATGGCTGAAACTAAAGGGAGCTGACAGGTGGCAGCAGGCCTCATGGTGTCCTGGCTTTTTGCGGAGCTACCCCAGGCTGAGTACTGGTGGCAGACATCTTTGGTTCACAGCGTGGCGTCTCCCACACATCTCCAGGTTTAGCACCGGCAGTGAACAACTGCAGATTGTTTTGTAGCTCCTTAGCTTCTACCAAGCAGTCCCTGGACAGTCACAGGCAGTGGCTGACTTGGGCCTGCACTGGGACCCCTACCAAGAGGCCCCAGAACCAACGTACTTGGAGTTTGGCTTCAGACCACAGCAGAACGCCACCCAATTAGCCCCACAAGCCCCACACAAAGGGCAGTCTCAACAGGCACCAGAACCCACTGGGGCAATCCTGCTCAGTGGGATCCCCACACAGCAGGCCACAAGCTGTGGACATGGCTAAACCCCACAGCCAATCAGCCTGAGGGTCAATCCCACCCAGTGATGTACCAATAGCAATAAAGGCTCAACTATAAAAGGAGGGCACATACACACCACACAAGGGACCCTCCTGGAGCCCCCAGAACAGGTGACCACGGAGACTGTACCAGAGCCCCACAGGGCATCTACTACATAAGGCCACCTGGCAAGATTGAGAGACACAGCAGATCTACTTAATACATAGAAACAAACAGAGAGGCAGCCAAAATGAGGAAGCAAAAAAATGCATCCCAAACAAAAAAACAAGAGAAAACTCCAGAAAAAGAACTAAATGAAATGGAGGCAAGTAACCTACCAGATACAGAGTTCAAAACAAGGTTATAATGATACTCAAGGAAGTTAGTAAGAACTTCAACAGAGAGCTAGCAAGCATTAAAAAAGGCCATAGAAACCATAAAAACCAACCAGTCAGAAGTGGAGAATACAATAACTAAAATGAAGAATGAACTAGAAGGAATCATCAGGAGACTAGATGAAGCAGAGGATCGAATCAGCAATTTGGAAGACAAGGTAGTAGAAAACATCCATTTGGAACAGAAAAAAAATGTGAAAAAAGGGGAGGGACCAAGAAGTACAAATTGGTTGGTACAAAGTAGTTATCCTGATGTAGGATATAGCATAAGGAATATAGTCAAAAATATTGTAATAACTATGTATGGTGTTAGATGGGTGTTAGATTTGTTGGTGTGATAGATGCAAAGGGGTTGGGGGCAGGGTGAAAAAGGTGAAAAGATTAGAAGTACAAATGGTAGTTACAAAATAATCATGGGGATATAGAGTAAAGCACAGAGAATATAGTCAATAATATGGTAATAACTATGTATCGTGCCAGGTGGGTACTAGATCAGTCAGGAGGATCACTTCTTACATTATATAAATGTGTAACCACTATGCTGTACACCTGAAATTAATATAAAATAATATTGAATGTCAACTGCAATTGAAAAATTTTAAAATGGGGTAAAGGTGAAGTGGAACAAGAGGTCCAAATTTCTGGGTATAACACAAATAAGTCATGGGGATGTAATGTACAGCATATGGAATATAGTCAGTAATATTGTGATAACGTGGTACGGTGTCAAATGGTTGCAGAACTTCTCATAGTGATCACTTCTTTAGGTATATAAATGTTGAATAACTATGGTGTACCCCTGAAACTAATATAATATTAGATATTAGTTATATTTTTAATAAAAAATCTTTTTAAAATAAAAAATAAACATGTAAAAAAAGAAAAAAATAGAGATTTAGACAAAGCTTTATGCATAAAAATGATCATTGCAGCATTATTTATAATATAAAACATTTAAGGAAAGGTAATTTATAAAATTAATCGCACCAATAATCACTCTCCTTCACAAAAATAAATATTTACTGAACTACTACAAGTTATTGATGAATTTATTTCCTATAATTGTCCCATGTTACAGATTAGGAAACTGGGGCTCAAAGAGTTTTGGTAATTTGCCCAAAAACCTCACAATTTTTCGTGCTGAATTCATATCTGACATCAAGTCCTTGTTCTTTCCACCACACCTCACTACTTCTATTTATAACTGTATGTCAATTGTTTGCTTAAAAAAATATCTATAAGTAGCTCCATATCTCTTTCTGTTTTTCCAGCCTTCCAGAAAACATGATAATTCTGCTTTTGGATCCCAGTGGTGTGAGTTGGGGAGCTAGTGCCTAGTTTGGAGAGTCAGTGAATTCATCTGCAATTTAGATCATTCGCTCCCCTCGTCCCATGCCAAATCATGAACCATAAGAATGCAATGCTCCTCCTGGGGATGTTTCTTCTCTTACTCTTGGAACAAATCTAGGGGAGACAAGCACTTAAGACACTGAGGATACCCCACATAGAATCTGTAGTAAATAGTGGCTAGGCCATTTATATTTAGTGTTTACAGTTATTTATAGGGCACCCTCATCTACTAGATAGCCAGTTTCTCATACTTAAGGAAGTAGAGGATTGTCAGTGCATTGACCACAGAGAGAGTACACTGTCTAGTGGCAGAAGTAGAGGACTACAGTTAGTTCTCAACAGTCAGTGGCTTGACTCGATCCTTAAATGAGGCACTGGTTGACTTCAGTTTTTGTAAAGATGGAAAGTGGAAGTAAAAACAAACCACCAGCTTCACAGGATCAAAGGTCCGTCAGCCTATAGTTGCAAATTGCCAAGAAACACATTGCAGGGACGCCAAATGTTGATGGTCAATTAAAAGGTCATAAAAAAAGTAACACTTGTTTGCCTCCTACTTATACTTTCTTAGTTTAAAGGAGTTGGAACACTTGTTTTAATCATTATTACCATGTAATGTGCTATTCTGCTATCTTTAGATATAACCATTAGCTCGTGTCAGCTTTGGATTTCTAAAGAGTGGAAAGCAATAGAAAAGGCCTCATAAGAAAGTCACAGCACCCTCTTTATCTACTCCCTCTCTTTTCCTTTCCTTCCACAAAGAATGGAACTCTGTTTATATTTCATCAAATCCAAGATAAGGCTGATTACAAGACTGACAAACATGTCAGGTCTAATTAAGAAAGGAAAGTACTGCAAACTAAAATGACACAAAGCTTCTTTTTAACTTAGAATTTTTATTTTGTTCTTATTGAAAGAGTTCATTTAAGCTTTTATAGACATAGATTTTTCTTTATCGTATATTGCTCTCTTGCATACCTAAAAAGGAAAGTGTAACAAGATAACTAGCTTAAGGTATTCCTAAAGTTGCTCCATTCATAGTTAGCTTTTTTCCATCATATTTTGATTCAGATTTTTTCCCGTACATAATATTGTTCTCTGTGTTATCAACAATGTTGTTTTTGCAGCACGAGAGTGCTCCACTCTTATCTTTGGGGTTTTCTTTCAAGTCACAGACATCCATTCCTGCAAATGCTGGTTATTGCTTGATCTCACTAGATCAAAGGAAGGTTTTCAGACAACAGCCAGAATTCACATTTCTTTCTCAAATTATCTTTTAACAGTTTGTTGACTAAAATATTAAAGGGTTGAAATTATCCAGTCATGATTCCAGAGTGTCAACCAAATTCAAGGTTACAGAAGTAAAAGCAATGACATTTATGTCAGGGCTTCCACCTGGCCAACAATGATTATAAGATACCATTAAGGGTAAGATTTCAAAGATGCTGAAGCGTAAATACGGAAGTAAATCGAGGTGGGGAGGAGTGCATCTTACAACTGATGATATAAAGTCTGAATTCGATTTCCATTGCATACAGGGGACAGTGGGGCTAGGGGGTAGGGTTAGGGGAGAGGGATGGGGCGTTGTCTTCTGATCATTATTTACTCCAAGTCTGAGTGTTAGTGTCTTCTCATAGTATCCTCTCAACGTGTCCTGCAAAGGACTCAGACCGTGTTTGTATGCTGTGTCTCTAAAGAAACAACTACAGTCTTCAGGAGCTGTTTCATGTAATAAGAGCTGACGTTTACACCAGCATCTAATTTTCATTTATTTCAAAGATTTCCAACTTATCATAATTAATTCTTACAGATATAGATACCCCTTAAGAATAATCAAGTTTCTGTATTTTACCCCCCACTCTAAAAGTTGAACACAATCAGACAGAATTAGGAGTCTTGTGCTAACCCTAGGGGGAATCTGAGCCACTTACCTGAAAACAGATACGTGGCCAGTGCCTCTACCTTTAAGTTGACGTGAGACCAATGTGTTGTTGATTTCGTTGAAGTTACATTGGAGGCATTGTTTCGCTGATTATTCATACAGGAGTGTAGAATGAAAACCAAAAGTCAACAAATGGCAATATGGCGAAGTGGTTTGTGGTTGAAAAAACAAAAGCAAAAAACTCCCTATTTGGATAGACTTGTGTAGAACAGAGGTGAGGGA
Source organism: Rhinolophus ferrumequinum (assembly GCF_004115265.2). Taxonomy (NCBI): domain Eukaryota; kingdom Metazoa; phylum Chordata; class Mammalia; order Chiroptera; family Rhinolophidae; genus Rhinolophus; species Rhinolophus ferrumequinum. The sequence continues at coordinate 62,469,289 of NC_046293.1, forward strand.
AGAACATCAGAGGAGGAGGAAAAAGAGACTGGAAACTAAGTTACCTCCAATGAGATAAAATGTTTGAACAACAGACATTTTCAATGCTTTCGTGACTTTCAAACACACATTATGTTTGGAATTGACTTAAGTTGGTTTTCTTCAAAAAAGACCCTTTGTTTTTAGAAATTAACTGTATTATGTTAAAACTATGTCACTCTGGTCTGCCCCATAGATCAGAATGAATTTTGGTCCAGAAGTTATGTGACATCTTATTTTGGTCAACTGTTTTGTTTAATTTTATTGTGTAAAACTCCCAAGTTCAAGACTGAGAATCTGGCCAAAGCCTGGTAGCAAAAATACAAACGTGACAGGTTCTACGTGAGAAACAAAAATGACAAAAGTGTTAGATGCCTTATATGCAGAGCATATCTTTAAATTAAAGAAATAATAATCTTAATCTATAGATAATTTGTTTTGTGAATTCATTAAGTTTTTGTCGGAAAAAAATATGGAAATGCACAAGAGTAGTTCAAACATGTGTGGAAAGGGATGTTTATTGTAGCCATTGTCTGTTTGTTTACCTCCACTTCACGTTGTATTAACACTGTAACAGCGGTATACAACATCAGATTGGGGGGGGTTATCACTTTGTGAGGAGTGTAAATGTCTAACTATTACATTGTTTTTATACCTAAAACTAGTAATAAAAAGAGACTGCATGTAGCTCATTAATTAGAATTGAAAAATAGAAAAATGCAGCCAAAGTATTTTTAATTTTGCATTTTAATCAAATATCAAGTCCAAAACCTTTGAAAATCTTTTTTCATCTAGATATACAAATCAAAAACATGTTCTTCATCCTATCCTCTGGTTCTAAGAAACGATCTGCTTTAAACACTAAACGATATCTTCAGATTTCATATTATGTTTTCATACGATTATATGAATCAATCTCATATTATCGTATTGTTGGTGGTGGTTGTCAGTCTAGTTTTCTGTTTTTCTGATTAACCATTAAAGATAAAAGACCCTTAGGACAACTGCAAATAAAAAAACAATATAATGAAATCGTCAGCTATTTGTCTGTATGTCTGGAATACTTAAAACTTCCCTCACATTTAAGCATTTCCCCTACAGTCTTATTATACAGTAACTCTTAAATGATACAAGCCAATCTCTAGCCCTGCTCTTGTTCAAATTCTCACAAACCCTGTCTTAATGAAGTGGGATAGGTGGGGAGAGAGTACAGATTTTAAAGGTGCTACTGGTATTGGCCAGAGCACTTAGCCTGAGGGGGTCCAAAGCAAAGGATAATGAGTCACCATGGCAACACACTCAAGGTCTCTGGTTGATTGGAAGGACCAGCCTTAAAACTCCAGTTTCTTCAACTCACTCCCCATCCACAGCAAGATGTCAGGTGACTCCTGAATTGTCCTTAGGGCAATTATTGAAACAGCTACAGTTTATTGTTTACCTGTCTCTGTCACAGCAACACAATTGCTTTCCTCTCTTCAACTCTCCTAGCACATGTGCATGCATACATGCAAGCGCGCGCGCGCCCGCACACACAGAGACTGATGTTAAGTGAGCCATTCTGAGCCCAAGTCTACGGTGCTGTTAATAAAGTTTTTGCACTTCAAGTTAATGAAGTTCCCTTGCTCAGGGTTCTCTGTTCTCTTCTCCACCTGTCTTCCCATTTCTGTGCCTGGACACAGACTTTTCTTGGCTTCTGAGGGGAAAATTCTGTTTCCAACAGCCAGTTCCCTAGTTACCTCTCCAAATTCAGTCCCTCCTTCTCTGGTGGATTCACAACAGTGTTAGAAGTTATAAAATCACATCATCTTCATCTTTTAAAGAGGCAGCATAGGCAGGACAGGTGTGGCAAGGGCCAAGAAACAGGGGTACTTTCTCATTTTTTGTGCTCAAATGACCTGTTTGTGTATGTGATAATGGGCCTAAAAATCAGTAACCCAGATTTTTGGCCCTCTGGATTTCTCTATCCATGAAATGGGAGACTATTTATCCTGCCAGCCAGAGGATTACGAAGCATGTTTACCAAGCACATTTTATTTTTGTTCAAAGCTCCCGGCACAAAGAATTATTTCAAGCGAAATTGAAGTACTATGCCAGCTATCCATATGAAACATGTTTGGAACATTGATGCTTTCATCTTTTGTTTCAGGAATTCTGAAGCCTCCATCCTATTGGTATAATGTGGCTACGGGTTTATACTTTTGTATGAGGCAAAAGCATGCCTGTTACAGGAACTTCAGGAACTTGAGTGGTTGGAGGTTTCGTGTTTTCCGTTTATGTAAGGTTCACAAGAAGTCAACAGGTGGGAGCACCCATTACTGGCTCATGTGGATTCTCTCCCGAAGTTAAGTTTACACTGAAACACAGCTGAAACTGAGTTTCGGTTGATTTCCACCTGAAACCATAATTCATCTGAGGTTCATTTGAAATTTGCCCCTATCTAGTTTAGGACTTGAAACAGGTTCACTCAGAGTTTTGTGAGCCTCAACAAACCTCTCAGTGAACTTGGCCTGAATTTGAGGTTTTGATTCAGAAGTTTGGGGTTTTCATTCAGGAGCTTTGCATGATCCTCGGCTATCTCAGGCTACAATCTGAAATCCCATCAGACTCACTTCAGACCATATGGAGTAAAGATAGAAACCTCTATGGTTCTTAGCCACTCACCACACATTCATTCCTATGTTTCTATATCCTCAGCAGACCTTGCTAGGCTTCTACAGAGAAAACTTTTTTTCTTATCCTTAAAAAATAAAAAAAAAATAAAAAAAAAAAGACATTAGTCTCAGTGGCTGCTAGAAATGAACTGGTCAAAAAGACTATCAATTTCTTGACACTCCATTACATATGTTGAAGGATTGTTTCCAAAGTGTTTCCTTTCACTACTCTCAACAGACGTGTTTGCTGCTTTCGAATCCAGTAACCTCCCCCAACTGTATAATGTATTAAGATCTTAAACTCCTATTTCTAATTATGGCGGTAACTTTTCAAGAAGGTTCATTACATAATTTCAATGATAAAAGCCACAAAAATTTTAGTCAGTCCTTTAAAATACTTTTCTTGAATGCTGTTGATATTTGTAATAAATGAGACAATATAAAGTCGTATATTTTTAAAGTCTGGGATTTGTAGCATTGATTTTCCCCATGCTAGTTATTGTCCCAGTGTGAGAATCTATTTTCATTACAAGTTCTCATTTATACTTAAATGACTCTTATTTTTATGGTGAACTGTATTTTGTTGCTGCTTGCAGTATAGGTAATAGTAGATAAGAAGAAATGGAGCAAACCCACATAAAATAGAGAAATTTCTATTGGTTTTGACAATGGGGAGAAATTCCCATTTCCTTTGGTGAATAATGCAAATGAAGGATTTTTCTCAGTTATAGTGCTTTGGGGGACATCTGGCTGCAAAGTATCGGGTTTTTCCAGAGAATAGTGTTTTACAATTGATTTCCAAGTTATTTCTCAAATCCTCAGGAAACAGATTAGCTTTGCAGTATTTATTCAAACATATTGGAAATCAAAGTGAGTTTGAACTGGCAAAATGTCTGAATTGAAGACTATTTGTTAAAAAAAAAATGCATCTGGATTCCTTTTAAGGATATACGGTCATTGAAACATGGCTAATAAAGTTTCTAAGCCAAATCCTTTGAAGGAAACTCTTTCATGAATAGAAGAGACAGTTGAGAATAAATTATAATCAGCAAGTCAATTGTTTCTAATAAGTGGGTTCTTGAAAACTCTTTGTTCCTTTAAGATTTAAGATTCTCCTCAAGTCTAGTTTTCACTATTAATTTTCTGGGTACACTTTGTGTTCACAGAGAATGCAAATGTATGCTTCAATCCAGCTTCTGAATCAGTGAGATTCGTGAGAAACTGGGTGCATTACCCAACCCTTAGGCTGCTGCCTCCCTGGCTAGTTCAATTATCACTGCTGGCTACATTTTCTTTGTTCTCTTCCATCACCACCACATCCCAGGCAAATAAATGCACTTCCCCTCAACCCTTATTTTCTCTGGTCCTCAGTGGGCTGCCTCCCCCAGCCTCAGATCACTATCAAGCATAAAACTTCCTTCATCCGTCTTTCTTCCTCCTCCCCAGAGTTCAATCAGCAATCAAGAAGAATCCAGTCAATGATTTCACACAATATCACTAACTTACCTCTATTCCTCTCCATTTCCTCTTTGAAAATGCTGGCTCAGCAACCTACATTTTGTCACCTGCCCTAGCCACGGCCTTCCAGGAACCCTCTTAAACCTCTAGCCATCCTCTTAGAAACCCACCCCTTAGAACCCTGGGAATTTAACCATGTCTGTTCATGCCATTCCTGCTCAGAAACCTCGTGTGGCTTCTACTGCTTACTGAGCTCAGACCTCCTGACCCAGTTATTGGGAGCCTCCATAAGATCTGACTCCAGCTCTTTCCAATCTGGGCTCCTGCTTCCCCTCTGGGTAAACCCCAAACTTGAGTCAATCAGATGACTACTTTTCTGTTCCCCAAACAGACCGTGGGCCTTCCAACCTCTTTGCATAGTCACATGCCATTCCCCCATTTTTCTCTCAAAATCCTATCAATCCTCAGTGCCCAAAACAAACATTCCAGTTTCCATAGTGTGTATGTGTGTGTGTGTGTGTGTGTGTGTATACTTTTCAGTTATATAACATATATAATTACTTACAAGCATATCATACCGGAAGGCACTAGCCATATTTATAATCATTGACTGCCTTTATAAATGTATGCATCATATATTCATATATATCTTATAAAACACTTTAGAGTTAACAAAGAACTTTCACCCATATTATCTCATTTACTTTTTGCACTGCACCGATGGGATGGGCAACATGGACCGTTGACAAATGAAGAAACTAAATCTGAGGAAATTGCATGGATTACCCAAGGTCATCTAGATAAAAAGTGACAGAAGCAGGTTTCACACCCAGGTCTTGTAACAACTCCTGGCACTTTCAACCCTAACACAATGACCTCCATTCTAATGGGACAGTGACACGAAGGATGCAATTTCTGCAGCAGATGGGAAAAGAGGCCAGGCCAGGGAGGGTCATGGGAGGATTCTGAGGAGAGCAGTGGCGTGATCAAAGCGCTGCTGCAGGAAGGTTGATCTGGTGGTGCTGCAGGAAGGGGATGGGAGCAGGAACACCCTGCTGGAATCCATCTCTCACTCTTCAGAACTCCTGTGGCCCTTTGTTTATGCTCCCCATGCAGCATTTATCCAGTACTGCAATCTGGGTATTTATTTGTTTATTTACTCCCTTCCTACAAACACTCTGCTTTAGAGCAGGAAGGATTTAAGGTGGCTTTAAACCGTCTTACATTTTACAACTATCTTAATACAACTAGATCTTATTTTCTCCACTTGATTTTAAACCTTGAGTATAAAAAGTATGTATTTTACATCTTTGTACTAACCATGTGTTTTACATGGGGCCATGCTAATTTCAGATGTTCAGAATCCAGTGAATGAATGAATGAATGAACGAATGAATGAATGGACATCTGATAGATTTCTGATGAAGATGGGATTAAGTAAATTACAGTATTTGTACCTCAAAATAATATGTAACCATTCCTAGACGAGGCAAACTGATATGAATTGAAATGGTGAGAAGACTGTGATATATTGTTTAGTAAATCACAGAATACACACATATATATGAAAAACAGTGTGCATGTGTTGTGTGTGTGTGTGTGTGTGTGTGTGTGTGTGTGTGTGTGGTGTACATTGAACTGCTAACACTGGTTACCTCTGGGAAAAGTAATAGGATTGGAAAAGAATCATGTAGATTTCTATGTTATAGTTTGAATCCAAAGTTTACATAATTCTCTAAAGTTTTGTACACACTGTAAAACATATTTTACAATGGGTTTGCATGACTTTGTGTGTCCAGAGAATTTAGTAATGCAAACCATAATAACTAAGGGCTAACACTACAGTTTCACATTATCTTGTTGGCTTAGCCAGGGTTTAAAATTACTATTTAGTCTCTCCCATGTGCTGAATGTCTTCATTTAACTTAATCCTGGATATTCTTTCCAGCTTGTGATCAAGACCCACCTCTGAGTCCAACTTCCTTCTCTGTGTTGCCGATTCTCCCACCCAGGTGGTCACAAAAGATGCCCCACACATGGTCTCCTGGCCTCCTTTTTGTCTTTCCTTTTCTAGGACTTTTCATGGCATGTCCTTGTCCTTCCTGGTTTGACTCTCCTTCGGCTCTGGGCCATCTACCTGGATCGAGCCCAGCTGCCCCCGTAGAGTCCCCAGCAAGCTCTCACAATGCTCGTTGCCGTTTGCAGTGCAGCTCCTTGAGGCTTTAGTTACATGTGTTAACCCCCCTTGGACCTGTTCTTTTCCTTTCAGTGGGAAGAACTGTGGTGCCATGTCCGTTGGTTCTTTCTTCTCTCCCTGTTCCTATCACCCCCAGATCAACAACCATTATTTTTCAGAAGGAAATTATTTTCCTTAAATATGTGTGTGTTCCAATGAACACAATGAATTGTTTCTACTAATGAGAAAATATAGGCATCAGGCGGTTACAAATTTTTAAACTATGAATACCCAAATAATAATTACAACTATGATTTTCTTCATTAGCTATTGGTCTTTCTTTTCTTTGCAGTTGACTGTTTTTTTTTTTCTTTTGAAAAGTCTACTTTTCCTCTTCAATCTTTCCTATTTATTCACTAGCCACTAACTACCTTCCTTACATTGCATTGAACCTGACTTATGTTTCTTTCTCCTAACATTTAAATTGTAACCAAAAGAGTCTGGTCTTATCAGACAGCAGCGTGTAGTTGTTTTCTGGTGTGACCAGGTGAATCACACCATCAAATGTGAAGCTATTGAATAATCTTCAGGAACCTGAGGAGCTTGTTCGTAGCTACCAGGCACCCTCTGCCATTACTGTCACCATCTTTCCCACTTTGGTCAACTTCTCATTGAGCACACCGGAAGTTCAGGGGCGCTGTAGCTCTAGCAGTCAAGTCTGAGACCAAGAACTCTTTCCCCAAAGAACCAGCTAGGGATGTGGTGCATCCAATCTGCCTTCTATATGCTCCCCAATCACCATACCTCACACACCTGTCCCCAGTCATAGCGTACTTGATGTGGCGCTGATCACATATAAGACTTGCAGACCTGAATGGTGGATAGTGGGTAAAGCTTTTACAATAGATCACATAGAAAAACTCAGTCAGATTTGTGAAATTCAAAGTAAATTGTGCTCGCACGACTCTGATTTCACCAAGAATCCATTTTCTGGGAAAATTCATGCTCTCTCACCTCCATGCCCTGGAAATTGAATCAAGCCATGGTTTTAATATTTTGTGGTTTCAGATCCCTTGAGAACCTGATGAAAACCATGAGGTCTCCTTTTCCTGAAAAATGCTTTTCTGTTTACAGACATGAAACTTGACAATTTTAAGGCACTTGCCTCCCCTAATGCCCCTTCCCCTGAAGTTCTTTCTTAGATCCTAGGTTAAGAACCCTGAACTAAAGGGAGAAATTAATCTTCTGGCATATAGTCCAGGGTAAAGAGATTCTAAATGGAGCTGATAGGTGGTTCTCACAGCAAGGGCAGGTGGCGTTGAGAAGAAACAGTAAAAGAGATGTCGGTGAAATAGAGGACCGGCGTAATGGCATCAGACTGTGGGTCAATCTGAGATGATGCTGAGAACAAAGGCCTCGGTAAAACTGCTGAGTTTCCTCCGGTAGGATATTTTGAATGCTTAAAATAGGCTTTGGTATCAGATGGACGTGGGTGAGGCCTGACTCTGTCCTGTAGCAGCTTAGACAATTTCCTCTGCTTGCTTCCCTTACACCTCATTGTCCTCTGCTGTGAAATGGGGATTGTTAGAGTTTAATGGGGAGGGGGTAGTAAATGAAGGACTTGAGAAGTACGTGTTACAATGCTTACACACGTGGTACCTATTACCATGATGCTGTCTCTCTCTTTCAGGCACTGAAAGGATTCTGCAGGTCATTTACACTACAGTGTGAATTTCAATTAAATGGTAATTCACTGAAAGCTATTTGCACAGTGAACCCTCTTTCCCCAAGGAAGTTGTCCCATGTCAGCCCGTGGCAGAAAGATGGAGGTGATGAGCACAAGGTAAAGGAGGAAGATGAAAAGACACCTTAGCATCCTTAAAATCCTTGAGACAGCTAAGCTAGACCCGGGGGAAGATTTGTATTGATGGGTCAATGAGAAGGACTGTGGCAGGCTTTATGGAGTAAGGAGGCATATCTGGTCCTGACCTCAGGCCCTCTGTGTTCTGTTTGCTGTATTAGAACTCCATAATTAAAATACATACATGGTCAGCAACAGACATGTGTTCAGTCATCTGAAAGGAAGGTCCTGTGGCCCAACCCACAAACATTTAACTGAGCGAAGACGTCAACTACATAAGTTAAAAATGATTGCCTCAAATTGCAAGCATACTGACACTCTATCTACACCCAGGGAGCATTGCAATATTGCAAGCATAGTTAATACAGAGGCTTTAATAAACAAAGTAGGACAAATGTCAAGCTTATCTGTGAAGTGGCCCAAGTCTTGAGGTTTGGGGGTACTGGTGGTAACTACGCTTTGTGATTCCGCCATGTAATGCATCGTCCTGACCACTGCTTTAGACAGAGTCTCGTTACTGTGATAAATAGCGTGGTTAAAATAGCCGAGCACAGTTCCCACTGAGGCTGCTCTGTCTTTATTATACCCGGACACCTAGGGTTCCTAGAGGGGCTTATCATCCATTCTACTAACTCCCAGGAAAACATGTAGAGCCTTTAAAATGACGCCATAGTGTGATTTGAGGAAATTTAAGCTTTTATTTATCAATTTCAATACTAGTCGTCCCAACCGCTTGAAGTATATAAAGATTTTCTTTCATGTTCTATTAAAACAGACCTGTAGCACTTCCTCTAAGATAATGATTCAGGTGCATATAATTTTGAAACATTGAAAGTCAGACGTCTGTATATGTGCTTATTGTTTGTTAGTGTATATATATGTGGCAAACATATCAACTTGTCTGATGAAAACTTATGTTTCTGGATTTCATTTTACTTCGAGGAATGAAACCTGAAACAACTCTGAGATTATTTAAATAGATTATTTAAAGCATAATATTGATTGTGCAACTTGTTTTGTTTTTTAAATATTTAAAGATCCATGAGTTGTTTGACCCTACAAACAGATTTTGGTTTCTAACTTGATATGATCTTCATTAACAACTGTTCCTTACTTATAAACAGAAGAAGCAGACAGGGATGCAGAACAGAGTAGTCTAACTCCTTCCAAATTTGATGCCTCTCTCTCCTCCCTCCCTCAGCGCGCGCGCGCTCTCTCTCTCTCTCTCTCTCTCTCTCTCTCTCTCTCTCTCTCTCTCTCACAAGTTCATTTTTTAATGGAATTTGTTAACAGTTAATTAAGTTTGGGAATCGTCACTTTTTGGAGAAGCCCAAGGATTTGTAGAACTGTATGTGATGAGAGACCATGTTTATCCTAAGAGAATAGCCTTAATTCTTTGGTGTTTATTTCACATTTTGTGTTGTTTCTTTGATTAGTTGAAAACTTTTTCAGGTTAAGTAGGCTTTTTAAAGAATGAAAAGGTCTAATTCCAGGGCAAGGCCCACAGTATTTGTGAATGAACGGAAAGTTAATTGAGGAAAAGGGCAAAGTGTATTTCATTTGTGCTTAATTTAAGTGGAGCTGTTAAGCAAAGTAAAACATTACTGAACTCCCAGGTGTGATTCCCAGCTTGTGTCAATATCTTAGATTTCTTTTCTGTGATAATTCTGATGGTTGTAGTTGTGTTTTGTTCATTTGTTTTTACGAAATATTTTACTGTATAAAATTCTCTCCAAGAAAAGCTTTCCTAGAAATAGAGTTGTAAAAATGTAATGAATTTAGTAAGAGATCTGATCAAACTGAATATTCACACAGTTCAGTAAGATAGTCAACTCTTCTTTTATACATTTCTTAATGTTACACAATTCTTTCTCAGATGAATGATTTTACTTTCACTAGACGTATTATTATGTAAAAATCCTAAAGTTCCGGGGAGTGAAATTGCAATACTGAAGAACTGACTTGCTGTAATGTTTGATGAAACTCTTTTGTTTCCATTATTTTTTAGCTTGGTTTTGGTTTTCTAAGAATTTGCACCCTTGATTTTGGAATTCGTTATTTCAAACTCCCATAATCCTAAAAATGAAAGCTGAAACTATGGAATTTTTTTATGGTTTTAACTTTATCCTTCCTTTCACCTAGAAAAGGGCAAGAATTTGCCCCCAACTAAGCCAAATTTATGGAAAAGCTTGATAAAAGTGGTGAATGTTTTGTGTATGCAGTGATATCCACAGTGGTATGACCTTTTCTGCCTTCAACTTGCATTATATGAAATGTTCATGCCACTCTCCTAGAAATACTAACCTTATTTTTTTTAAGACTCCTTTCATTTATTTTTTCAGTCAAAAGGGGGGAAGTAATTCGCAAGGAGTTTAGTTTTGTGATAATGTACAGGGGTTCATGCTTTAGTGAGAGTTCAGAAATGGATTACAAATAAAGGCAGTTCAGTTTCCTCATCTTTAGAAATGGAGAGGAATTTCATGGTTTATAAAAGAAAGAAGCAATAATGTGCTTACCTTATAAAACATAATGAAGTACAGCAGGGAATTGAAAAAAAAAAGTGTGTGTGTGTGTGTGTGTGTGTGCGCGCGCGCGTAAAAGAGAGGACAACTTATGATAGTTGGAAGAAAACAGCTTTACCAACAAATTCCATAAAGATTAAATGTGAAAGACCAATGAACATTCTCCCTCTTGTTAGTTGGTCTTTAAATAAAATTATAAAACATTGTGCTCGTATTTTATTCCTGTCTCTGCTGCTGACACTGAATGATCAAAAATAAGTGCTTGGATAGCTATTATTTATTCACAATCTCTTGGCTGCTCTCAGAATTTAGGAAAGATAAAGACTGTGATCACACACACAACACACACACACACACACACACACACACACACACGTGTGCATGTGCCTCAAATCCTGACATTTTCAAAAGTAACACTGAGATTCAAATGTTCTTCCTGTGCTGTTTTATCCCAAACTGTGGATTACACCTACTCCCAAAAGATCTTTAAACTCTATAAAGTTTTTCAACCATCTCCTTCTTGGTTCTTAGTCTTTCAATCTGGTCCTCATATGTTCATTTTGGCCTTCCTCTAGTCGGGCTTCCTGTCATGGCAACCAGATAGAAAGAATAATATGGAAAAGAGGAAAGTAAAGAGATGAAAATGTCAACAGATAGGAAGGGATGGAAACGAAAGATTAAGGCAATTCCGTACTACAAAGGCAGAGAAAAAGAGGAAGAATCTGGGAAGGTTAATTATATTAGGCCTGTAAAACATTTGAGCTTTTCAGAGAAGGCTGGGAGATGAGGAACTGGTCAGCAAATGGAGAGCGAAGTTGCAATTCACCATCAGAGACAGAGGAGCTCTGCCAGAGCCTTGGGGCTGTGCCCAAGGGCCAGCCTTCGATTAAAAGCTCAGGAGCCCAGGACCCACTTAACCTCATGACATTTCTCGGTTGTCTGAAAGCTTGGGGCTTAACAAGATGGTGAAAGGGGAGTCCTCAGGGAAGAAATTCCTCTTCTTCCCAGAACTAGCCTACTGGATTCCAGGGCCACTCTGAATTCCCCAAAGCATCCTAAGGCCTCTTTTGCAGCTCTGAGTCAGGATCTGGGGGGCCCAAGGAGATTGAATATACCCCTCGGTAATGGAGGTTTTTCTGAGATCTTTCTGATTCTTCTCGGGTGATTCTAGAAACCCTGGCCTAAGTTTGGTCGGCTGACTATATATCCTTGTTTGCTTAGGGCAGACACAATTTGCACCTGCTATCCCAGCATAAGTATTAATAGCACACCTATCACTCTCAAAAGAGATGGATAAAAAAATTCCAAGGTCATCCTTAAGTGTAGGCTCTGAGAATTCTAGGAGACCCAGTAATCTATCAGCCTGTTAAGACTAGAGGGGTGTGAGCCAGAGCAGCTTGCAAGTGACAAAGGAAATCAACTGTCTGTCATCACCCTAAAGGCTGGGGAGTGAAGCTGACCATGGTAAGCTAGAAACATTCTGTGGTCTCAGTATACAAACATGAATGGCACATCTGGCTATAGAGGAAGGCAATAAATTTAACTCTTGGGGCAGGGGTTCTAGATTTCGGGGCATGTGTCTTGTTTTGTGGAGCTTTATAAAACTAGGATCTCCACATCCCACCCTTGGAGTTCATGGCTCATGGGGCCTGGGGTAGATCACTGGCACCTACCCCTGGGAATTCTGATGTTCACCTCTAATAGCACATGCATTCCCTAAGGCATGCTAAATAAAGGTACATCTCCACTAGTGTGTTCATTTAACTTAGAAGAAAAGAAGTTTTTAATTACAAAAAAAAAATCCCACCAAGGAAAAGCAAGTATCCTCTTGGTCTTTCAATCACTTTGGGAAAAGGCAACCAAATACAGCAATAAAAAGGATTTAGAAGGTTATTGTTATTACCCATAATGCAATTTTGTAGGGAACTTCTTTTAATATTAATTACCCTTTTTAAACACGAATTTACTTTCATTCATATTTGGTCATCAAGACAACTTGTGAGGTAGGAATTATTATAACAGTTGGAAAAATAAGGCTCAGAGAGTTTATGTAGTCAGTCCAAGCTAGTAGATGACTATTCTTATAAAAATTCAAATAAATTGTGGGAATACAGAAAAAAAAATGACAAAGGAAGTATCTATCATCAAAAAAATATCTTAATGGAATACACTTGCACATGTTCTATTTTTTGTAGAAATTCACAATGAACAACCAGAAGGACTTCTCAAGTCCAGCTTGCTTTGCCAGCTAGTCTAGGAAATTCTAAACATTAAGGTACATTACCAGGTATTTGGGATATAGTCTTGTAAGACTGTACTGCTTAGTGACATGTTACTATTCAATAACCTTATTATGATCAAGAAAATCTTCAGATACTAATGTTCATTTCTCCTATTGCCATTGAAGCTTCATTTCTTCTTATTAAATCTCTAAGTATGTCCCAATTCCAAGTCTATAAGGAAAACACTTAAATAATGATGTTTATTAGTAATCCTGAAGCTTCTCTTACTGGGGTCTTAAACTTAAACCGTTTAATATTTTCAATTGATGTAAGCTAAATTTCGAATCCTGGTGGTGCTCTCCTCTAAATACTTCAATTCTGATATTGTTCTTTAAAACTTCAATACTTCTATTCTGATATTGTTCTTTAAAACATACAGGCAAATTTGACATTTGGTCCTATGGTAGGCACTTCATGCCACGGTTAGTATCTTCAAGTCTTTTAATACCACACATGCAGAGCTGCCCTCCTAAGAAACAACACTGTTTAGTTCCTTTCTTCCTCTTTTCCAATTCACCATCCCTCCCCTGGGTCCACCTCGCCTTATAGGTAAGATTCCAGTTTCTTAGAGAAAGGATAATGCCAGCGAAATTTAAAATTTGACTTTTCACCTACTTCTGTGATATATAACACTACACTTAAGTTAGCAAAGACTTTTCATTAGTTAAAAATTTTCCTTGTCAATGAAGCTTTACTTGAAATTGTAAAGAATTGAGTTGCTGTGTTTCTTTTTTATCAGCAAAACACCTATTAATCATTTTGATCTTATATGCACGTGAGTCTATTAAAACTAGAAATTGCAATTATACAGCACTAAATAAATTGCACAGAGCTTTCTTTCATAAAATGAAAAATAAATTACATTCCCCTTTTCTTTGCTAGGTAAAACTTATTTTTCTAAGTTTTGACTTATGATTATATCCTTTGTACTTTTTTGGTTAAGTCATTAATAATAATTGAAACTGCTTTGAATAGCTGGGACATGTGCAGTTTAAATTCTCTAATAGTTTAAGGATACAACAACCCTTTACATATCCTTAAACATCAAAAGGATCAGTTTTCAAATCTTGGTGTTATTGGATTCCACTTTAAGTTGGCATATTTTTCTTTAGTAAGATTTGCTACTGAAAAATCTTGTCCGTGTAAATATCCAGTAGAATTATCAATAATCGCGTTAATAATGTTAATGAAACTGTACAGTTAAATGATGGAGACAATTAGTTCACACCAGTTTGGTTTATTTATTTAGCAGTGAGCATTGTTTAACATGTCAGTCCTGAGAAACAGAAACAGCCATGAAGAGGCTTAACATTACTAATAAAACAATCAGTATCAAAATATTTTATGTAACAATTTGTTCGTGTTCATATAGTAATCTGTCAACTGTATGATTTGCTTATTATGTGAATTAACTCCGTAATCGCTCTGAGATTGGATTCAGTGACACCGTTTAACTGCTCCCGAGTCGGTGGCTTTTAGTCGGTATTTTTATGGAAGGAGCTGTCAGGCTAATCTGAGGACATTTGGGGAAAGCCAATAAAATGTCACAAACTTGTAACAAGTTAGATTTATCGTGGTTTAGTAGAGACTTTAACACTTCTCCCCTCCTACCCTCCACTTCCACTCTGGCCTCTCCCTTTTCAAACGCTTTTTTTTTTAAAAAACAATAATAATATTAAGTGCTAATCCAGCTCTAAACTTGACTCTAATTGGGGAAAGCCAAATCGCCCTGCACCGATACGTGGCTGAGCAAAACACTCTCCGCGCAAGGAAGGGAGGACCTTTGCGAGGAGGGAGAAATTTAAAAACCCTTCGCTCCGCCCAGTCGCGAGCACTAGAGCGCCGCTGACCCTGGCGGCGAGGCCAACTCGGGGACACCCTTGGTGGGCTCCCCGGAGGCGACTTGGAGAGCTGCCATCCCTGTCCTCTGCACTGGTACTACTGACGCCAGAGGAGATGTCTGTGCGCTCCTTGCGCTACCCCCAGGATGGAAACGTTTGTTTCTTCCCTGCGCAATTTTCGCGCCCCAGGCAGTGGGGTCCCCCAGACCCATCCGCGGGCCAAAGGTACCTGGAGGCCAGCGATGGCCGAGGCCGCGGGGGCGCAGGGCCGCTGCTGCGGTGCGTCCCGATTCCCGGAGGCGGCGAGCAAGCGTGGGGCCGGCCGCGCGGGGCTAGTCCCGGAATCGCGTGCGTGGCTGTCGGTGTGCCTCAGCCGGGCCCTAGACTGCGTGGGGTGGGGAGGGGGCAGCTGCAGACTGCGAACTGTGACTCCGCAGGGGGCGAGGAGAAACACAAAAGCTATTTTAAGCACAAAAGCTAAGCAGTGGGTCATTCAGGACACCTAAGGCATATTAAGGAATATGTTTGTGGGTGCAGCTTCCATGCACCCGCAAACATAACCTTATGCATAAGTGCTTACAGGTTAGCTTGTCAGACTTTCCTTTATAAATTCCTCTCCCCACCCCCACCCCCGCAAGGATTCAGCCACTGGATTTTTTAAAATTTCAGAATGGAAGTTGGCTAACATTTCTTTATAGCAGATTCCTATTTAGTATTTTTTTTAAATTACCCCTGATAGAAAAATCATACATGGCATACTCATACAAATTGGTATTTAAACAGAAGTTTCTATGAATGTATTCCAAAATCTGTCAGTTCCCATCATTCCATACAAACAACTGTAGTAATTTTCGAAAGTGAAATTAATGATTAAGATAAATTTGGAAAGGAATGGAAAGGACCTACTGAAACTGACATTCCTTTACTTATCAGAAACTTTATGCTTGAACATAAATGAAGAACAAAACAACACAAGGAATGTCACATGCTACTTAGTGTCCTGTCTGGGCAAATATTCAGTGTTTCACATTACAGAGAAAGGGACAAACCTTGCAGCAGAGTCCCAAGAGTAAATAACACATGAAAAGAATATTTGAAATATCAGTGAGTGAGTGACTTATTTTTCATTCAGTTAATATTTGAACAAACCTCTCTCGTAGGAAGGGTAAGAAAGAATTGGGAAAATGATAGCATATGAATAAACATGGAGATTCTACCCTCACAGATCATCCAGTCTAATGATGGGAGAGAGCAAGAAAGTTGGAACCAGAGCAAGGAGTGGAAAATGTAAACACCTCAAGATAGGATCTAAATAGACTACTAGGGAATTCAGTGGAGGTGAGATTACTCACAATTAAAGGATTGTCCTACAGGAAAGGTGAGTCTGGCCTTCCAAGGGAAGGAATTTACTAAAGGTCATTTCCCTATCAGAGGGTCCTTGACATGAATTTAGTGTACTGCCTCTTCTAGAACCTTCAGTATGTTTCCTTCTATCAACTTTAAGTTGTCACTTTCTTCCTTTTCAAGTTTCTTAACCCCTCATTTTTGGGGTCAATTCCTGTAAAATTGAGGCTGAGCTGAGGTGACACAATAAAAGGGAGTTAAAAGTTATGAGCTAAGTATTTTTACTTATTACTTATTTCCAAAAAGAATCTGGGTGGTCTATGACCAAAAACACCCACTTCAAATAAATTGATCAAAATAGAAAGCCAAAAAGGAAAAAGTAGAAACTTGAAATAAGGCACTCTTAAGAGTTAAGATGATTACTGAGATCAAACTTCAGATTTGGCTCTGAGCTTCCTAGCAGTCAAGGTAAAGAGAGGAAAAACCCTAAGTGACATGGGTCTTGCTGTTGAAAAATGCAGAGAAGATCTGTTTTCAAATGAAACTGAATTATAAAAGAAATTTACTACGTAGAGTAACATAAAGGGCATGGAGAAATGTCACAGAGAGTGTCCTAACGGTACTTTTTCAGAAAAGTAAAGAAAAAGGAATAGCACAGCCTTGTTTCTTGTAATAACCTCCCATAAAACCCAAAAGTCGAGTAAAGGTGAGTCTTTGCAGACTAAGTGTATATAATACAGTATTCGGGGGTTCACCTTGAACACTAAATGACATATCCACTGGGCAATCTTCCACATGTATTACTTCTCTCAGCTGGGATCTTGATAAGAGCCAAATAATTTAAAATAAAGATGGTGCTCTTTGGCAAGGTCCCAGAGTATTAGTATTACTTTTGGGGATCATAGAATACAGATTCATAGGGTTTGGAAAACAACTGGGCAAGTGTCAAGTTTGTCATCCTTCTACTATAGTTGCAGAAGCAAATCATAGTCACACTAGTGAGGACCACCCCTGTTTTCCTCAGAGGTAGGCTGCTGGGGCATCTCCAGGGTGAGCCAAAATTTTCCTTAGGAAGTTACTTTGAATGTGCTCCAGGCACTTGAATAAATGTTTAATTGAGTCCCTAGAGCCCCACACTGTTTTGGCATGGAAAAATGTTCAAAGCTGGTGTTTCCTAATCACCCACAGTGGCTGGAGGCAAACATCAGTAGGACTCCCACTGTACCTCTGATGAAGGATGAGGCTTTCTGATGGGACTCCAGGATGAGATCATTACAAAATGAAATTGAATGAGTTGAGAATAGCTCCCACAAAGCATGACTTCAATTTTATTGTAGTTAGGCCATTATTTTTGACACTCGTTAGATGCTGCAACCACCTTTTGGAGGCCAATTTTGGTGCATGGTAACAAAACAATGTCATCAGACCACAGGAGGATATTTATCTTCCTATTTACCATGGCATGGGGGCTTCTAAAGAGAAGGAAGATTGTCCTGTTTTATACCACTCAAAGGATTGTTATCTGATCTGTCAGGAGACTGTTCCTGCTTGTCTTGCTTCTTATAGGGGGTGTTGGAATAAAGACTTTTTTTGAATTTGTTTTGTTGTGGTAAAATGTACATAACATACAACTTACCATTTAGCCATTTTTAGGTGTATAGTTCAATGGTATTAAATATGTTGACATAGTTGTACAACCATCACCACCATCCACCTCCAGAAGATTTTCATCTTCCCCAATTGAAATTCTGTTTCATTAAACATTAACTTCTTATTCCACCCTGGCATCCACCATTCTACTTTCTGTCTCTATGAATGTGACTATCTCAGATAGGTGGGATCACAGTATTTGTACTTTTGTCACTGACTTATTTCACATAGCATAATGTCTTCAAAGATAATTTTTTAAAAGAACATTTATTAATAATCTATGTTGAAATCATGCAATGTGACTCATAACCAGTTTCTATCCAC
Source organism: Rhinolophus ferrumequinum (assembly GCF_004115265.2). Taxonomy (NCBI): domain Eukaryota; kingdom Metazoa; phylum Chordata; class Mammalia; order Chiroptera; family Rhinolophidae; genus Rhinolophus; species Rhinolophus ferrumequinum. Next base: position 62,487,416 of record NC_046293.1, read on the forward strand.
AAAGAGTTGGTGAAACCTTCAAACCATCTTACATTATTCTAGAAAGGTTTCCTCCCCAAGACAATGGGGAATGTCTCATGGAACACTAAGAGAGAGTGGCTACATCTAGAACCTACTTGCTCCTTAGGTAAAATGTCAGTCCAAGAGCCTCAGAAATATAAAAAACTGGAAAAAACTTTAAAGGAATTATGCAAAAATGTGGTTGGGTTTATAATTTGTGAGATACAGAGAGCTGCTGATAGATCATTATGAGTATAAACAGACAGGATCCTACCAGAGGGTTGTTTGAAATAAATAATTCAGTAAAGTCTGGTACACATCAATCAGTACAGGCCCAAGTCAGTGCTGGTAGTGTTTCAATTACCTATTATTGTAAACAAACATCCCTCAAACCCAATAGCTTAAAACAGCTATTTTACTTTGTTCACAGTTTTGTGGGTTAGGAATTTGGGGATGGCTCAGCTGAGCAGTTCTCTCCTGGGGTTTCCCTCCTGAGGTAGCACTGAGATGTCAGCGGGGACATAGAACATGAATGGATAGATGATGCTGGCTCTTGGTTGGGAGCTCAACTGGGCTGTCAATGGAGTGATTATACGTGGCCTCTCTGGCACAGCAGTCTCAGGATACTCAGACTTCTTTCCTAGACCTAGACCAAGCACCCGGGCTGAGCCAGGGGGAAAGCTCCATGGCCTTTAATGATCTAGCTTTGGAAGTCACAGAGCATCACTTCTGCCACACTCTCTTGGTCAAAGAGGTTGCCCAGATTTGCATGGAGTGGATATACACTCCACCTCTCAATGGGAAGAGTTACAAAGATTTGTAGCAATTAAAACAAAAATCCACTCCATGTAGCAAAATGCTTTAACCCAATTATAATCAATGTTAATCAGTTGTGCGGTGGCAGGAGGAGCAAGCGCGCAGGCTTAGCACAGGAGGGGTCAAGGAGTTACAAAATTGTATACAGCTGTTCTGTGACTAATTACACTTTCTCCATCTTGTCTTTAAAAAAGATGTGATGGCTGCAACTCCAGTATCCATTATGGACCATGAGGCAATCTTGGAAATGGAAGTCACTTAATCTGAATGATGGAAGAAAAAAGTATAAAAGGAGTTATTATTGATGGCTGTGGAGCCACCATACCAGCCCTGGACTATCTTGTTTATCCCATGTTATTTCCAGCTGTTATTTCTTTTATTAGCAGCTGAAAGTAATTCCAAAATGCTACACCTTTCAAATTTTCTAACTGGCCCATTAAGTTATGAGTCTACAGCAATTTGGGAACAGATAAGCTGAAGATTAGGATGGTAAGGAAATGGTAATTTTCAATGTGAGATTCATCCATATCAAGTATATAGCATTAAACAAAAATATTCTTTGCTTAATCTAAAATATCATTCCGTAGTCATTGATTGAGTACTCATTATGTGGCTGAAAGATAAGTAGATAAATAATTATAACATTGAGTAGTTATGCAAAAATCAAGTATGTGTAAAGTACCATGGTTGGACAGCTAATGGAACAATTCATTCAGGTTGGATGAGTCAGTGACATTTTAAAGAGATAGTGACATTTGAGTTGGGTCTTGAGAGATTAGTAGGAGTTTAGAAGGTGAATAAGGAAGAAGTAGAAAGCATTCCTGGGAGAAGGAATAGCATATGCCAAATCACAGAGGTGTGAAACAGCCTAGGTGTTATAAGCCTGAAGAGTCCGGTATTTCTGGAATAAAGAGGCAAGAAAATATAGTTTTGATCCTTGAAGATCCAGATGTGAATCCCAGCTGTACTACCTAGTGGCTGGGTGGCCTTGGACCACAGCTATGCTGTGTATGGTAAGGAGATTGGACCTCATGGTATAGATTGCGGAACCCCCGAAAGGGAAAAAAAAAAAGAAGAAAAAAAAGTAGAAATGGATTTTTGAAAATCACTCTGATGGCAGCTCAGAGAATGAATGAAGGAGGTTGATAGAGGTCAGAGAGACAAATGAGAGTACACTTCAGTCAACAAACATTTACCGACTGCTCACTGTCTACACAGTGAGACACTGAGGACTCCACAAGGAGCAAACAAACAGAATCCCTTCTTTGTGGAGTTTATATTTTACTGGGGAAATCAGATAAACGAAAAAGCACATAAATGTATAATGTAAAGTGCTACGAAAAGAATTAAGAGTAGAAAGTGAAGTAGTTGACTGATACGTTATGAAGGCTGAGTAAGAACGGCATTTCTGAAAAGGAAACATTTGAGTCAAGAACTGAAAGAAGTGAAGGAGCAAGCCTTGCAGATACCTGGGGTAGTGCATTCCAGGAAGAGAGAACTAGCCCACCATCCTGATGTGTGGGCGTGCTTGGCATGTTTGAGGAGCAGTGAGAAGATCAGATTGCCCAGGATAGAGCTGCAGGAACCCAGTGTGGTAAACCTAGTGTGGGAAAATGGGAGGCCCTGACCCACGGCAGAAGCAGTGGGGAAAAGGGGAAAAGATGTGCCATATGTATAGGGCTTGATGGCCAGTTGAATAGGAGGAGTGAGAAAAGGGAAAGAAGTTTGTGTGGTTGACAAATTTTTAGATTGGGCAAATGCATAGCGGTGCCACGGATGGAGAGGCACTACGGGAAGGGCGGCACACCATGAAATCAGTTTTGGACCTGTTGAGGCCAGTGTGCTAATGGAAATCCCAGTAGAGATGCTTTGTAGACGTGTGTGTGTGTGTGTGTGTGTGTGTGTGTGTGTGTGTGTGTGTGTAGTGTCTCAGGAGCCTCAGAGATAAGAGACGTTAGCACTTTATTGAGATCATCTTCTGATATTCATTCAACTAATTTTTATTGAGAGTCAAATACTATGCTAGACCTTGGGTATAGAAAAAAGATATAGTCCCTGCCCACATGAAGCTTACAAGTAGAAGACTAAAAGCAAATAAACAACCAAAGAATATATCATTACAATTTGAAACGTGATACAAAGGGGAAAAAACACAGTGCTAAGGGAACATAGAATGAGGAGAAGGCCTCTCTGAGGTTACATTTTTGCTTAAAACTAAGGGATAAGATGAAGCTGTCTGTGCACAGTGCGGGGCAGAGCCTGCTTTAAGATCTGAAGAGAAAGCCATGGGAGGTCAGGAGGAAGGTGTCCAGGATGGATTTGGAGAAGGAAGCAGAGACTGTCATACTGGTCTGGCAGGCACTGGCACAAAAAACTTTTGAGCATTTTTCAGAATGGCAGTGACAGGATCCAATTTATGTTTTAAAAAAATGATCTTGTGTATTTGTGGGACAAAGGGGGAGAGGCTGGGGGAGGTAGGGAAGGAAAGATAAGAGGGAGTTAATAGAAGCCAGGAGAAACCAGTAAACAAGGCTTTGAAGCAATCTGGTGAAAGAGATGGCTTGGATTTGGGCAGGACAGAGAAACTAGAATTGAGAGATATATTTAGATATATTTTGGAGGTAGAATAATCAGGATTTGGTAATGGATTGGGTGTGGGGAGTAAAGAATTTAAAAAATGATTCCTAGGTTTCTGCCTTGATCAGTTAGGCGCTTGGTGGAATTATAGTATTTATTTGAATGAGAAGATTGGAAAGAAACATTTTGGAGATGTGAGATTAGGAGTTCAGTTGTGAACCTGTCACGTTTGAAATGCTTGAGAAGCTGTCAAGCGCATAGAAGTGTAGGACTGAGATCGGGGAGATATCTGCTCTGGGGGTAGAAATTCTGGAACCATCAACATATAGATGCAATTAAAATCCATAAGAATGTATGAGATTACCTTGGGACAGGAGAGAGAGAAAAGCGAAAACGCTGGGAAATCTCAGCCCTAAGGCTGAGAAAAAGAGGAGGGGATGACAACCAAGACTGGCTATTAACTAAGAATTTGAATTCTTGAGACAGCTGGTTAGGGTAAAGGATATATTATGACACCATGGTTTTCCTGTATACCCTTTGGACATACTTCTGCTTTGCATTGGTATATTTTTATTTTGAGTCACATGCCCCATACAAGTTCTAGGGATAATTGTTAATTCAATTTTCTGTTGAATAAAAGAAAGTAACAACTCTTCCCTCCCCCATGTCATCTGTCTCTAAATTTGCCAAACGGAAAAAGAAAATCTAAAAAAAGTGTGGAAGGCTTCTGAACAATTAAATAAATGAGCATGCAGCTTAATTTCAAATAGTCAAGAATTAGCATTTCATAAACATTAACATGGCTCCTTATTTATTTTAATGCTCCTTTGCTACAGTACAATGTATTTGACAACTTTGTTAAGGTATGCTTGCAAATCAGCCATTTTTCATTAAATAAAGATTTTCAGAAACAAACACCGAGATGAGCAACTGCCTTTAGGAGAAGAGAAAAGGAATTAGCTGTAAGTTCCCTGTGAAATAAAACAGTACTGTAAAATAAAATAATACTTCTCCCAATCAAAAGGAGCAAAACAATTTCTATTGTGTAGTCAGTGTTCCCCTTTCTCAGAGTTTAGAGGTAGATGAAAGAGAGGGAAAAAGAAATTTGAACCATATTTAGCTCAAATTTGGAATTTAAAAAAAAGACCTTAAAGAAGGCCCCTCTCCACCACCACAAACTTTGTAGCCAGTGGCACCTTATTGGGCTCTCTCACTATAATACAACAAACCAAACACCCTCACCTGCAGCTCTTTAAGGACATGGATTTGAGTTCTGACTCAGCAATAGAGAGCAGAGGTCTCTAGGAATGCCTACTGAGCTTGTAGAATGCTGGTGACATTTTCTTAGGTGCCTTCCATTATCTATTTTATCTCTTCCCTCCCGTCGTTCCATCGTTTTGTTTTTGCTGCTCAAAATGTTTCTGGGTAACATTTCCTCCATTTCAAAGCTGTTCTTAACCACTAAATCTTAGGAATTCCAAACTACCTTGCAGCCCAAGGTTCTACCTTGAACACAGGGAACAGTCAAACATAAGACTGGGGGAGAAGAAGGTTATATACCCCTTCATATCCTCCCATGATGTACATTTTGCTGGGTGAGGTGGGGTGCCCCCTCCAACATTACGCACACACACGGAGGCACACACAGAGGTAACCTTACTCCTAAATCGGCAAATATTTTAATAAATCTCTGATCAGATGTGACCTGTAGATTTATGCGACGACTCCATTGGAAATAATTTGGAATTAGGGGAGAAGACTGCCTTCCTCTCCAGGAGAGCCTTTATTGTGTACTCTCCAGTTAATGAACTTCAAACTGGGTGCGTTATTAATCCGTGTCGGCAAAGCTGGAGGAAGAGAGGTAGGTAGCACACTTCCCGGGCCGCCGGGGCCAAGAGCCCTAGCTTCCTCCTGGCCCCAGGGCAGAGCAAGAGGAACCGGCAGGGCTTCTCTCGGGTTCCCCAGCCGGTCTGCGGCAAGGAGAAAAGTAATCGATCTTGTCTGGGGCTGCGGCGCGCCTAACACTTCCTACGGTGATTTGCAACCAGGACTGGAGGTCGCGAGCTTCCCATTGGCTCTCGGGCCGACGCCGCGCAGTCTGGGGGGGCGGGGCCAGGAGGCGGGGCGGGGGCGGGGCAGAAGCTGCGTGAATTTAACTCCTGAGAGCTCAGCGGGCGAAGGCCGCTCTCCAAGCGCTCCCTTCTTGGGGGTCCCTTGACTCGCGGAGTTTTTTTTTTTTTTTTCTTTTAAGACCGAGCGGATGTCAGTGACAAGTTAATAGCTCTCGCTGCGCTCCAGGTTAAACAGAACCTCGTTCCTGTCCCGAGTCTCTTTCAACCGACCTGCTGGGGGCCGCCGGGTCATGGACTCAACCAGCCCAAGTGGCTGGTGGCCTGCTGCTTGCAGCTCCCCAGCTGCCTTCTCGCCGGTTTCGGACTCGGTTCCCCAGACAGGCGCTCACCCGGCCCCGGCCCCGGCCCCGGCCTCTCCACAGGGGCGCGGAATCCTGAGCGCTTCACCATGTATACGCGCTCACCTCCAGTTCTCCCGCGCCCCACGCACACCCAGCGATCTCTTTTCACAGAACACATTTTCACACACCTCCCTGCAGCACACGCACACTCCAACCCCCTCTCACACACTCACCCCTGCCTCCTTCCTCACACACCCTGATCCCCTCACCCCAACCTCCTCTCTTACACACCCACCCCTGCCTTCTCTCTTACACTCACCCCTGCCTTCTCTCATGCATTTACCCTCGTTTCTTCTCACATGCACAGCATTCCTTCCTTTCTAACATGTGCACACTCATTCCGCATTCTACACTAGGCACCAGCCGGCGCCCTACGCTGGCCCCTTGCGTCCGCGGATCGTGGGAACCAGGCAGGGCCCCTTCCTCCCTGTCGGTCCACGGTCATCCATCTCCCCTCAGTTGGCCCGCCCAGACTTCAAAGGCGGCCTGGCTGCTGGAGGCCGGCCTCCTGCTTTGCCCCGACGCAGACCTGGAGGCAGGGGCCTGCGGGCCAGAAGCGCGCCGAGGCGGGGAGGCCCGAGCCAGGGGGCGTGTGCGCCCCTCTGAGTCCCGCGTGGCCGACTGGGCCGGCGGGCTCCAGGAGCTGAGCTCCGAGGCGTCCACGCGCCGCGGCGGGTCCCGGAGCGGACCCCGGGCCCAGCCAGGCTGGAGCCCCTGGCGCCTAGGCAGAGCCACGCGCCGGCTCTCCCAGCCGAGGCCCCAGCGGCCCGGTTTTCACCGCAAGTAAAACCATCGCGATGAACGCGGATTCTTGGTGCCTGACCCCTTTTCCTAAACAAAATGAGTCTCCCCTGGAGTTTAGCCATATTTCCTTCCTTTTTTCCCCTCCCTCTCTTTGGACACCCCTCATTGACAGGCTCTAATCCTCGGATCGGAACTACTTCTGCCTGGAAGATTTGGCCGGCTTTTCCTTTTCTCTCAGCGTTCCTGAAAAGCCAATCCGTTCTGAGCAGCACTAATGGAGGGGTTGGGGGAGGAGGGCTACTTACAACTTCTGACACCACCTGGGTGGTCGCCATAACGAGTGATTCCTTTACAACTATTATTCTCCACAACTTTGTCATGGCCATTCTGTGTAGAATAGACGCTTAAACACTCTTATTTTGGCATTGATCTTGCAGGGGTATAATGACCATTTTATCTATATTCAACTAGACTGAATTTTTTAAAACACTGATTATCTTTACTTGCCAGAAAGAGATGTTCCAAAGAGTGGTTCATGAAAGCTTGTAGAAAACATCACTGTGATTTCCATGAGAAATTAGGAGATAACTAACTTCCAAGACACGTTTGCTTCTAAGATATTGTCCAGATTTATGTTTGCTAGTGAGTGTTACGTCCTGATGCTGAGTTGTTAAGAGTCTACATCCACTGTGTAGATGCCTGACCAATGCGCTGTACAACTGAAGCTGAAGTAGAATAATATTGTATGTCATCTATAAATAAACATATATATATATATATATATATATATATATTATGTCAACTGTAATTAAATATATATACTCCATGGGAGGTGGAGTATACCATAAGGAAGACAGTCAATGGTATTGTAACAGCTATATAAGATGTCAGAGGGGTAGTAGATCTGGGGAGGGTGTTATTGCTTTGTGAGAGGCTTAAATGTCTAACTATTATGTTGCTTTGTACACCTGGAACTAAAAAAACAAAACAAAACAAAACAGTCCACATTCATTCTTAAAATCTGAGAGAGCAGGCCAAAAATCAGTTCAGAATTAACCTAGCTATCTTTGTGTTGATAAGATAGATGTCCACATAACCTTGAGTGCTTTTACATTGCTTTCCAGGACAGTTTCCAGATTGCAGACTATGAGATTTTTGAGGGTGGGGGTGTGCATTCTTAGTTGGATGGCTCTAGATCCTAGTGCAGGCAAATATTAATACATAGTAACTGTGCATTCAATTATGTTGAATTCCACTAAACCAGCTTTTTGGATGAAGCTTTCCAAACACTTGATCAGATACACTTAAATGTTATATACAGCTTTCAAGAAGAAGAGGAAAATAAAGGGGCAAAAGAAAAGGAGGGTGGGGAGGGAATCCCAAAATAATTTCAGATTCTTTGAAAGAAATGTGAGGTTTAGATCTGCAAAGCTAAATTAGACAGGTCCTGCACATCAAAACGAGAACACAGAAGCCCTAAAACCATCATTAAACACCTCCGGTTGAATTGCTTTCTAGGCTAACAATACCAACCTCCATTAATATATAACATTCTCTAACTTTGAATTGTCTTTATGACTTTTCTGACCTACCTTCAAACTCTACATGTAAGTGCTGAGCTGTGAACACAAGGCTAAACTGGATGCAGATTGTTCGAATCTAGAAAATGGCAACTCATATTTTTTCAGTTGGAAAACTTTTTATTCCATTTAAAGGAAAGGCAAGGGTTAACATAACCAGATTAGCTTTTTAGAAAAATTGGTGGCAATGTGGAAGCATACTTAATCTTAAGTGCAGAGTAATCCTATGACAGGGCATTAATAAACATACATAATATACTCTCCTGTATACTGTTCACAATACAGACTATTTTTTTTTCGTTCAACAATAAATTTTTGAGATATATCCATTTCGAGGCAGACAGATCTTTATTTTAACTGCTGTGTAGTATTCCATTAAATGAATATTCCAGAATTTATTTCTTCATCTTCCCATATGGACATTTAGAGGAACTTTTTACTGTTAGAAATAATGTTATAGTGATGTCCTTGTAGTAGTGGTCTCTGTGTTTGCTCATGAGAGTGTTTCTTTTACTTTTGTCCCTAGAAATTAAATTCCTGGGTTATAGGGTTACATACCTTCATCTTTACTAGAAATTGCCAAATTGTTGTTCAAAATGGGTATAACGATCTGCTCTCTTATTAACAGTGTGTCAGACATACACTTCCCACATCTTTAACTACACTTGGTATGACCGTGTTTCCCCGAAAATAAGACCGGGTCTTATATCAATTTTTGCTCCAAAAGACGCATTACAGCCTATGTTCAGGGGATGTCATCCTGAAAAATCATGCTAAGGCTTATTTTCTGGTTAGGTCTCATTTTCGGGGAAACACAGTATCAGTTTTTCCCTCTTCTCTTCTCAACCTCATGGATACGAAATGGCATGTCATTTGAATTTACATTTTCCTAGTTACTCATTGGAGTGCTATAAATTCTCTAAGCCAGCACTGTCCAATGGAATGCTCTGTGATTGTGGAAATGTTCTCCTTTTCCTGGGTTTCTCTACACTTTAGTCCTGTAAACTACCATCAATTTTCTTACAAAGGAAATCTGATCATGTCAACCCAACAGCTTTAAAATATGACAAACGCTGTAAAAGTTTAGATAACCTGCAGTGTATTGCCTATAGCCTGCACCAAATTATAAAGCTTGGCAGTCAAGGGTTTTGCACCTAGCCCTGCTCTGTATTTCAACTTTATCTCCATTCCCTCAGTCCTACAAGCTCCGTACTGAGCCTCTGACTCATCTCTAAATATACATGCCGACTCATCTCTGAACCTTTATATATGCAGGACTCTCAGCTTGTTATGCCTTTTCTTTTTTCCCCTACCAGTCATCCTTCTTTACTTGTGTGTCCCCCCTACCAGACTGAGTTTCATGAAGAAAAAAAGTTGTTCTTGTTCATTTCATTTTTTGTCTCTCTAGTACTAGTCTAGCGCTATCCTAGTGCAAGCCAAAAAGCTGGTGCTCAGTAAATGTTTCTTGAATGCATGAATTAATAAATGAGTTGTTCTAGAAAAAAAAAAATGTCCTGAAGGCGAAAAATCTAAAATACAATATTATAACTTTCAAACAACAGCCCTCTGTCTTGGTCTTTTGGGGTTGCTATAACAAAATACCATAAACTGGCTGGCTTATGAACAACAAACATTTATTTCCCAGTTCTGGAGGCTGGGAAGTCCGAAATCAAGGCACCAGCAGATTCAGTGACTGGTGAGGATCTGCTTCCTGGTTCACAGATGCCTGTCTCTTCACTACAACCTCACGTGATGGAAGGGGCCCGCTGTTGGCCTCTTTTTTAAGGCCACTAATCAAACGTATGAGGGCTCTACCTTCAAAACCTAATCACCCCCCAAAAGTGATCAGTATCATTACCCTGGGCATTAGGTTTCAACATATGAATTTTGGGGGAATGTAAACATTCCGACCATTGCACCCTCTATTAACCATGGGCTATCGGTGTTTTGAAATAGGTACTTCTTACATTGATTTGGAGTCTCTTCCGCTTATCTTATCATTTCTATTATGGGTTAGTTTGTTCCTATTAATATAATGAAGGAAAAAAACTCCCAATCTCTCAGGAAGAGAGAAGAGAAAGAAAGGGGCAGAAAAAATACCTGAAGAAATAATAGCTAAAAATTCCCCACATTTGGTTTAAAAAAACCCATAAAAACAAATAAACAAAATTGACCTGCATGCCCAAGAAGCTCTGAAATCCCCAAACAAGATAAATACAAGGAAAAACTACATTTCAGCACATCATTGTCAAGCTACTAAAAACCAAAGACAATGAAAAAATTTTAAAACAGCCAGAGGGAAAAAGAAAACAAATTATGTACAGGGGAATGATATAAATGATTGTTGAACTCTCACTGGAAACAATGAAGACATAAAATGTGTATATTTTATAATACTGAGGGAGGAGGAAATGAATGCGGAAGAGGAAGAAAAGAATAACAGTGGGACAGCCAAACAGAAAGCAAACTTCTAGAAGCTAGAAGTGGACTTGAGGGTGCTTTGTGTTATCAATTTGGGTACTCTACCTCATCTAGATAATAAAAAGGAAGTAACATGTAGGAAACCCTACCCTCAAGGAGCTACCAATGTCACTGGTAGTATTTGATTAGTTGTAATAAGGTCAAAGAAAGAAGAGATAGAGGTAAGCTGGAGTGGCTGTGGAAGCCTGGAAAGGGGGAAGGAAGGAGGAGAGATTAAACTGTGCTTGAAGAACACCGTCAGAACACAGGTAGAGATGGAACTCAGCATAGGAGACCAGCACCAGCAAAGGTAGAGGAGAGGACAAGATACCCTCAGAAATCTGACTTAGATGGCAGTGGGCAGGGAGGAGAGAGTAAAAAGGGTGGGAATGATTGTGCCTTATTTTCTTCCATACCATTATTGATTGTCTGTATGAAGCTTCAGGTAGTATTGAATAGAGATTAAATGCTGACACTCTGAAGTCAGACTGCCTGGGTTCAAATTCTCCCTTTGATATTTACTAGCCAGCGGCCGAGGCGAGGCACTAAATCTCTTGGGTTTTTCAGTTTCTTCATTTGTAAATGGATAATAAAACTATATCACAGGGATGCAGTCAGGATTGAATGCAAAAAATATGTGTAAAGCTCTTTAAAACAGTGCCCGAAATATAGTAAATGTTTAGTAATGTTTGCTATTATTATTAAATTACGTTCTCAATAAATGTTTGTTGATTTATTGTTAGAGGGATTGGTGGTATTAGGTGATGCAAAAGTCGTTGTTCCAAACAAGGGCTAAAGTACACTCCAGTCAGCAGGGAATTAAGGACTATACAAAGTGTAACCCACAAAAACTGAAGCTACATCTGAGGTAAGTTTGTCATATGTAAGTCACCAGTTACCTTCAGGTGGTGTGGATGAGCCATGCAAAACAACAGTATCTCGTTGGAGGAGAAGGTGAAGACATTGATCTCAGGAGAAATCATCTTTACAGATGGGAGACCTTAAACCTAACTCCAGGCAAGACATGTAAGTTGTACACATTGCTGTATAAACCCAGATTTATTACTTAGTAGAGTAACCCCTAAACAAGAAAATAAACCCTTTGCAAATGAAGACTTTAAAATGGAAATTGACCAATTGCTATAATTGGATTCACCGATTACTGTAAAAAGTTGCTTCCACCACCCCCCAGCTATGATCAGTACAGACAGAGAAAATTTTCACTTTATATTCTTTTGTGAAAGAAAACAAATATCCCTCTTGAATGAATACTGTCTAACCTGAGGCTGCATGGGAGAGATTCAAGGACTTTGTACTCCCGCAATGGCAGGATCTACCCATCTTCAAGTTCCTGTCTCCAAAGCAGGTGTCCTTAAAGTTCTTAATGGGTGTCTTTAGCAAAGAGCTCTAGCTCCGAACATCCACCACCCACATGAGATTTTGAGTCAGGGAAGAGGGCTTGCTTCTCAGGTTACCACCATTTTATAGAAGGATTAACTTGTACGATTGAGCTGCCATATGTCCAGCCAATTGATATCCATTTAGCTGCAAGAGATTTTACCCATTTTTCAAATATATGTCATTCTACGTAGGAATCCCTGGTTGGGAGATATCATAATTTGTGGTATTTTCTGGAAGTGCTACAATTGACTTATGACACAAGGTAAATTAAAATGTCTATGTAAGTGGGAAAGGTGAGGTTCTGGGACTTCATGGAGTCTGGAGTGAATATAAAATCTTGGGTTTAAAGGTTTAATTTATTTCCCTCTCATCTTACTAGATGAATGGGCATTTAAGTCATTCTAAGGTTTGAGAACTGATCCTCTTTCTAAGCCCTAGGTAAATAAGTGGTAAGATTTATACTGAATCACACTTTCAACTTATTTGTGGAAATGTTTGGAAACAAAGGGAATAAATGCTATACTAGTCAAAACCAAAATCACATCATCAGTTTCCATGAGACTTTGAAGACAGACAAGGTGCACTGTGTAAATAAATACACCTCACCCCTTGGAACCCAGTGTAGGGGAAATCAATTACCAACGTCTCTCAAACCTTTTGCACTGGAACTGCATGAGCTATGTAAGATTTTTATCAGGTGCAGGAGACAGGAAGTGGCTGACAAGCACACTCTTGCAATAGACACAATAAACTTTGTAGGGGCCAAAGCTACATAGATTGAATGATTCTGACCAAAAACCATCCACATGAGTTAGTAAAAAGAAAAAAAGAAAAAAAAAAAAAACTATAACAAGATTCTGGTGAAACACACGACCAGAAACATTCTGAATTACCAAGAATTAAACTTATTCTCCTCCTGGACCGTACACTGAAATCTGGTCACAGGACTGATTTGTGGATGCTTTGACAAACATGAGTTCTCCTCTTATTTCTCAGGCATCCTTTGGGATTAGTTGGTCCCCAAAGTCTAACTAATGCCATTGAAATTGTGTCCAATGGGGAACACCACTAGCTGAGCCGGGTAGGATTCGGCATTATACCTGTTTCTCAACTCCCCTCTTTTTCTTATCACTTAGGAGGCCTGGCAATCTACTTGCTCTATAGTGTTCACACAGAAGCGACTCTCGGGAGTGTTTTCCCAGGACTTCCGTCATCACTCTTTCGGTAATCAGGTAGTAGAACCCAACACAAGTGAGAGGAACATATAGTGTCATAGATACTGAGAAACAAAACAACCTTCAGCAGTCCACCGAACGCCTGAGGTGTCGATATCATGCTTCCCTTTGGAAACTGGTAGGCACGGAACTTTTATTTTGCTGCAAAACGTAATGCTTCCTTGATATCTAAACTGCCTGTCTTTGTAGACACTGTCATACTCCCTGCGATTTAGCTATGGGAAGTTTTGTTTATTTCTGAACTCTTCACGCTTTTTGTCATTGCTTGAATCTACTTAATAGCCAAATTCCCAGAAACAAGCTGCAGTAAAGTCTTATCTCCTTCCCTAATGCATGTACAACCTTTTCTTTATTGAAGAACCTAATCTCCAACTTCTTACACAGGCAAACTTCTCACTTTCAGTGCTTGTGGAAGACACAGGGTATTTATGTAACATGATATCAGGCATCTGAACCTTGAATAGATTTTGAGACTTTGAAATTCTTTGGGTGGGTGGGTGGGGGGCACTGTGCTGTGACATAATGCTTTGAATCCTTAAGGTAAGAATTTTAATGAGAAACAACTGTTGAAGAAGCTCATTTTCTGAATTTGTGCCACAGTTTTATTTTGAAAAATAAATTTTTGCTAAAACCGGCCAGTTTTGACCAGGGTGGGGGAATGGGGTTATTTTGAGTGTCTGAGCAAAACTGAAAACTAAGTGAACACTCCAAAAGAGAAAGGACATGCTCTCTCTAGTGAAGAAACAGGAGAACTTTCAGTCATCCCTCTAGGCCAGTGTTTTCCCGACTCTGCAGCAGTCTTGTAAATTTGTAAATTTGCCACAGCTCACTTGTAAATTTGCCAGGGTGGCAGGGACGCTGACTCTTAGCTGGGAGGCCTGCCAGCTAGCAGAAGCCCCCAACTCTCAGGAGGGAGAAGGGGGAGGGTGCCCAGAGACCACCCCGGGTTACATTTGTTTGGGGGGATACTTGCTGGTACTGATACCGAATCTCCCTAGACAGATGCAGCCCACATTGGAAGGAGGTCTTGTTGAGAATTCCATCAACTCCCCAGTATCAGATCTAGCACCTTATAAACTAAATCCTTACATTATAATAAAGGTAAGTACAGCCTTCCCTATCTGGCCCTATTTGTCACCTGATCTTTCAGGTTCTTCTGTGCCTGAATCCGTCTCACCAGAAACCCCTTATTTATTCTCAGTAGGCAGAAACCCATAACTCTTACTTATTTTATCGATTTTCCCTCTGTTCACAAATCCCCCTTCATTCCTCTTCATTCCTGGTTACCTCATTGTCCCTCGGCCTTCAAAGAATCATCTCACACCCACAAGTCAGACAGATTAATGTTCCTATTTCCCAAGGTGTGTGTTTGGTCTGACTCCAGCTGACCACTGGGATTTTGAGCCAGGACCCTTCCCTGAGGGATACCTCCCTCTCTTTTTATACTAAATTTATGCATGTTCGTGATCTTCAATCTGAGCCTGAAAAAAAAAAAAAATCTGTTTAACTGTCCAAACATTTCTGAGAGGAAACCTAACACTCTCTTATCATACACAAGCCTCCCTTGAACCTTCGAACCCTGAAAGGGAGTACAGGCCCTCTTAGAAATTTGGACTGATTTGGATTGCATTATTAGGGACTTTTAAATCAATACCTCTCAACTTGGGTGATTCAACCATTGGGTTTCCTGAACTCAAGTGAAGATGAGAGGAACTGACCTACCCGAGCCTGTGGTCATGGCTGTTGAGCTCACCACCTAGGATCTGCCATAATAGGAACTCAGCAAAACAAAAACAGGTTTGGCAGTGTTGGCTGAAAGATGGGCTTAGGGATACAGAGAGGACAAGAAGCATTTTGTCCTCTTGAGAAAAGAGGGGAGAGAGAGAGAAACAGTCCTAGGATAGACTACTACTGGCATAACTTTTATTTTAGAGATGCGATGCCAGCTGTCATGGTTTTATTGGGCTTATTTCTTCACAGTTTTTAAGAAGCAGTCAGAGTTACGTGTTTCTTGCTTAAGAAAGTTACTGATGGTCACCATAGTTTTTCAGAATTTAGGATAGCTTTCAGAGAAAAAGTTGTCTGAACATATTACATGGTAGTTTTATTGACGTTGATGCTGCCGCGGAATCACATTCGGGTCATGACATTCAGTTCACTACATTTATGATTTTTCTTCAGAGAAACACCAGAAATGAACAGTAGTAATATGTCTACATAGGGAGACTTCAATGTTAAAATGCCTAGGGCAGTGTCCCCCTCCCATGTCCCCTTGTTATCCCCTCCTTTCTTTCATCCCTTCCTCCCTCCCTCCCTCCCTCCCTTTCTTCCTTTCTCTTACCCCAATGAACCAGAGGAAGCCATTCATCTAAAAGCCTCTAAATGTAAAAGATACCCAGTCTTTGGCAGATCCTTTTAAAGTTTTGCAACTATCATTCATTTACATTCATACATGTACATATATGTGCACATTGCGATGAGCCCTGCCATTGTTCCGAATTATGATGGGATTCATAACAGTGCTTAGATGCTTTAATTATATGGTATGTTCTTGGTTTGGTTTGATTTTATTATTTTGTTGGCTGGGTAGTTTAGGCTGTGACAGTGAAAGCAATGCAATGATTAGAAATTCTGGTCCCAGTGGGAGAAGGCTAAGAAAGGGAGCTTTAGGGGACCAGAAGAGGTTGGAACAGACTAACCAGAATCCTCTTTTCTCAAGTCCCCTGTGCTGATTGAAACAAGGGATTGTGGCATGCTTGCTCTGGTGAGGGTGAGTACAAAGCATCAGCATAGGCTCCAGTATCTCCACACATGGAAGAGAAGAGTTCTTTACAAGACTAGTATTGACAGCGATGTTGTCATTTAATACAGTCACAGAAAGAATTGATCAAATTTGTGTCTGCACAGAGATTTACCTTAAATTCAAGCACCCTTTTGCTTTCCTTGCATCTATGTAAGAAAGTAGCTATGTCATCTCGAAAAACCCATAGATTTTTGCAACCATGCATTCAATGGTAACATCAGAGTGAAGGAGGTGAAGCCCATGCAGTTTTTTCTAATATACTAGAGGATGTGAATAAGCACACTGAGCAGATTTAAACTCTTCTTGTTTTCAGATAAACTATCCATTTCATGGCCGGTTCTACTTTCCAAGATGGCTGCAGTAAGATCTCCCATCACACGTATGCTTCTTACAAACTGATGTCGATATTTCTCTGACAGAGAGGTACGGTTGGTGTCTACTCCTCTCAAATCTGACAAGGTCAGTGACTATGGCAGAAGTGGCACTATGTGACTTCTAAGGCTAGCCATAAAGGTGGATCCAGTTTCTGCCTGGTTCTCTTAAGACACTTTCTCTTGGAACCCTGCCACTCTGCTGTGACGAAGCCAAGCAGCCGCAGGGAGAAGCCACATGTAGGTGTTCTAGCAGACAACCCAGCGTGGCCCCACCAGTCAGCCAGTATCACTCACCAGTCGTGTGTGATTGAGCCTTCAGATTTCAGCCTCTAAGAGTCATCCCCAGCATTTGAGCCACCCAGTTTATGCTTTGTGGAGCTGTCCTTGCTGAGTCCTGCCCAAATTGCAGCTTTGAAGAAAGAACGTAAAAAAAAAAGTAGTTGTTTTAAGCCATTACATTTGGGGTGTTTGCTTATGCACCAATAGATAACTCCAATCCTGAACTCTCCCTTCTCACTGGGAGTTTTCTGTTGGTCCTATAAGTATTACACATATAAATATTTACATCTAATGAAACCATCTAAACCAGAATCTTGAGTTCTCAAGTTTTAGCTCCAGGAAAAAGTGAAAGTTCCATGCAAAATTAGTACCATGGATTAATAAAAGAAATGTAAGAGCAAATGCAGCTTTCCTTAATAATGCACCATCCAGTGTACTCAGGCAGAGATAAATTGGGAAATGCTTCTTGACAGAGACAGTTTCAAACAATCAAGAGGAACCTGAAGAAAGAGGCATGGACAGGCTAGCAGAAGGTGACATGAGCTAAGTCACGGACTTGGGCTGAGGCTGATATCACAGAATTTCAGAATTTCAAGATCCTAAGAGGCCCATTAGACTTCGTCTAGTCTAATTCACCACTCAGGTTGAATTCCTGAAGCTCATCTGTAACATACCTGAAAAGTTATCATCTAGTTTCTGTTTAAACATCTTTGATGCCAGGGAGAGCTCTCGTAATTTCCCAAAGAAGTTAGCTATTTGAGACTTCTTCCTTAGCTTAAGCTAAATCATCTCTCTGCAACTTTTATCTTTTGGTTCTGTTGTGAAGTTGCGTCTTTTGCTGGAGGTTTGGTTCTAAAATCAACGTGAGGCACAACTGCCTATAGCCAAACTTGATTTTGAAAGCTTCTCTGGATAATACCCCAAGCATCATCAGCCTATGATTTCACAGCCAGCATTCCCTCCAGTGTTGAAACTGATCAGTTTCTTTGGAGGAGAACCACAGAAAGTAGTTGGCTTGCATATAGGAGATATATGGATAAAAAATATGTCTTTTTCAAGGCTAGAATCCCACTCAGAGTGGGGAGATGCTTACGCTCTGAGAGGCAAAGTTGTCCTGAAATGGGGGATTCATGCTCCTTGTCCCTGCTCATTTGGGGGCATACACAAGCTCATGAAGTGGAATAGCTGGAAGATTCACCCACACTATTTAGATTGTATTTTTCCCTTAAAACATGATTATTTTTGCAGATCTCGTATAATTGAATTTGTGTCCAATAAACACATATATGACATAACATCACGGTAGGCCCGTCTTCTAAAGCTACATAAGACAAGTCTAGTATTTTCTCCATGAAAGCCTTTGAAGACAGTTATTAGAACTCTTGAGATTGCTCTACACGAGACATCATCATTCCTTCAAATGTTTTACATAGAATGTGATTTTGAGTCCCTCACTCTTTTGTATTTCTCCTCTGAACATGTGTTCTTAAGTATAAATCCTAGAACTGATCCGACTGTTCATGTGGAATCAGGTCAGCCCAGAAGAGAGGAGACAGACACACATACTGTTCTGAATACTTACCTCTGTTGGCCAAAAATTACATTTGGGTTTTGGGCAACACATGTCTCATTGTTGAATTATAGTCACCAAAATCCTAAGTGTTTTTTTAAAATTACAAAATATTTAAATGCATAGAAAATAAAATAGACACCCACAGACTTATTAACAAGATCAACAGATGTTAGTTTGCCTAACTCACCTCTTTCTTTACATGTTCTGTTTTCCCAGGTCTCCCACATACTGTATTTTCACAGCCATATAACCACACTATCAAGAGTTACTGACTCAATAATTATTTATTGAACCCCTACTGTGTTCTCTTTGGATCTTAATTTTTTGCTCTTTTAATGTATTATGTATTATCTCAGCATCACATTATTCACAAATTTGATTAGGGGTTGTTAATACACGTTCGCTACAACAATGACTAGGATAGGGGTGATGACAGAGCCCTGTAAACCACTCATGACAATACTCTAGCATTATTATATTTCTATGACCCTGTGCCTTTGTTTAAGCTGTTCCTTTTGCCTGAAATGGCCTGTTATCTCCTTCCTCTATCTGACTAATTCGTATTAATGAACACTTTGAGACTCAGTGTCACCCGCTCCAGGACTCCTTCTCTCATCATTACGTGCTAAGTTAGGTGCCTTACCTTTGTACAATTCTCTATTGTAGCACCTGTGCTCTATAATAATCATTGGTTATTTATTTATCTTCCCCTCACAACTTTAAGTCCTTTAACAGCAAAAATGTTCTCATGTTATTTACCTTTATATTCTTAATTTTTTTTTAGTGTGCCAGAACTTAAAAAGTGCAAGCTCATATGAGGTGCCCCAAAATGTTTGTTAAATAAACATGTCTGACTAAAACATTTTGGTCAAATATTCCTTCCTTTTAGTACAAGAATACTTTCCACAATATCTCTAATATGAGTAGCTCATCACGTCTAACTGCAGAAGGTTTACTACCCCACAGGACAACCCATTCCTTATTTGAATGGTTCTGGATTTTAAAAGTCTTTTCTCATATTAAACCCCAAATCAGTTTCCTGTATCAACACTATAAGTTTTTATTATAAACAAATGGATTCTTTTTTCTGAATGTCAAGGATTCTTTTATGGCACTTGGGTAACTAAATAGTTATTAGTGAATATGCTTTACATATTGCTAGCAGAGCTGAATAAAGTATTTCAATGCTCAGAATTGAGGTACTTCCTGGGGCATCCCATTAAGGATTTCTACCCTGAATTCTTTCCAGAAGCTAATTGGGGCTGCGAAGACCACAGAGCACAGGTGTTCCATGTTCTATACAGCTCACATTCCTATGTAAACATGCCGCTACTTTCTCGAGCATCGCAAGCTCCTGGGTGGTCTTAGGGCTGCCTTCAAAGGGAAACAAGTTGGAATTTTCTCTCATTGCTAATCATTTGAGGACCTGGTTAGCATACAACTAGGCTATATATTCTGGAATCTCTATTTATAGAGTCCATGAGTTCACACCTGAGGAGAAACCTAAGCGACTCACCCTGGCCCCAAACTTGACTGAATAGCCAAAGAGTTATAGGAAAAACAAAACTTGGAGATCTAAAAGGTACCCTTCTGTGCTAAGTTCAATGCTTTTCTATAAGTTCTTGATCATAACTGTTACTTAGCGAGGGGGAAGCAATTGACGTTATCCTCCGGAAATATGGAAGCAAAACATTTCCTTAAAATGTAGGCTTTTGCCCCACAGGTTGCAGATTTTTCTAAATGGTGATCAGTTGGTAAAATTTTATAACAGAGCATTCATCATTCTCTTGGTATAGAATGTCAGTGCTTCGTATGTGCCAGGCAATGTACTGGGAACAAAAGAGACCTGACCTCATGTAACCCTCATAGCAATCAATCCTGGAAAATAAACATTACTATCCCTATTTTACAGATGAGGCACTGGAGGCTCAAGAAAATTGAGAAACCTGTCCAGTGTCTCAGAATTACTAAATTGCAGAAACAATTCAAATCCAGATGGTTCTACTTTTAAAGCCGATGTCCTTTATACGGGGATATCCAAGAGAGGACTCATCCCGGAGCAGCAGTGACCAGGTCTTGTCACCCCATAAGAAAGAATTTAAGAGCGAGACAGATGCAAAAAAGCACAGGAATTTTACTGAAACCAAAGTACACACTTGAGGGGTAAGTGCAGACAAGCTCAGAAACTCAGTCGCCCTGAGGACGTCCTAACCAGGGGTAGTTATACCTCTGGGGGCAGATTTTTGGTAAGGTCCCATTGACGAGACGTATTAGTTTCCTCCCTGTAGGTGAGACCCTCAGTTTTCTACTCTTTCTTCCTCCGGAACTGTCATAGCATCAGATGCATGCTGGGAGTTGTAGTAACTGCAATGTAAATGAGATTATAATGACATTTTAATTAGCTAAACGTCAGGTTCTGGTCAAGGTGATTAACCTTGCTCGATGAAACTGGTTCTTATTGTTCTCCAGCTGCAGGTGCCAGATACAGTCACTTGTTACTTGTGTAGCCAGTGAGATGCCTCAGTTGTATCTTGGAGGAAGTTGTCAATTTCCTAGGCTACCTATCCTGCCTCAATACTGGGCCATGTTGCCCTTCATTTTCAAAATCAGCTTCACGATGTGATCTTCCATTTGGAGTTGAGCTGTGACTTCACTTCCTGGTTCTGTGTATCTGGATCACCCCTTTTGTGGTTGGGTACTGTCATGCAGGGTATCATGCGGGGTCTCTGGTCCCACTCCCCACATAAGAACGCAGGACATGGTAAGGCCAAAAAGGGACACCCACGGAGCCATAAATAGGGGAGTCATACCATTATAGTCTTGCTGGTGGCTGGGTTGGAGACACAGGAAGCAGGAGCCACACTATCTGCAACCTGCCGTCCACTTCTCTGCCAACCAACCAACCCCACTTGCTACCTGCAATCCACCATGCTAACTGCAATCCACACTTGCCAGCCACCATCTTCTGGCTATGCCTCAGGACACTTCCCATGCCTCAGGACCCATTTGCTGCTAGCGTAGCCACGGCAGTTACATTAGTGGCCAATGGCTCACTGGTTACAGCTGACAGCCAACTAGTCACAGCTGATGGCCATCCTATCACAGTTGATAGCCATTTACTACCTGAGCCAGCACCTTAGCCCATGAGTCCGAGAGCCTGGAAACTGCACTCCTGACTATGTCCCCACAGGTACCATCTTCTTAGGAAAAAGTTAAAACATCCTTGCCTTATCAACCAGAGTGTATCTCATTTTGTTTTAAAATAATGTCACCCTTAATATCCAGGATGTATGAAGATGCCTGCATCACTGTCTGCTAGTTTTTCTCTCTTTTACATCAGGTTTCAGTTGGCGAGAGGGGAGGGGTAGGAAGAGGTCATCTTTACTTAATAGGGCACAACAGAAGTATTTAGTAAGACCATTAAAAAAAAATCTTGACTCCTCTGGACTGAAGCAAGGGATAGGTTTTGTTGGTATTCATTGTAAGCATTTTATTCACATTATGTAGGCTTTTTTTTCCCCGTTTGTCTCCATGATCCATGATCCATAGCAAATTATTTAGACCAAGGCTTGACAAAATCTGACCTTCTGCCTATTTTTTGAATAGAGTTTTAATGGAACACAGCCACGCTCACTCATTTATGTTATGCTGTTTTCACACTAATAACAGGCAGAGTGAAGTAGCTGCAACAGAGACTGTATGATCCACAAAGCCTGAAATATTTACTTTCTGGCCTGTTACAGAAATAGTTCGCTGACTACTGCTTTAGGCAGAACAAAAATATATGGATGTTGCAGTCCAGCAACAACTCTTTGTGTCTAGACTAGAATGTGGAGGAATTTGGACTTGGATGGCTGAACTAGAACAGCTTTAAAGGCTCTTCCGACCCTGTGCTACAAGGATTTAAAAATTCAGCAATTATATATATTATATATATATATATATATATATATATATATATATATATATATATATATATATTTTTTTTTTTTTTTCCTTCATAAATAAAGTATATGAAGTAGGACCTAGATAGCAGATGTGGACTTGGAGTACAATGGGTATGTTAAAAACAGGCATTTCTGTTTTGTTAATTTTTACTATGTGGATGCTCAAATATAGCAAACTATGTATCCAGCACGTTAGTTAAATCTTGAATAGTCTCTAAAGATGGTTAAGGCTGGATACATGGAAGTGGGCCATGTCTGATCATATTGATGTCAGCAAGTATTTGAGAGAAGTCTATCCACATAATTGTACCATTTTGCTTGTCAGTGTTTGTAAAATATTATTCATATCTTCGATGAAAACTCCCTCCAGTCATGGAAGATCGTAATTATGTGAATGTTTTATTAATATATTTATTGACCATCAACCTTATGTACACTGCTACATGAAACATTAGAGGAAATGTAGTCTCTGTCCTAGAGGACGACCTTGCTCAGTTCTTGGACTCTCTTCCCATGCCTCAGGACCTGTTATAATGTTTCAGTTCTTTTTTAAGGTATTGCCAAGTAATTAGGATGCATGTTTGAAAAATTGTGTATAATGTCGGAGGCCCAAATCCTTGGGATCTAATGCCTGCTAGATTCCTTTTTGCATCCGTGGGAACATTGGCTATATTTTAATTTAAAAACCCATTTTTTGAAATTATAGCTTTTGTTAAGCCTCCTATATTCTCTGTAGATCTTCATTTGGCTTGCCAGTTAGTCACCTGGTCTTTTAACTTGGGCCAAACTTTCTCTGAATACAAAATGGATGTCAAAAGTAGATATTTGCAGACATCTGATCCCTGATGTATTGCTTAAAATCATCATATACAAATATTTTAAAAAATATTATCTTGGTATATTTTTCAAGCGTCTATGCTAGGAAACACAAAGACAGAATTCAATTTTTTTTTCCTACTGAATTTAAGATCAACCCAAAGCTAAACAACAGAAGGTGTAAAAATACCTGTCTGGTTTAGAATGGTTTGCACAGGGAGAAAAATATCTTATGATTTGAAAAGAGACTTTTCTCTTGGAAGGGTAAAAGACATCCTGGCAAAGGAGAAAAGATTTGCTTTTGTGTGTGTGTGTGTGTGTGTGGACATTGGGAATGGATTGTGGTCATGACCCAACAGGAGGGCAGAGCTATCTGTACACTATACTTGCCCAGTTCCATTGTAGTCTCGTTGATAGAATGTTTTGTAATTGTTCTCAAGTCAGCCAATATATAAATATTTTTGTTTTCTGTGTCAGTAAAGAGCAGAATTTTCATCTTATTTCTCCTCTATTTCACTTATTTCTTCACTATTTCCTCTCTTTTCTTCACCTAGGTGTCTAATAAAATCTTTTATATTGCATACTTAGAAAGTATTTATTGATTAATGACTTAACTATTTCAATTAGCTCATTGATATATCTACTGAGAATCTACACACACACACACACACACACACACACACACACACACACCACCGCCCCCAAATTGCATGAACTTAGACTTACAGGTAAGAAAATCTGAGGAGAAAATGTATAAGTTCTAGAATTATTTAAAAGAGAACTTGTGTAATGGTTCTAGAAGAATCTATTAAAGTTTATTTCATGTAACAACAATTTGTCAATAAATCAATGGCCTCAATGACCAATTTGCCCACTTAATGATTCATAATTTTTAAACTGGTAATAAATTAACAAGAATTTGTGTTTCAGTCAAGATATTCAATATACAGCATACTTCAGGGACAGATAATTTTCTTGGGTTTTTAAAAATTCTGGTATCAGGTGTGTCACCAATCTCAATGATTTTTGAAAGTAGTATGGTTTTTCATATTAAAAAATATTGTCAACCCAGTCTATTGCTTTTCCTATTTCTCATAATTGGTAGACTTTTTTTTCTTGCTCAGGAAAGGAAGGAATTGGATTATAAGCAATTCACTGGGAATATTCTTATACATGAATAGGGAGAGATATTTGTGTGCAAGTGATGCTGAGTGCATGCATTGATATAATGAAAGTGTAAAGATGCCCAGTGGTTTTAAGCTTGGAATTTTTAAAATAAATTGTGCTAATAACTATAAAGCAACAAGTTCTTTGTGAATCAATAATATTGAAAAATTGCTCTTTTGGCAAATTCGTTCTTTGCTGAGTTGGTAGTCAATGACTTACTATTTGACTGACTTTCTACACATTGGTCTACTTCTTATAAAATCATCTTCCCTTGCCTGAGAGAGACCCACTTGTGTGTATTGCCAAAAGCAGTCTCATCTAGAAGCAGGTGGATGAAGCTTTTGCCATATTTTCCAGCCCTATAGATTTATTATAATAAATGGTTGCACTCCATGTAAAGGAAAAAAATCTCTTAAAGTGTCTTTTTGGAACATGTGGAAAATCTTTAGTTACTGAACATTTCAATGTGACAGCATTAAATATAAGGCTTCGTTTTAATCACTAAAATGGCTCGTAACTCTTAGTAAAAGGTAAAACAGAGCATGCATATGTATAAGAGGAAGACAGAAAGAAGAAGAGTATATGTAGAAAAATGAGTAAAAATGCTTAAGTCTGCAAAGGACAGAGGAAATATACCTGAGGAAATGAAATGGCCCAGGGCCATTGGAGTTTAGTGGGTGTTTATGTACATGGGTGTGTATCCTAGTAGAAGACAAAGAAAGTTTACATGTATTAAAGATAAAAAGTCCACCCTCCCAAAATATTCAGAAGCAAATAGTTGGTAATAGATATAGGCAACTTCTGGGCTTGCTTTGTTGACCTCATCCTGTCCATATACATTAGCAATTGAAATAGGCATCTAAGGACTGTAAGGCAGGCCATAGGTTCTGACATTGCAATGACATTGGACAGAGTCCACTCCACTAATATTTTTAATGGTGACAGCCATAGACTGATGGCAAGAGGGTACTAAAACTGACTATCCAAATAATGAAAGATATTAGATGTCACTGCCAAAATGTTGATCTACATTCTTTTCTGTTAATAGGACCCTGGCATGCATGAAAGAAAAGTCTGTAAAAAAAAAACTGAAGTACCACTCTACCAAATTTCCCTTTGCAACTTGTGCACAGTGTACAGGGTTTTAAATAGAGTTTTCTATTCTTTAAAATGTAAAAGTGTTAGCTTTCTTATTCCAGGATCAGTGCAGAACCCAGATTTCTCACCAACCTGTCTTCCCAACACAAAGGAACTGAACTTGAGATCCTTGGAAATTCTTCTTGGTATGAGTCTTTGTCTTTCCATTTCTTTTTTCTTTTCCCTCTTCTTGTTTTCACTGGATTGAATCCATGCCTTTTTTCACTGAAGAAGGAGCTACATCAGGCATAGGGGATCAGGAAAAGGTTTTTTCACCTCCATGATTTAGGTAGCAACAGACATCTGGCAGCAAGGAGTTATAGAAAACTTCTTTATCCTTCCCCCTCACCCTTCCTTTTAAGGGAGCCATTACTTCAGGTAGAAGATATCAGCTAACATATTTCTGCAGGCATTGGGCTCTTTTAAGACCTCCATTGGTGATCAAACCAAATATTTAAAAGGACATTCCCGTAAACAAAAGCATGGTCTGCATTCACAAACCATTTTCAATAAGATCATTTTCCAGTCAAGACTCTGACCATCTGCTTGCCATCTTATATTTTCTAATATTATTCTGTCAAATATATGCTCTGTCAATGCAGGTAAAGGAATACTTGAAAAATCTGAACATACACAAATCAGTGGGTCCAGATGACAAGAATCCTGAAGTCTGGAGGGAATTAGCTAATGCAGCTTTGCAAATAAGTACCCAAAACAGAGCAGCTTCACAATAATATTTTATCAAACCACCCTCCTTTCACTTAATACATAGGTAGTAAAATAAATACAATCAACCTTCTCTTAGATTCTTCTGGCATAAATTGTTACTTTGCAAGTTACCATTTACAAGGCCACATATATGAGCTTACTCTACTACTATAAAAGGGTGAGGGATGGAGGTGGGGGTGGAGTAAAAAGGAGCATAACACCAAGAAAGAGCAAAAACCAAAAAAGTTTTGCAGGATTGCATTTTTCTAAAGATTATAGGGGAAATCTATATTTTATTATTTACTAAGGATGGCTTTTCAAAATTTATAAAAGAACAAACCACATATGAGATAGAGCTGAGAGATTCCAGGGCAACATCTCAGGACTATAAGCCAGAATAACCCCAATGCTGGTCCTATCTGTCATGTGGCTGTGCAACCATAGCCATGGACTTCATGTGGGCAAAAACTAGGAATCTGGCTGTCTCTTCTTTGCATTTTGTGGTATACATTAAAAATGTCTTCAAATTCTTTGACACTCCTCCCATTGAGACATGGGGGTCTTGTATTTCCGCTCCCCTTGGGTCTGGCCTGCTCTGTAACTGCTTTGACCAACAAAGTATGGGAGAATTAACGGTATACCAGTTCCGGGCCTAACCTATAAGAGGCCTCTTGAAAGCGAACCACCATGTAACAAGTTGAACTACTCTAAGACTGCCATGTTGTGAGGAAGCCCAAGCTCCTGACTTACAGAACCTTGAGCTTAACAAAATGCTTGTTGTTTCACATCAACTAGTGTGGTTTGTAGCAAGAGATAGAACCAGCAGCTCTTCTTCTTCAGGAATCTTTATTCCTCTTCTGTTCTGTGTTTCTCTCCTTCCTTTTTCCTGTTTGTCTTTTTTGCCTTTATCCCTTGTTATTTTCCTACACCTACCACACTAAGATAATCAAGCATTTTGTTTGTTTGTGAATGAAGTGGGATTTTGGTACCGTATCCCGCTTTTGTTCATTATTTTAGAAGAAGGTGAGCTGTGCTTAAAACTTTCTCTCAAAAAATAAAATTAGTCATTATTTTAATGTAGGCATTAATGAATTTTTATCAGTGGTGCAGAGCCTTTAAGAAAGTGAATTATAAATATGAAATATTGGAAAGAATTTGAGTTTCTAACACAGTGATTAAACACCATGCAACTAATACCAGGATGCTTTTCTGACTATAAGAGAACGTGCAGTATTAGCCCTGCCTTGTCTCTGAATACTCTCACCTTGCTAAGCCCGATCCAGTTCAAAGACCCTGGCACTGTTCCTCAAACACCCCACACATGCTTTCATGCTAGGACCTTTGCGTGTGCTGTTTCTTCTGTCTGGAGAATTTCAAGAAATGCGCACAACTTGTTCTCTTTCTTATTTCCGGCCTCTGCTTATCAGTGTAAACGTCCCTGACCATTACAACACAGGATTCCTGTCCTTCCTGACCCTCCCTATCTCCCTTACCTTGCTTTACTTTCCACCTTAGTGCTCATCACCACTTGATATATTGTGGACTTACTCATATATTTGCTCACTATGTTCTGCTAGAATATCAGCTCCATGAGGGCTGAGACTTTGTGTGTTTTGTTCAGTGTCCACTCCCAGCATCTTCAATACTGTTTGGCATATATTTATAGAATGATCAAGGAAGCATGCTGTGCAGCTGAGATGCAATTAGTTTCATCTGCTGCCAAGCTACTGACAATAAACATATCATTAAGAGAAAAGAACAAGTTATGAAATGGTACGGAAAGTTTATACATATGCTTTGAAAACATGTAATAGTCTCAACTGGATGCATAACTAGGAAAGATTCGCATTTTGCAAGACAGATGTAAAATTGGAGGAAGTCCTGCTGCTCTAACATGGTGACAGAACAGCACAGGGATTACTAAGAGAATGGCCTGGGCTGCGGACGATGGCTGATGCAGGCAAGGAAAGCGAGGCAGAACGTGGGCTGGGCCAGACTGGAGGAAGCGATACTTTTCCTATCCAGTAGCTATTTCTTTCTCTTCCTTACAAACAAAATCCAGATTTCATTAGGGGGAGCCATGGACCCAGCCCAAAATACTCAATTTCTTGAACTTCCCTGCAGTTAGTAGAGCATGTGAAAAGTACTGGATAATAAGAACTAAAGTGAGGGTTTCTGAAAAAGCTTTCACTTTTCTGACATAGGTAGTACCCTTTCACACCTCTGCCCTTCTCCCTGCCTCAGAAGGGTATGAGTCCTAGAGCCACCACAGCAGCTATCTTTCAAATGAGGCACCAGATATGCGACAAAGGCTTTCATGATAGTATGATGAAGTGCACAGATAGAAAGAACCTGATTCCTAAAGGAATCATGCAGTTACTGCACCATCTTCATACTGCTTTTGCTGGAATTCTCTTTGTTGCAGCCAAACATGATCCTAACGGATAGTTTGAGAGTTTAAAAATTGTTTACTTTCTCTTTTCAACTTACTATTTTTTCTACAATGAGCCTATGCTACTTACACGATTAGAAAAAGTAATATGTGTATGTATGTGTGTATACATACTTGAGGATGGTTGTGAGGGGAAAAAATGGTTATTCTAAACCTGAGGCAGGAATTCTTTCATCTGTGCTGGTCCACTCGTTCTCTTACATAAGAAGAGGGAACCAGATCCTGAATTCCTGGACTGGCTGTCATCCCTTATGTCACCTTGTTTTAGATACAGAGACAACTTCAAATACTTGGTCAGTAGCTAATGCTGTGGTCCCAAATCCCTTTGTAATGACCTGCTCTGGTGAACTGGCCCCTGAGTAATCCAGACAGATTCTGGTTCTCTAGCTTAAACATGTAGGAAAGAGACATACAGAATTGTCTTCTTCTGCTTGGCCTTGTGGTAGCAAAATGAAATGAATTCAAAAAGAAAGAACATATCTTCTTAGGCTTGGAGCAAAACTGGGCTCCTCTGAAAACCCCTCGCCTCCTTTTTGCCTAGGCTGAGTCTGACCACTGCCTGCCCGGTGTAGGGGAGGTACTTCATGCAGAATCGATTTGTCCAAAAGAAGAGTTTCAGATGATACAGGGGAGGACCTGCTCCTATAAAACTGTAACATGAAAAAGCAAAGCAATATGTTGTCTTCTCATGGATTGGTCGCTCCCCAAAATAAAACAAAACATAGAGGAAGGGCTGATCAATGCATGCCTGACTTCTCTTTCCAAACTCATCAATCAGACCAAAGTACTCTTTTTTTCCATTCAAGGCCCCTGCTTAACTCACTCCTTCCCTCCCACCCAGGAAAACGTTGGCTGCCCCACTTACCCTGATGCATTACCAGACAACATCCCTCACATGTCCAAGTCCTGCTTCCTGCAGGAAGGTCACCCCAGAGTGGCATTTTGCTACGGTGGCAGATGCTCCAACTCTCCTTTCCACTCTTCCATGGACAAAGGTTTAATCTCTTCCAGCTGTACCCATTCATTTACATACCTTTTGCATCAATTGGGTCTCAGTCTGAAGATCTTACTCTAGAGAAATACTCTCTGGATTAGGAACATATGAAAAGACATATGGAGTCCCTCCAGCCAGCTGTGACTTCCAGAATTATGGAGAAGAAAGCAGCCTTTTTTTTAATATAGTTTTGGAAATAGAAAGTTTACTTTCAGCATCAGGGAAACACCCAAGTTCCCAAATCTGATTCTGCCATTTTTTCAGTCTAAGATTTGGCATTTAGTTTAACCAAAGATTCAGTTTCTTTATCTGTAAGAATGGAGTGTTAATCGTATCATGGCTACCTTGCAGAACACTTTTTGCTAAGTTTTCCCAGAACAATGCCCAACACATGAGAGGTAATCAAGAAATATTGGTTCCCATTTTCTGTCTGTAATCCAATATAAGGAAAGTTTCTCTCAGAGTTTTATGGTAGTCATGTTAAGTCTTCAGATCCATTTAGCTTTTGGATAAGCTTCCTATCCTGTCAATAGAAATTGTGCATCCTAAGTAAAAAACAAACAAACAAGCAAACAAAAAAACTACTACTAGTTTTTTCTTTCCAAATCCTCTACTGAAGCCAGGCATAATCCAAAGGTGAAAACACTCCCCAAAATCCACAGTCAACATGGCTGCCTTAGGGACTGTGATTGTTCTTCCAAGCCCCATGTAACCTGGTAGGAAGGGGTGGAGAGAACCATGCATTTGAGAATACTCTATTCTCAAAGGATAAGGAGTAGCCTAGGTCACACCTCCTCTTTGGAAAGCTTATTTCCAGATTGGCAATACTTTTTTTACATTCACCATAAACAATTATAATCACTTGTCTGTGAATGGACAACTAGTAAGTACCTCCATGACTTATTCTTTGAATGCCCAGCTGCTAGCCTAGGGCCAGGAGCAGTGGGCTTTAAGCAATGTTTACTAAATGAATCAACGAATGAATGAATCATCAATCTAGGACCAAATATCTGATTCAAAGCGTGCCTATATAAAGAATGTCATGGAAAATAGTGTTATTACTGTGATTATTTTCTGTAAATACATTTTATTTAAAATTAACTTCCCCCAATATAACAAACGGAGAACTCTCTTTGTACAGTAGTTCTGTGTGTAATAGATTTTTGTTTATTGCTAGACTCCAAAGATATCTAATCACTCCTATTAGCAATGAATGCCCTAATCACAAGGAAGTCAAGTGAATTTGTGTCCTTAAAACAGTATTTTTCCATAGGTTTACACGATAATTTCAGAGATATTTTAATTTCGTTCTAATCAAGTGGCTTTAGTTTCAGTGTTTGTCATTCTCCCAAGAAGATACATTCAGAATCTTTTTGTAATGTAAATTCTCACCCCCCCCTAATTTATATGTTGTCAAGTTTGGGTTTTAGTATACTGTATTTGACTTTCTTAAAGCAGGGCACACCTGAATAAGCTTTTGGGATAAAAGGAATACCAAAAAAAAAAAAAAAAAAATTGTGAGCAAAACATCTGATATAGTTTTACTTGCAAAGTTCAAATTTTCCGAATGGGATCAAGATGGCATGGCTTGAAATGTGGCTGAAGGGAATAAGAGAAATATGGTAAATGTCTACATATCTGAAAGCATTAGTGGTAAAGGTCTTATACCATATTTCCTGGTGTATTTCTCCTTAGATATTTCCACATATGTACACACACATTGGAGAAAGTAAATAGAGAATTTCTCTGTCTCTTCCCTAGAATCATTACTGTCCCATACATTTTTCTGTTATGCGATAATGGCCACTCTTGCCAGCATTTACTTTTTAAAGTAGATTGTGCTGTGACTTTACCAAACAAGAAAAAGGACTGAATTTAAAAAGCAATGAAATTCTGCTTTCTACTGGGGGAGGAACTGTCCTCAAAGCTCCTGTCTCTGGCCCTCCAAAGGCCTCTTGCTCCACCGTCCAGTTTTGCTTTGTCCTTTCACCCACATAACAAGCCTTTATCTAGCACCTGCTAGTGGCCTGGGCTCTGTGGTAAGTCTGTGTGTGTGTGGGGGGGGGTAGGCGGAGGGGATGCTGTTCCTGCCCTCACTGAGCATATAGTCCAAGGAACGTTTTGATTAAATTAACCGGTCATATCAGATAATTGAGTCCGTGACAGTATCCAGGTCAGACACTCACCTCAGTTAAAACTGATACTTATGAGGCCAGCCCGGTGGCTCAGGTGGTTGGAGCTCTATGCTCCTAATGCCGAAGGCTGCTGGTTCGATTCCCACATGGGCCAGTGGGCTCTCAACCACAAGATTGCCAGTTCAATTCCTCAACTCCCGCAAGGAATGGTGGGCTGTGCCCCCTGCAACTAACAATGGCAACTGGACCTGGAGCTGAGCTGCGCCCTCCACAACTAAGATTGAAAGGACAACAACTTGACTTGGAAAAAGACCTGGAAGTACACCCTGTTCCCCTTCCCCAATAAAAAAAAATTTAAAAAAAGAAGTATTTAAAAAACAAACAAACAAAAAAAAAAAACTGATACTTATAATTCATCCTATATTTTGTCCATATCGGTCTTTCTAGAATTTTCTTCCTTGTAGCCACATGAAATAAGGCTTATCTTTCTTCTGCAATAAGTTTCAAGTTTTTAAAAAAAGCCACCTTTTCCTTCTGAGTGATCTCTCTTCCATGCTAAGTAGTCCCAGCTCCTTGAACACCCTGACATGGCTGAGAATTCCTCAAGACTCTATAGTACTTAGGTTTTCCAACTAGTGACTGAAAACCTAACAATAATGGTTTCAATAAGATGAGAGTGTATTTTCCTGACTAAAATTTCAGGTGGGTGATCTATGACTACAGGCCCTGCACAGTACCACACACCCAGGCTCCATCTAGCTTCCTGCTCTGCTGTACGGGGCTTTCAGCTCCAGGGCTGAGTGGGAGCACCCAAATTCTAAGTAGCAGGATAGAGGAGGAGGCAGAAGGACCCAAGTGTGCA
This sequence comes from Rhinolophus ferrumequinum, assembly GCF_004115265.2. Taxonomy (NCBI): domain Eukaryota; kingdom Metazoa; phylum Chordata; class Mammalia; order Chiroptera; family Rhinolophidae; genus Rhinolophus; species Rhinolophus ferrumequinum. Next base: position 62,519,949 of record NC_046293.1, read on the forward strand.
GGCAGGCTGTTCCTTCAGAAATGTATCCAGAACCTGCCGCTTCTGCTTGTATCTCATTGATCCAAAGTTAGTTGAATGCCTATATCTCCAAGGAAGAGAGATTGGGAAATGCAATGTCTTCTAAGGAGCCGTCTACCTTTGGAGGTACTGTTGCTTTAGAAGAAGGGGTAACGGGCGCTGGAGGAACCATTTGTATTTAACATACCATCCCATTCTCCTCTTTTGTCATTCACGAAGTGTTATGGCCAAAGCTGAGCAGAACTATGACTGCCTTTTAATAAATAAATAAATAAATAAATAAATAAATAAATAAATAAATAAAAGATCACCGCTGTAAAAATATGAATTTTCTTGCCTCTCTAGGGTCCCATAGGGTAGGCCTGAGGTTGAGAAGGTATCGTTGGGCTCCTGGAAATTGAGGAATATGCCTCTAACCTTCAGGCCATCATAGTTCCTCGTTACAGTTTCATTATCCAAGTCCATTACAGTCCGTGTAAAGACAGGAGGCTCTCCTTCCTTCCATGCCAGGCTTAGGCATTAGATTCTTTGCAAAAACTAGAATAAAAGCTTTGGTGCCTGGTGCCTGCCTGGTGCCCAGGTTTCCTCGGTGCATTTCTTTCTAAGATTCTGTTACCTCCCAAAGGTGCAGCGAAGTCCCCTCCATTCTCTTCCCAGGCTTACAGAACCTACCACTCCTCAGGGCCAGCCACTTCTACGTTTACTCTCCAAATTATCCTTTGATTTCCTCAACTCTGGATCAGTCCAGCATCATATCCCCTCAAGGGCCTTAGGGAAAATAACTTTTGCCTCTTTTTAGGAGTCTGTCATAGAAGGAAATCCTGGCACCCACCAGTTTTTGTTGCTATTGTTCTGTTTTTGTTGTCTTGTTTTGTATCCTCTTACACAGGTATAAAATATTTGTTATTTTCAGATCGTTTGGACCATTGTCATGATTACATTGTATTGTTATCAAGAATTGAGTGTCTCTGCTAGTAACAGATACCTGACTGGAGGGGCAACTATGGAAGCCTGTATTCTCTCACGTAAAGGAAGTCCTTGTAGAGGCTCCACGATGTCCTCAGGGACCCAGCGCTTCTTCTCTGCTGCCCTTACCCACGTCAATCAACAATGACAAAACGTGGCTGCTAGAGCTCCAGCCACTACATCTATGTTCCAGGCAGAGAGAAAGGGAAGGGCAAGAGGCAAGAGAGACACCCTCCCCTACAGGAGTCAATACCCTTTAAATAGCTATCTTAAAAATTATTTGCAAAGAATTCCATTTATATCTCATTGGCCAAATCTTTCTTTATGGGAGGCTGGAAAAAATAGTCTTAGCTAGGCACATTGCTGCTCCAAATTAAATCCAGATTTTATTATTAAGGAAGATGGGAAAATGGAAATGGGTAGGCAACATACAGTCTCTGCCTAATGCGTATTATTAACTCATGTGTCTGTCCTGTCTCATACTTACAGAGTTAGATATCGGTACCCAAGTGAAGGACTCTAAACTTTATTTTATAAAACGGGCTCATTTCAGCTTATGAAACATTTTTTAGATTGAACATATTCATTATTCTTCAGAGCTAAATCATCTATAAATGAAATTTAAGTGAGCCAGCTGTTGAAAAGCTCTTTCTGACTTTATACCAGTTGGTGAAATGATGAAGAGATGGTAATAATCTACTTCCAAATATTTTTCTCTGATGCCTTCAGCTTCAAAGATTTCCATCTCTTATTCTATAACTTTGAGATCTTTTTGAACAATCTTTGTTTTTTCTTTTTATAGAGACTTTTTATTGCTAGAGAGATGTAGTTTTTATTTCAAAGAAAACCTTTCTAGTTCATCTTCCCCTTCTTTCATTTTTATCAAGTATAAATGGCCATGTCATTAAAGTGTTACCTGCGTCCACTTCAATACTGCTATGTTTGTATTCTCCTTTTTCAGGTTATCTTGAAACTAAAGGAAGAATTATTTTTGCAGTAAAAACTTTGCTTTGACAATTATCAAGTCCCTGCTCCTTTTAGAGGGCTTTGGGGTAATCCAAAATGAGTGTATCGTTTCTTCAATTAGAAGTTTTAATTTGGCGTATAATTCTCTGGATAGGAAGATTTGTTTAGCAATTTTTTTAAATTGAGAGTTAAATAATTGTGTCATTGATCTTGTTTCATATTTCAAGGTTTTTAAAGATATGGAAATAATGAAATTGCAACAACAACAACGAAAGGACTATTTTGAACCTTGAAAATAGTACTAAGTAGAGGGAGAAACAGATTGCAATCACTAATTCCAGTCCCTTGCTCTTAAGTCCTTATTCACAAAAATATTCTTTCAGGTCCTTTTCTCTCACAATAGAAATTAATGGCCCTTTGCAACATTTTAAAATCTGTGCACTCTCTGTTGAGGATAAAGGGGCCCAGCCTTCTCCCTGAGAGGAGGGGAAGTTCTTTGCATTCCTTCCTAATGAATCATACACACACACACACATACACACACACACACACACACACACACACACACACACACACACACGTCCTTCCTTGGCTTTTCAGTGGCTCTTTGGTGGGATGATCTGTTGTATAGGCTGAGGTCCCCAGTCATGAGCTCTGCCACCACTTAATTCATTGTGTACATTTGGCACACAGGAAATATTTTCTGTGCCTCAGTTTCCTTGCCTGTTAAGTGGGGATAGTGATACCTACTGTGCAGGGTCTTTAGAGTTAATGAGAGAATACGAGAAACATCTAATACGGGAGATCCGCTTTAAGGATGGGATAAGTAAGATGAACTTGTCATCTCTTTTTTACTTTCTATGTTGCATAGTCAAAGTTGAATATCATGCTGCTTTGTAACTATTACAACATAGAAAATATTGAGCTAACTTGGTGTACCTGCATGCAATGATGCATTTGGCATGCAGTGGCAAAATCAGGAGAAAGCATTTATTGAGTGAGTTTCATGTGTCAAACACTGTCCAGAGGTTAGTACTTTTATTTCTTTTAATTCTATGAGTAGTATTGCTCTAACTGTGAGGAACATGAGGCTCAGAGAAGATAAGTCACAAAGGTAGTAAGTGCAGAGTTGAGAGTTGATATTCTCTGTGTGCTGGAGGCTCATGCCATGTGGTAGGCAGAATTCTAAGATAGCTCCCAAGATTCCTCTGATGTTCACACTTCATATAATCCCCTCCTCTTGAGGGTGAGTTGGACTTACGAATATGACGAGCTCATCATTCTGGTGATTACTTATGGTGTTGAAGACTCTATCTTGGCAGCAGTCAGGCAGATTCTCTTACTGACTTTGAAGGAGTAAGCTGCCGTGTTGTGAGGCTAGGCTGTGAGGGAGTTCTCTAGGATCTCAGAGTGACCCTTGGCCAACTGCTGGGAAGAAATAAGGACCTCAGTCCTACAACCTTGAATTACTAAATTCTGCCAACAATCTATATGAGCTTGGAAGAAGATTCTGAGCTACAGATGAGAACCATAGCTTGGCCCATATCTTGGCTTCAGCCTTGTGACAGACAATGAGCAGAGGGTCCAGATTTGCCATGTTGGGACGCTGATCTACAGAAACTCATATAATAAATGGGCGTTATAAGCTGTTTAATTTGTGAGAATTTATTACAAAGCAATAGAAAGCTAATATATACTCTGTCTACGAGGCTCTGCTGGATCCATATTTCAGGAGATAGAAGAGTCAGATTTTATGTGCTGTTCCATCAGCTATTGCCCAGAGAGCTGAGTCCATTCATTGTTTACAGAGGAGCCAATAATACTTGAATTTTCTACTTGACCAAGGAGCTGTGAAGCTTGTCCGAAATGGTGGACTTGAATATTCTTTGTCAGACACAAAGTGCTATCTAAAGGTAATATTCATGGTATTTAACAACCAGTTCAATATGGGAAGCAACAAATCAGAAAGGATGATGGCCATAAGCAATACGATTACACTGGTGCGTGCCTAGAAATATTCCTTGTAGGGTAGATGGAAAAGGTATTTCCAAGTTCAAAGGTCAAGGGATGGGACAATGTCAGGCAGGAGGGAGGTTGAGCTCATAAGGAGGCACCGCCATTCAGCAACTCTCCTGTTTTGCATGTCTTGTAGTTTTGCTTTCACATCATTTTCTTTAAAGTCTCTCTTACATTTTCAACACCCATCATGTCAACCATCATATGCCTTCTCAAATTTATGGAAAAGATACTACTTTTAGAGAATGAGCATTCTTTACCCTCTCCCCACTTCTGAGAAACAACGGTGTCATTAACTCTTCCCTGAGTCTGTTTGAGCAAAACAAAATGGAAAGATTATCTAAAGCTCAAATATATACTATTGAATGAGAAATGAGAGGTTGTTTCTTTTACAATGTCATTCACATTTATTCAATTTGACTGTATAGATGCAAATTTTGACCTTCAAGGTTCTACCTTTTTCCTATAGATATGTTGCTTTTTTCCTGCAAGTATTTTTTTCCTAGACTCAAGCTTCCCAAAATGTCTCAGTTGCTTTAGTGGCCTTATTGTGCAGTGGCATATTTAAAAGCCATTATTTTCACCATCTATTAAATGTAGCCCAGAACAGTTTAAAAAATTGGGTGAGGCATTTTTGCAAAAGCAGTTATGATGTGAGCTGCCAAGGAATGTGCAGCTGCAGGAGCTTCCTTCTCTAATCTCAGATTTTTACTTGAAAATGTATTAAGGCTGGATACCTGTGAAGAGGAATCAATTTGATCTCTCAAGAACTGCAAGCATTGGAGAGAGAGATACACTTTGAGCATGCAGAATCTATTGATTCTGGGAAATGTTAGCACTTACAAAGTGGCCCTTTTGTATTGAAATGAACTGGCTTAACTTGGACTACACCTGCTATCTTGCTAGTTCTTTACATCTTTGAAGAGCATATTCCATGCAATAGTGTACTGGTAAATGTTAAACAAGATGGAGGAGAGTGGCACCTGATTTGTTACATTTGCCAGTGTCCTTGGTGTAAATATTTCTACGATAGCTGATTTCAAGCTACCAAAGTGAGGTCAATGAAGCAGAGTTGGGAAGAAATGTGCAGTGGCACACCATAACATAATTATAGTTTTTTAAATTATAGTTTATTGGAGTGACAATTGTTAGCAAAGTTACGTAGATTTCAGGTGTACAATTCTGTAATACATCATCTATATATCACATTGTGTGTTTACCACCCAGAGTCAGTTCTCTTTCCATCATGATATATTGGATCCCCTTTACCCTCATCTACCACCCTCTAACCTCCTTACCCTCTGGTAACCACTAGATTATTGTCTGTGTCTATGAGTTTTTGTTTCTTCATTTGCTTGTCTTGTTCTTTTGTTGTTTTCAGTTTTATATCCCACATATCAGTGAAATCATATGGTTCTCAACTTTTTCTGTCTGACTTATTTTGCTCAGCATAATAATCTCAAGATCCACCCATGTTGTCGCAAATGGTATTCCATGGTGTATCTATACCACAACTTCTTTACCCAATCATTTATCGAAGGATACTTTGGTGGTTTCCATGTCTTGGCCACTGTAAATAAAGCTGCAATGAACACTGGAGCACATATATCTTTACAGATAAATGTTTTAGATTTTTTGGGTAGGTACCCAGGAGAGGGATTGCTGGGTCATATGGTAATTCTATTTTTACTTTTTTGAGGAACATCCACACTGCCTTCCATAGTTGCACAAGTCTGCATTCTCACCAACAGTGTATGAGGGTTCCTTTTTCCCCACAGCCTCTCCAACACTTGTTATTATTTGTCTTGTTCATGATAGCCATACTAACTGGTGTGAGGTGATATCTCATAATATTTTTACCATACAGATATAAAAGACAATCTCAAGAACAGAGATAATAGTAAAATGAAGTTAAATAATTAGGAAGTGATGATCTTTGAGCATATGTTACTTTTTATAAATATATAACTTATTTAATTGTAACTGTATATCATTTAAGTTTTAATAATGGCCTTGATTAACAACTGGCTCCAGCATACCACCGAGACTGAGTCAAGAGGATTGACTAAGTAATTGGATGATAAAACTGGGGTCATTCTGCTTCAGTTTTGGTGGAGGCACCAAAGTCCAAGAATAAGGCAGTTTGTTCCAAGTACCCCAAATTAAAATATGAGGTGTTAAGCCACCCATGTGGGACTTGCAAAGAGAGTGACCCCAAGTTGGCTCTGCCAGCATCACCTCCTTCTAGTTGAGCTGGAAGAGGTGGGGAGAGAATTTCTTTGAAAAATTGTTGGATTGTACTTTAACACAAATAATAGGGACTTCAAAGGGACATCTCATCAAATTTATAAACACTCCTCCTTGGAGTTTGGAATTGTAAAGACTGGTGTCTGATACCCACTAAGAAAAGTAAATAAATGCTGTGGCTATGGCCACACCACTATTTCTGGTCACAGAGTAAGGAGGGCTGCAATGGGACAAACTCCATTTCCAGTGATGGTAGGAAAAAGTGAGTGTTTCCTGGAGCTTAGATGTAGTCCATGTGAAAGGAAGACAGCCTGGGTTACCTTAGAAGGAATCTTACCCAATAAGCTAAGTGATTACCTGGAGTGATGATGTGACCCTAACAGAGGAGTGGGTGACCAAAAGCCCTCGAAGGGGGCAGTGTTAATCGATATCTGACTATGTCAAGGTGGTGGCAATCAGAAGTCTCTGGCCAACGATTACTGATGAACCAGCTATGATAGTCTTGCCTAAGAGAAAGAATCAACTTTAAGCATCTGCCTTCCCAGGGCCACCAATGTATCAGCTCTTTCTTTCATCTTTTCTAATCCTTGATCCAACCCTACAAGCATCAGAAACAGCAGCTAGAGAAAAAAAGAGGGGAGAAGTTAAGTGAGGAAGGAGGATAAAAACAGCAATGCCCATGCCCAGCTAAATTCTACATGAAAAGCTTTAAATTGGATAAAAATGATTATTACAGTAAACTGGACTATAGTCATGTGATTACAGATTGGATCATTTTAAGTGCAAAAATGAAGGTACTGTTCATTTCTTATCCAAGAGCAATGGAAAAAGCTAGACAATATTTCATCTGAGGGAGTGGAGGGAAAGGATCCAGAAATTAAATTTAAAGAGTAGTGGAAGAACAAAGCTAGCAGTTTGGTTTCTCCTTATAACCTATGAATGTGAAATTAGTTAACCAATTACACCTGAATTTTTTTAAGACCTTTCTGACTACATTAAGATCTTTAATACTCTAACCAATTAAGATCAATTGGTTACAATTGGTTAATGACTACATTAAGATCAATAATACTCTAACCAACTCTAAAAGAATGTTGAAGTTAAGTCATATTCATCAGTCTGTGGCCTTTTTGAGGACAAATGACAATAAAAACTTAGAATAATGTTTAGAATTAAATATTAAAGTACTCCACAAATAACTGGGTACCAACGCAGTCATCCTCAATTCTAATTGGTAAACATAAGTCCCAAAAAGATAATAGGAAAAGATAAGCTGACTTATAAAAGTTAGAAGGAATATAATTTTCCTTAGGCTGCTTAAATACTAACACAATGAAGAGTTAAAAAGTGAAAATAAAAATACGTAATTATTTTCAATTACAGAACACTAAACAGATTCCTTCTGAATTGCCTCTAAGTTACTTTTTGTTTGGACTTTACAGAATACACAACCAGAGAATTCTTGTTAAAAGGAATTTCAACGTTTAGCTACTCAGTTTCATGAATGTAAATGTAATGGTAGAGTGGAGGGGTTACTTGGGGGATGGGCTGAGAGCAAGTATATAAGCAACCAGGTTCTATGAAACAGCCTTATGTCTGTTCCACTCACTAGCAGAAATTATATTTGCAGCAATGACTAACCTTAGAAAATTCTCCGAGGTACTGAGCAAAGAGGCCACACACACTCTCTTCCCAGGAGAGGTATGTTTCCAAGCTAAAGCCTTTACTCAGACCATGTTGTCTAAAGAAAGATGCATGTTGGTAATAACAATCATGCAATGACAGAAGCAAAAAGAGTAAGGAGGAAAAGTGATAAAAATACTGTAAGCCCATTTTAATTTGCAAATGTTACACTCTTTGACTAGCATTCAAACTGAAATGCCCATGGGGACTAGGAACGTTGGGGAAAAAAAAAGAAAAAGAAACACAGGCAGTTATGAGAGAAGACTACAGAACGAATGCTATAATAAATACTAATTAATACTCTGCTTCAGTGTCAGGGAGTGGGGAGGAGTGGGGAGGAGTGTGGTGACCTGGTGACTATACCACAGTCAGCAGTTGTTGACTGTGCCACGTGAGTAAGTGGCTTCTGCAGCCAAAACATCCAATACTTGTAATGCTCTGATATTTGAAATGTTACCAACTAATTTTAAAAGTTGAAACACTGTGTTGACTTTTCTGCAGTCAAGATGGCAGAGTAGGTAAATGTTGTGCTTGCTTCCTCTTATGACTACATCAAAATTACAACTAAACTACAGAACAACCATAATTTAGAATCTCTTGGAGTGTAGCTGAACTAAGGACAAACAGAAGAAGCTACATTGAGACTGGTAGGAGAGGTGAAAATGTGGAAGGGACTGGTCCCACACCCATATGAAGCAGTTAAAAATCGGGAGAGGTCTTGGCTGCAGAGGTTCTCTCTGAGGAGTGAGGGATCCTAGCTCTACACCAGGGTTCCAGTGCCAGCAGGAGAAATCCCCATGATTTCTGGCTGTGAAAAAGGGCTGGGATTGTGGCTGAGTGAGATGGAGGGCTGCTGGAGTCCCAAGCATCCTCTTAAAGGGCCTGCACTTACTCTCTGATGGACTCACTTGCTCTGAGCCCCAGTACTGAGGCAGCAGCTTGAAAGACACCAGGGACATATGGGGAGGAACCAAATTGTCTGGCTCCAGGATGAGGGCTGGAGGGGACAGCTTTCTCCCAGAAATAAATGCTGGCAGAGCCATTGTTCCTTTTGAGCCCTTCAACTGACCCAGCATGCAGACTCAAGTGGGTGCCATATATGAGTATCCATCAATCTGGCTAACACTGTTGGTCCTACCCTGGTGGTTCCCTGAGCACCCTCCCCACCCAACTTGCAGGACCACCCAAGTCATTCCAGTGTCTTTTTCATACAAATGGCCTATCTTGGCTCATGCTGAGAACTCTCTTAAAATCTCTGAAAGGTTCACAAACTCCAAACAAGCAGCATTTGGCCTTGGCATACCCTGTACCTCTTGTTAAGCAGCCCCAAGACTGGCACTAGCAGCAGCCAGCCTCTGTTCCCAGCGTAGCCTCTCCCAGGCACCTCCAAGCCCAGAACAAGTGGCATCCATTTGCAGATCATTTTGTAGCTCATACCAAGTGGTCCCAGGCATGTCATAGGTAGCTGCTGAACTTGGTCCGCAACACAATCCCTCCAAAGACGCCCCAGAACCAACACACCCAGTGGCCACCTTCAGACCATACCAGAGCATCATCCAACCACCTCCACAAATGACACACCCAAAGGGCACACTGGGCAGGCATCAGAGCCCTGCTAAAGCGAATTCAGCTCTGTGGGGTAAGCCTCTACACAACAGCTCCTCCACTGTAGTCATGGCCAGTCCTCACAACCAATCAGCCTAAGGGTCAATCCCTCCTATTGATGTGCCAACAGCAATCAAGGCACTACTACAACAGGAGAACACACACAACCCACACTTGGAGCACTCTGCTTAGGTGACCAGGGAGACTAAGCCACTGGACCCCACAGGACAAATAAGGTCACTCTGTTAATACTGGGAGACATAGCAGTGCTACCTAATACATAGAAACAAACACAGGGAGGCAGCCAAAATAAGGAGACAAAGAAACATGTCCCAAGTGAAAGAACAGAACAAAGCTCCAAATAATAATAATAATAATAATAATAATAATAATAATAATAATAATAAATAATAACAACAACAACAACAATAATAATAATAATAATAATAAAAGAACTAAACAAAATAGAGACAAGTCAAGTCATCTACCACAGTTCAAATCACTGGTTAAAAAGATGCTCAGTGATTTCAGTGAGAACTTCAATAAAAAGATAGGAAACATAAAAAAAAATCAGTCAGAACTGAAGACTACAATAACTGAAATGAAGAATCATTAGAGGGAATCAACAGTAGATTAGATGAAGTAGAGGATCAAATCACTGATTTAGAAGATATTATAGCAGAAAACACCCAATCAGAACAGAAAAAAAAAATGAAGATAGTTTAAGAGGCCTCTAGGACGCATAACAACATTTGCATCATAGGGATACCAAAAGGAAAAGAGAAAGAGCAAAAAATTGAAAAACCATTTGAAGAATTAATAATGGAAAATCTCCCTAACCTGCTGAAGAAAATAGACACACAAGCCCAGGAAATGCAGAGAGTCCCAAACAAGATGAACTCAAAAAGGCCCACATCAAGACACATCATAATTAAAATGCCAAAGGTTAAAGATGAAGAGAGAATCTTAAAAGCAGCAGGAGAGAAGCAATTAGTTACTTACAAGGGAGCTCCCATAAGACTGTCAGCTGATTTCTCAACAGAAACGTTGCAGGACCTAAGGGATTGACAGGAAATATTCAAAATGATGAAAAACAAGGACTTACAACCAAGATTACTCTACCCAGCAAAGCTATCATTTAGAATCAAAGGACAGATAAAGCTTTTTCCCAGACAAGTAAAAGCTAAAGGAGTTCATAACCACCAAACCAGTATTACAAGAAATGGAAAAGGGACTTCTTTAAGAAGAAGAAGAAGAAAAAAGATTAAAAATATAAATAATAAAATGACAATAGCTACATATCTATCAACACAACACTTACTTTAAATGTAATTGGATTGAATGCTCCAATCAAAAGACACAGGGAGGCTGAATGGATAAGAAAACAAGACCCTTACATATGCTGCTTACAAGAGACTCACTTCAGACTGCAAGAGACACAGTCTGAAAGTAAAGGGACAGAAAAAGATATTTTATGAAAATGGAAATGAAGAGGTGACATCATAGGAATGGTGGCAGTGGGGCACACTTTTTGAGTTCTCCTCCAGATCTTATCACAAACGGGACATCTATAACCCATCAAAGGACTCCCTGCTCATCACACAGAACAGCTAAGAAACTCGTGCAATGATTACTTGAAGGTGGGCAAATTGGGCAAGCAGGGGAAACGGGAAGGGAGCGGAGTGGAGACGCGGCCTGCATCTGTGGCTGTGGAAATGCAGCCGGCATCCGCAGCTGCAGAGACACAGGGGATCCCAGGACGGAACAGAGAACACAAAAGCCAGGAGGTGGGCTCTTTCCCTGCGTCCCACAGCTGATCTCTCTCGCCGAGGGGGCAGCATATCCAGCATTTGAGGCAATAACCTCAGCTGAGACCTCCAGTTGGGCCCTAGGCCGGACAAAGGACACAAACTTCATACCTGGGCCCCTCCCCCTGCTCTTCCAATCCTACGCCCTGCCCTTCCAGAGATTTAGACTGGCCCCTAAACTGAGGAGTAGTGTCAGATTACAGAGGAGCCTTAGTGCTCAGGCTCTGGGAAGACCTGCGTGCTGCTCTGACCCAGGGAAAAGGCTGGGAAGAGTGTGATTTTTGCTGGGCTGGGAGAGAGAAGACTCCTCTATTGCCAGCACCCACCCTTTCTGGCCTGCCTAGGGCAGGGCAATTACAACTGTGGAGGCACTCCCAGGGATCAGCAGTAGGCGGCAGATGCAGCTGTGGGCTTTCAGCAGCTCAGAAATCTTCCGCCCGCCACAAACACACACGGAAGAAGTGCTCTAAGACTCAGGAGAACTGGACACAGGGCTGGTGGTGCTACTCTCAGTGCGCATATGTGCAGGCAAGGGCAGAAACTGCACTGATTTTGTAGAAACTACCATCCAGACCTCTCAGCCCCACACATCTAAATCTTCAGTCCCAACGTCACTCTGGGCACCAGGTGACTGGCTCTGCCTGTACAATACACAGAAGACTCTTTGGTACAGCAGAGGACAACCTGGAGATTACTTGGTGGGCTTAAGCCAAGACTGGCGCTGCTTTTTGTTTTGTTTTGTCTTTATATCTTTGATATTTTTGCCTGTGTTGAGAGTGGGTTGTCGGTTGTTTTTACATGTGAATGTATTTGATTTTTTCTTGTTGTTGTTGTTGTTGTGCTTGGTAATTTGCTTTGTTCTGAAATTGCCCTACCAGGGCCCAGCTTAAGAGGCACAAGATTCAACACATCCAGAGGCCAACTCCAGACCAAACCAGAGTACTACCGGGTTTGACCCACAAGTGACACACCCAGAGGGAATTCTCTACAGGCACAAGAGCCCATAGAGGCCAAACCACATTTAAGTGGTCAACCCTCATGCAGCAGAGCACCCTGCAGTGGGCAGAGCCAAGTCTCACAACTAGTCAGCCTAGGAGTTAACCCCACCTACTCACAAGCAAAAAGCAATTAAAGATCTTCTTTAACAGGACAATATACACAACACAAGAGTCATCTTTGGAGCACTCACAGAGGAGAAGAATGAAGTAGTGAAAGTCAAATATAAAGGACACATACTATAAAAGATAACCCAGAAAGAACTAAGAACTCTAGGGGATCTACCTAATACATCGAAGCAAACACAGAGAGTCAGCCAGAATGGGGAAACAAAGAAACATGTCCCAAATAAAAGAACAGAAGAAACCTCCAGAAATGGAACCAAATGAAACAGAGGTAACCAACCTATCAGAGACAGAGTTCAGAACACTGATGATGAGAATGTTTAAGGAGCTTAGAGAAGACATAAAGAAGGATGTAGAAATCATAATGAACAACCAGTTAGAACTAAAGAATACAATTACTGAAATAAAGAACTCACTTGAAAGAATTAACAGCAGGTTAGATGAAGCAGAGGATCAAATCAGCGACTTAGAAGACAAGTTAGCAGATATCACCCAAACAGAACAACAGAAAGAAAAAAGAATAAAAAACAATGAAGATGGTTTAAAAGACCTCTGGGATAACATCAAGCACAACAATATGCACATGATAGGAATACCAGAAGGTGAAGAGAGGAAGCAAGGGATTGAGAACATATTTGAAGTAATAATGTCCGAAAACTTTCCTAACCTGATGAAGGAAACCAACATACAAGCCCAGGAAGTACAGAGAGTTCCAACCAGGATAAACCCGAACAGGTCCACACAAGGGAAATTATAGTTAAAATGGCAAAGGTTAAAGACAAAGAGAGAATCCTAAAAGCAGCAAGAGAAAGACAGAGGGTTACATACAAGGGAACTCCCATAAGACTATCAAATGACTTTTCTACAGAAACATTGAAGGCCAGGAGGGAGTGGCAGGAGATACTCAAAGTGATGGAAAACAAAGGCCTACAACCTAGATTGCTTTATCTAGCAAGGCTATCATTTAAAGTTGATGGAGAGATAAAGAGCTTCCCAGAAAAGAATAAGCTAAAGGAATTTATTACCACCAAGCCAGCATTGCAAGAAATACTAAAAGGACTTCTGTAAATAGAAGAAAGATGAAAACAACCTAACTACAAATTTAAAAATGGCAATAATCATGTACCTATCAATAATCACTTTAAATGTAAATGTATTAAATGCTCCAATCAAGAGACATAGGGTGGCTGAGTGGATAAGAAAGCAAGACCTTTGTATATGCTGTATACAAGAGACTCACCTCAGATCAAAAGACACACACAGGCTGAAAGTAAAGGGTTGGAGTAAGATATTTCATGCAAATGGAAATGAGAAAAAAGCTGGAGTTGCAATACTTATATCTGACAAAATAGACTTTAAAATGAAGAACATATTAAAAGACAAAGATGGGGCACTATATAATAATAAAGAGATCGATCCGACAAGAGGACATAACCCTAGTAAACATCTATGCACCCAACATAGGAGCACCTAAATATATAAAACAGATATTGACTGACATACAGACAGAGATCAACAGTAACACTATCATAGTAGGGGACTTCAACACACCTCTGACAAGGGACAGGTCTTCCAGACAGAAAATCAATATGGAAACAACAGCCTTAAATGACACATTGGACCACTTGGACTTAATCGATATTTTCAGAGCATTTCACCCCAATGCTGCAGAATACACGTTCTTCTCAAGCACACATGGAACATTTTCCAAGATAGACCATATGTTAGGCCACAAAACAAGTCTTGATAAATTTAAGAAAATTGAAATCATACCAATTGTCTTTTCTGACCACAGTGCTATGAAATTAGAAATGAACTACAGGAAAAAAAAACTGGAAGACACACCAATTCATGGAGGCTGAATAACATGTTAATAAATAATGAATAGGTCAACCAGGAGATCAAGGAAGAAATCAAGACATGTCGAGACAAATGAAAATTAAAACATGACGACCCAAAATCTATGGGATGCCGCGAAAGCAGTCCTAAGAGGGAAATTCACAGCATTGCAGGCCTACCTAAAGAAACAAGAAAAATCACTAATCAACAGTTTATCTTCACACTTAAAGGATCTGGAAAAAGAACAGCAAAATAAGCCCAAAGGGAGTACAAGGAAGGAGATAATAAAGATCAGAGGCAGAAATAAATGAAATAGAAACCAGAAAAACAATACAAAAGATCAATGAATCCAAGAGTTGGTTCTTAGAGAAGATAAACAAAATCGACAAACCTTTAGCCAGACTCATTAAAAAAGAGAGAGGACCCAAACTAATAAAATCAGAAATGAAAGAGGAGAAGTGACAACAGACACCAGAGAAATACAAAAAGTTTTAAGAAATTACTATGAACAACTATATGCCAACCAGTTTGACAACCTGGAAGAAATGGACAGTTTTCTAGAGGTGTACAACCTTCCAAGGCTAACTCAAGAAGAAACAGAAAACCTGAATAGATTGATTACCATCAGGGAAATTGAATCAGTAATCAACAATCTCCCAACAAACAAAAGCCCTGGACCAGATGGCTTCACAGGTGAATTTTCAAAACGTTCAAAAAAGAATTATCACCTATTCTCCTCAAGCTCTTCCAAAAAATCCAGAAGGAGGGAAGTCTCCCAAACACTTTTTACGAAGCCACTATCACCCTGATCCCAAAATCAGACAAAGACACCACAAAAAAAGAAAACTACAGGTCGATATCTCTAATGAACATAGATGCAAAAATCCTCAACAAAATATTAGCGAACAGAATTCAGCAATACATTAAAAAGATCATACACCATGATCAAGTGGGATTCATCCTTGGTATGCAAGGGTGGTTCAACATCTGCAAATCAATTAATGTGATACACCACATTAACAAAATAAAAAATAAAAATCACATGATAATATCAATAGATGCAGAAAAAGCATTTGATAAAATCCAGCAGCCATTTATGACAAAAACCCTTAAGAAAGTGGGAATAGAGGGATCATATCTCAACATAATAAAGGCCATATATGATAAACCCACAGCTAACATCATACTCAATGGGGAAAAGCTAAAACCATTCCCCTTAAGATCAGGAACAAGGCAAGATTGCCCACTTTGTCCACTTCTATTCAACATAGTGCTGGAAGTTCTAGCCACAGCAATCAGACAAGAAAATAAAATGCATCCAAAGGAGGAAGTAAAATTGTCATTATATGCAGATGATATGATACTATATAGAGAGAACCCTAAAGACTCCACCAAGAAACTATTAGAGCTGATAGATGAATTTAGTAAAGTAGCAGGATACAAAATTAATATTCAGAAATCAGTTGCATTTGTATATACCAATAATAAAACATCAGAAGGAGAAATTAAAAAAAACAATCCCATTTACAATTGCTTCAAAGACTATAAAATACCTGGGAATAAATTTAACCAAAGAAGTAAAAGATCTGTACTCAGAAAATTGTAAGACACTGAAGAAAGAAATGAAAGAAGATACAAATAGATGGAAACACATACCATGTTCAGGATAGGAAGAATTAATATAGTTGAAATGTCCATACTGCCTAAGGCAATATACATATTCAACGCAATTCCTATCAAACTACCAACGACGTTTTTCACAGAAATAGAACTGATAATCCTAAAATTTATATGGGACCATAAAAGACCCTGGATAGCCTCTGCAATCCTGAGAAATAAGAACAAAGTGGGAGGTATAACAATACCTGACATCAAATTATACTACAAGGCTACAGTAATCAAAACAGCATGGTACTGGCATAAAAACAGACACATAGATCAATGGAACAGAATAGAGAGTCCAGAAATAAATCCATGCCTATATGGCCATTTAATCTACGACAATGGAAGCAAGAATGTACGGAGGGGTAAAGACAGTCTATTCAATAAATGGTGCTGGGAAACCTGGACAGACACATGCAAAAATATGAAGCTGGACCACCTCCTTACACCATATACAAAAATAAATTCAAAATGGCTTAAAGATTTAAATGTAAGATCTGAAACCATAAAATTCCTAGAAGAAAATATAGGAAGAAACTTCAGACATTACCCGGAGTAAGATTTTTACTGATATATCCCCCCGCTTAAGGGAAGTAAGAGTAAAAGTAAACATGTGAGATTACATCAAACTAAAAAGTTTTTTCACAGCAAAGGAAACCATCAACAAAACAAAAAGGGACCCTACTGAATGGGAAAAGATATTTGCCAATGATATATCTGATAAGGGGTTAATATCACAAATTTATTAAAAAACTCACTCAACTTAACTCCAAAAAAACAAACAACCCAATTAAAAAATGGGCAGAGGAGAGGAAGAGACATTTTTCTAAAAAGGACATACAGATGGCAAACAGACATATGAAAAAATGCTCAAACTCACTAATCATTAGAGAAATGAAATAAAAACCACAATGAGATACCACCTCACACCAGTCAAAATGGCTATCATCAATAAATCAACAAACAACAAGTGCTGGCGTGGATGTGGAGAAAAGGGAACCCTTGTGCACTGTTGGTGGGATTGCAGATTGGTGCAGCCACTATGGAAAACAGTATGGAGGTATCTCAAAAATCTGAAAATGGAACTACCTTATGATCCAGCAATTCCACTCCTAGGTATTTAACCGGAGAAATCCAAAACTCTAATTCAAAAAGCTTTATGCACCCCAATGTTTATTGCAGTACTATACACAATAGCCAAGACATGGAAACAACCGAAATGCCCATCGGTAGACAACTGGATTAAGAAACTGTGGTACATTTATACAATGGAGTATTACGCAGCCATAAAGAAGAAAGAAATCTTACCATTTGCAACAACATGGATGGACCTAGAGAACATTATGTTAAGTGAAATAAGTCAGACAGAGAAAGACAAATACCATATTATCTCACTTATATGTGGAATCTAAAGAAAAGAATAAGTGAATGAACTAATCAGAAACAGTTTTGGAGACATAGAGGAAAAACTGAGGGTTGCTAGATGGGAGGGGGTGGGGGTAAGGGGGAAGGTGAGGGGATTAGAAAACAGTCAGTAACCACAGGATGGCCACGGGGTTTTGAAAATTAATTTGGGGAATGTAATCAATAATGTTGTAAAGATTTTGTAGGGTATTCGACAGACACTTGTCTCATTAGGGAGACCACCTCAGGAATGATGTAGATGCCTGATCATTGCATTGTACACCTGAAGCTGAAGGTGAACAATAATGAATGTCAACTACAAGTTTGTATGTGTGTATATATATATATATATATATATATATATATATATATATATACTTACAAGAAGTGGAGTACAGTATTAGGAATAGAGACAGTGGAAATGTAATGGCTCTGAGTGATTTCAGAGGGATAGTGGATGGGGCGAGGGGGGTTCACACAGTGTGTGGGATATAAAAGATAAACGTCTAGGTATTACTTTGCCTTGTGCACCTGAAACTAATAAAAAAATTAAAAAAAAAAACATAATAGAAAGGATACATAAATCCAAAAAATGGCTCTTTTAAAAGAGCAATAAGCTAGATAAAATCCAATTAAACAAAAAATGAGAGAAAGCAAAAACACATAAGATTTGGAATGAGAAAGGAGTATAACCATAAACCGGGAAGAGATTAAAAGCATAATGCAAATAAATCTGTGGCAATAAGTTTGAAAGTCAAAAAAATGGATAATTCCTTAGCAAAACAGAGAGACAAAATTTGAACAGACTAATTTCCAAATGAGAGATTAAAGGGGGGATTAGAGTTTTACCATTAATAATTTCACAGCAGAATTTTATCCGACTTTTAAGGAAGAGAGGAATACAACTCTATTTGGAATTAACTATCTATTTACTAAGGATAACATGTCTTCAGAAAAGATATCAAAACTCTCTGCCTATGTAAATGAGGTGAAACTAAAAAAAACAAAAATGGAAAAAAAAGCTGACGTAGCAATACTTATACTAGACAAAATAGACTTTAAAACAAAGACTATAATAAGTGACAATGAAGGACCAAGTAATTCCACTTCTGGGTATTTATCGAATGAAACACAAAACACTACTTCAAAGGGACTTGTGCATCCATATATTCATTGCAGCATTATTTACAATAACCAAGATATGGAGGCAACCTGGGTGTCCATCAATGGATGAATGAATAAAGAAGAGGTGATACGTATATACAATAGAATATTACTCATCCATAAAAAAGAATGAAATCTTGCCAACTGCAACAACATGGATGAAACTAGATGGTATTGTGCTTAGTGGAGTAAGTCAGAGAAAGACAAATGCCATATGATTTCACTTATATGTGGAATCTAAAGAACAAAATGAATGAACAAACAAAATAAATTTTTATTTATTTTGTTAGATACAGAGAACATTTTGAAGGTTGCCAGATGGGAGGGGAGTTGGTGGGATAGGTGAAAAAGGGGAACGAATTGAGAAGCACAAGTTGGTAGTTACAAAATAGTTATGGGGATATAAAGTATAAAGTGGGTAATGTCGTCAATAGCATTGTAATAACTATGTGTGGTGTCAGATGGGTATTAGACTTATCAGGATGATCACTTTGTGGGTTATATAGATGTCTAATCACTATGTTGTATGCCTGAAGATTGTATGTCAACAGTAATTGAAAAATAAAAAATATTTACAGAAAATAAAACACTGTGTTGACCAAATAAAACGGGTGCTCTATGATCTGCAGCATGCGACCAAAATATTTTTAGATAATAAGTATTGTTCAGATTCAGTTATAGTGCTTAATATTGCCCAGAACTAAGCGCTTCACACATTAACCTTTTAAGTTCAAACTAATAGAGTTGACTCTTGAACAGTATGGGTTTGAACTGTGCAGGTCCACTTACACAGAATTTTTTTCAGTAAACACCTGTACCAGTTTCCACCAGAGCTTGCGAGTAGGTAGTTGTGGAGGGCTGACTGTCTGTATTGATCTACACCATTTTATATAGGGGACTTGCAGATCAACAGATTTTGGAATCTGCAGGGCTCCTAGAATCATTCTTCTGCAAATACCAAGGGACAACTTATGTTTTGGAGGAGTCAAAAGTCATACATTGATTTTCAACGTGGTGGGGTTTGCAGTCCCTAACCCCCATGTTTTTCAAGAGTCAACTGACAATGAAGAGGTTTGACAATTAGGTTTGAGAACTTGTTGCAATGATGTTACTAACCGTTTTTGATACCAGAGGAATTATTCATTATGAATTTGTACCAACTGGACAAACAGTTAACCAAATTTACTATTTGGAAGTGCTGAAAACGTTGCGTGAAAAAGTTAGACGACCTGAACTTTTCGCCAACAATTCATGGCTCTTGCATCACGACAATGCACCAGCTCACACGACACTGTCTGTGAGGGAGTTTTTAGCCAATAAACAAATAACTGTATTGGAACACCCTCCCTATTCACCTGATCTGGCCCCCAATGACTTCTTGCTTTACCCTAAGATAAAGGAAGACATTTTGATGACATTCAGGACATCAAGAGTAATACGAGGACAGCTCTGATGGCTATTCCAGAATAGCTTTGAAGGGTGGACTAGGCACTGGCACAGCTTCCCATCTGTGCACAACTTTCCAAGGGGAGAACTTCGAAGGTGACCGTAGTGATAGTCAGCAATATATAGATATAGATGTAGATGTAGATGTAGATATAGATGTATTTTGTTATTAGTTTCAGGTGTACAAAACAATGTAAAAGTTAGACATTTCATCCTTCACAAAGTGATAATCTCCCTCCTCTAATCTATTGCCCCTCTGACATCGTATATATCTATTACAATTCCATTGACTCTATTCCCTATGCTGTACTCCATATCCCGTGACTATTATATATATATAATTACAGTTGACATACAATACTATTCAGCTTCAGTCAGGTGTACAGTGCAGTGGTCCAGCATCTACACAATCCATGAAGTGGTCTGCATAATAAGACATGTGTCCATCTGACACCCTACAAAATCTTTGCAACATTATTGATTATATTCCCCAAACTGTCTTTCATATCCCCGTGGCAATATTGTAGTTACCAATTTATGCTGCCTAATCTCTTCCCCTTCTTCCTCATCCCTACCCCCTCCCATCTAGCAGCCATCAGGTTTACTTCCATATCTCTGAGATGATTTCTGTTTACTTGCTTATTTATTGAATATACTGTTTAAAGAACCTGTAAAGATAACATATATAGGTAAAATTCTACTTTAAAAGATTTTGTGTGTTTCCAACATTATTTAGTCATAATGGAATTGGGTTATAATAGCTATAATCAAATCAACACAAGAAGTAATTTTTTTTCAGTTTAGAGGCCTTGGAGATGAAACAGAGTTGATATCCAGTTCCTGCTGGAGTGAATTAGCTTGGAAATGTATTGATTTCAGTAGGAAATATAGAGAGTTCAAACATTGTTTCCCTCCCTAATATCTATCATTTATTTATTTATTTATTTATATCTGTCATTTCAATATTTCTTTGGATTTACTTTTTTGGGTGGGGGGAGAGGGCAATTTCAGAGACTTCAACTTGGGCTTTCCCTGGACTTTTCAATAGCTCTGACCCCACAGACCAATGCAGGAGACAGCCAGCTACCAATTACATCTATTTCAGTTATACATTTGGGGACCAAGAAAATGACCACTGCATGGGTCCACAGTCCCAGTGTACTCACTGGTGGCCAAAAATGGGCCAGGACTCCAATTATTGCCTGGCCCAACATGACCACATGCTAACCAGGAGCTAAAGCAATGCCTTGGTCTCTGGGCATCAATGCCCCCTCTCGCAAGTAAAATGACCCTAGGTTTCTTTAGGGAAGGACAGGAGGAATCATTACTATGCTCATTTGCTGTAGTATCGCAGTGTCCTTCTTCCTGGGGACCTCGCTTCTTCTTCAGCCACTGGGTTCCAGGTTCAAAAACTGGCTCAGGTTCAGGAACATTTTATTGGGAGGCCTGCCTTCAGCCCCATAATCTTCTCTCCTTGCTTTCATGGATTTAGTAGTACCCCCCCTGACTGCCCATCTATTTTGCCCTTAGTGACACTGTATTCCACAATTGTCTGAGCACAGACCTCTCTGTCTGCCTTTATGACTTTACTTCTCGTTACAGTAATTGTGTCTACTTGGCGGCTCCTATTACCCCCACTGCTATCAGAGATGATTTCTCCTACCATAAGTACTGTCCTATGGAGGATAGCCACCACTGAACTTCTAACAGATGCTGGTACCCCTTATACCAGTATATCCTTGTTGTTTGGCAAATGATGCTCCTCCCTTGCTCCTGAAGAACAAGGGACTCTGGTGGTTTTTGACCTTACATAGCATACCCACTTCAGCATGCCCATTTCCCTGAGTTTTTAAACTCCTTCTTCCACTGTCTATCATGGCAATTCTGGTGTGTCTCATGTCTCCTTCACCTAGTGTGCTCCATTGATTTTTCTAGGAAGCATCTTAGACATGTATCTGTACTATCTTCCAGGGTCCTTGCCAGGGTGTTAAATCCTATATCCTAGATAGACTCTTCCTTATGTAACCTTCCATTTCACTACCCTTCATCAAGTACTCCCAGAATCCAGACTGGTACACCTTCATCTGCTCGTGCCCATTCACCATCTCTTTGGAGTCTAGCCCTTTCCTCCCTCATCAGGCCAAGTATGTTCTTGGCTGGATTATGTTGTGATGAATCCTAGCTATTGACCTCATAGCAAACAACGAGAAGTGCTAGACCTTAAATGGGAATAGAGGGCTCCCCGTGCAGGTTCAGTAGGTTCAGGGGAATCTGGGAATTTATAATTCTCACGCTCATTAATCCACATGTCCTATCCATATACTAGAGTCATTCCCTCCCCTTGCCCTGAGGCCAGGCCCTGAACTTGGCATCTGCATTGTTTAGGAGCTTAACCTTCTTTTGAGTTCTACTACTGTTAACGATTAAGTGCCAGTCTGGTCTTCAGCTTTCTCTGCCTTCCCTCCAGAAGACGAGAGCCTCTTTAGGCTACGAAGGAATCTCTCTCTGGTTTTCACTCTTTTGAATATGTCACTGTTGGGTTTTTTTTTGTTTTTGTTTTTGTTTTGGTCATAATTGTTTTTTCCAGAGTGTCAACTGAGCTTAGGTATAGCTAATCAATTCTACCATCCTCATAGTTACTCTTTTCCACACATTTCTCAAACTTCTACTACATTGCACCAATTAGTTCTCCCCCTTCCACCAGTCACTGGTATACTATCCCAGTTCACCACTGGCAAAGGTGTTAACAATTGCACTGCTACCTTGTGCTAAATGTTACACGGACACCATCTACCATAGTGATGGAATTCGAATTGCCAGCCAAGAGCTCCAAAATTACATCCCAACATCTACTTTCTCAACCATTCCTGGTACTAATTGGCACTGGCTGGGTTCCCCAGGAGGCAGACTCTTGAGTGGAAATTAGAGCTCAATAGGTTTATTATGGAGCCCCTTGGGATCACTACCTGCAGAAGAGGAAAGAGAAAGCAGGATTGGGCAGAGGGAGAAGTTAACTGTGATACAATGTCCACCAAGTCTGAAACCAACTCTACAGGGATCTCTGAAACGAGGAGGACCCTTCTGTGTTGTCCAGCCTTTATATCCTAACACTGATCAGTCATTGGATACAGGAGTCCTGGGAAAGTGTCACGACCTTGGGTGAGGCATACCTCTTCTGTGGAAGGACACAGTCCCGATAGTGGGCTGACCACTGAGAGTGCTCTGCTGGCAGCACTCCCTGCAGCTGGGAGAGTTAAGTCCTTCATCTCTGAAGGGGATTCTGCGTGGTATATCATAGTGTCAACCACACCTCATCGTTAAGGTTATTTTACACAGGTATTCCTGACCCAATGAATCAGTCTGTGAATGTGAATTTTAATATTAAATATTTGCAGATATGAGCTAAATCACACGGTGGTTCTGAATTTTAATTCCCAGGTAATTGCTACTGACTTTTCAGCTTCATCTTCCAGAAACCGCTATCATTTGTGGTAATTTGTATCCACACCAGCATTCTCTAAACCCACGATTCAGAGTCAGGACTCTGTGCCTTTGGGTACACTTGGTTCTGAGGCTGAAATAGCCTTTCTCCAACTGGCTAACTCCTGGTGACCCATTAAGACCTGGCTCATATGTCACCTCCACTGTGACACTTTCCTATAGTCCCACGGACCACAGCTATTTGCAATCTTCTTTTCTTTCCTACAAGTATCTGATAATATAGCACTTAGTATGTTACGTTTACAATGATAAGAGCTAAACCTTGGAGCAGGACTCCTTTATGATTTGAATTCTAGCTCTGACTTTAGTAGCTGTGTAACCCTGAATAAGTTATTTAACTCCTCCCTGCCTCAGCTTTCGTGTGTGTAAAAGAGGGATCTACTTAATAGGGTTATTGTGGGGATCAAATGAGTTGACATGCAGAAAGCACTTAGAACTGTGCAAGGCACATAATCCATATGCTCTGTCTTTGCTATGACCTCATTACAACCATTCTACATTGTGCCTCATTTGTTGGTTCATCAGGGGGAAGGACCCTTTCTTATTTGCCCTTAAGTAGTGCGGTGCTTGACACAGAAGATAGTGATAAACACCCATTGACTGAATTTGACTGTTTACCTGAGATCTAGAAATTTGTTATCTAGCACCAGGATAATACTGAATTGCCACCACTAAAGCTAACAATACTACATATTGTAACCTTGAAGAAACACATATATTTTTTCCTTGTGATAGCATTGTTAAACCAATGGATTCCAAAATGTCTCCAATGTAACCAAGTTCTGCAAAATAATCCACAAAAATGAGTTCAGTGGTCAAATAAGCTTGGGAAATGGTACACACACTATTGGATTCATATTCGAGTATTAAAGCCCTGAGAAGTTCTACAGAGATGTGCCGTGGTTTTAATATATAGTCACAAATACTTTGATACATTTCCCTTAAAGAATTGGAGGTTATTTCCCCTCCAGTTGCATGCAGGATGAACTTAGTGACTGAATTCTACTGAATGGATTATGGCAGAATGGACAACATGTGACTCCCTAGTCAAAAAAGGTAATGAACTCTCCTTGGTCTCTCTCTTGGATCACTAGCTCTAGGAAAAGCCAGTTGCTGTGTGTCAAAGAGAAGCCCAGGTGACAAAGGACTAATGTCTCCCTCCAACAGCCACATGAGTGAGCTTTCTTGGAAGTGGATTCTCCAGCCCCAGTCAACCCTTCAGATGACAGCAGCCCTGAATGGCGTCTTGACTGCAACTTATGAGAGACTCTGAGCCAGAATCACCCAGTGAAGCTGAAAAATTTGGGGGAAATTTGTTATGTAGCAATAGATAACTAATGCAGAATGAAACATGTTTAACTTCATATAATCAAATGTTTGTCCCAGGACACTCATCCACATAATACTCACTCACAGCGAAGCCCACACTCATGTTGGAATGTTAAAAATCACTGCGCCATTACATATTATCAAGTTTCTCTGAAGCTGTGTTGTACATCTTTTAGAAATAAAGTGGTTTTTAAATTATTCTACAATTGATTCTTAAAAAAAAAAAAACACTTTCAAAATCTCTAGGTTTGCTAAAGATCAGATTTAATATCTTTGCTTTGCTAA
Organism: Rhinolophus ferrumequinum; assembly: GCF_004115265.2. Taxonomy (NCBI): domain Eukaryota; kingdom Metazoa; phylum Chordata; class Mammalia; order Chiroptera; family Rhinolophidae; genus Rhinolophus; species Rhinolophus ferrumequinum. Next base: position 62,545,009 of record NC_046293.1, read on the forward strand.
AATGCCACATTCTCCTTGTAAGAACAGTTTCTTTCATTTTCATTAGCTGAAGAGCCATATATGGCTTTAAAAATACATTGCAGGTTTTATTATTGAAGTACATTTTAATGTGCCTTATTTAAATTACTTTTTTATCAGATTGAAATCAAGCATTTGTCTACAATAAAAAGAATTTGAGAATTTCCTAGAAGTGATTCTGTCTCAAAAAAAAAAAAATCTTTCTAGCTCAATGTTATAACTGTGACAGCTCTTAGAAATGCTGACTTAAAAATAAATTAATACCTTTAAATAAATAATATAATCAATCGTGCAGGCTCTGTTGTAGTATATCTATTCCATGCTTCATAAATATTCAAAGCACATGGCGGTTAATCAGTATTGTCCTTGGGTGGTTTATCAGAATTTTAGGTCATCCATAACAAACTTGCTTTTCAAGTTCAATGCAGTTAGTATATCATCTGCTTAATTATAGTTTTTTAGACATTTCAATTTTCCCTTCTTAGCCAGCATGAAGAGAAGCCTTTTGAAGCTCAAATGCTTAGCTACTTTCCTACTTTAAGGAAGTTTTGAGAGAGCACAGACTTTTCATTAGTTAAGAAAAAGCAGACATTTTGTACCATTGCATTAAGGGGAGCGTTGGATAGAGAAGATGGAGAGAGAAATTGAGCATCTCCCTCTGTGCCTGAACCGTGTCTTCTCAACATGTCTTCATCATTTTCTTTGAAATGAATAAAGAGACCACCAGATGCACCAAATTTAAAATGTAAAAGCCAAACATATTCAAAAGCCAAATGTAAAGAATTTTTAGTTTCATGGCTGTTTTACATTAACCTAATCTCTGCTCTTCCCAAATAGTTTGAATAATTGAGAAGACCTAAATGACAGTTAAAAAATACCATTTCTTTATAGTTGTGTAACTTTATTGAGTTACTTTTCTTCAGTTTCACAACCAAAAGAATGAAAATCAGTATAATATAACATGTATTTCTAAAATTTGTGGCTGTGGGCTTTAGAATTATGTGGATTCTAATATAACACTAATAATAGATAGCAATGAGTTAAGTACTTGTATTAGACCATTTACATATATCATTTGTCTTTATGCCCAAAACAGTTGTAGGAGATGAGATGTAGTTCTAGCTCTTTTTTACAGGAAGGAAACTGAAGCTCAGAGAAGTAACTTGATTCGGAGCTTACAGCTGAAAATGATTTGTCTTGACATCGAAATCACAAATAACGATAGGAATCATTATTTTAACCTTGTTATAATAATTTTTGTCCTTTTAAATTAAAAAATCTGTTTATAGGTTATCCTTTGAGTGATAGAATTATTATGTATAACAACAGACTCCAATATGAAGACAGAAGGTGCAGTTTGCATAAAAGATTGTATCTACTTTCCTGTTATAACTTTAAGCACCTCAGGTATATCAGTTCCGTAATCAACTATGATAATTAGAGAAACAACAAATGCCCAAGAGGGAGCATTTTCTAGTGATTATATCATAGATACATAATAAAATCTTTATAAGCCAAGCAGAAAAACATTCTCAGAAGCATATTGTTCAGGTCAGTGATTTTAAAAGAATTCCATAGGATGAATAGATCCTCTGTCAGAATAAAACTTGTGGAGCAAATTCCATTATAATTCTCTTTTCTCAGTCACTTGGAACTTTCTCAAAAAGTCTCTTTCCAAGTGAAACTGTCCCTGGTGGCTGCCTCCCAAATGTGATTTTTTTTTTTTTTTAAGTTAAAGGAAAATTTATTTCTCCATCCAAGAAGGAAATAGTTATTCAACCACTTTTTTCAAAGGTTTTTCAGTATAAATACCCCAAAACTCAAACTTTTAAATACCTAAGATTTTATGTAAAATTAGGTATCATTCAATGATTTTTTTTTTTGTAATATCATCTGAGAAATTAGAAACAAAATTCATCTAGAATTTTACAAAATTCAATAAATTGTTTACTATTTTCAAATCTGGAGTAAAAGCAGGACTGGTTTTATAGAGCTACAGTTGGATTGAACTTGACTAAAGATTTGACTGAAGTTTGATTCACAGTGGTTTATCTATATAAGCGGTCACAGAGTCGAGATAAAGCACTCCAGGCTCCTGTGTTCTAATGCCATTAAGGCCTATGGCAAATCTGACAGAGCTGTCCCTTTAGTATTTGCTCCTATGCCTTTACTGATTTGCCTCCACTGAGGAGGCTCTTCCTTAAGGTGAGCTCAGCAGCTGCATAGGAACTCAGATGCCAAAGTCTCCTTTGGCTTAAAACTCTCCAACTAAACATTTTCACCCACCCACCTAAGCTGAGAATGCAGAGCACTAGACCTTTCCGTGCAAATTAATTCCCAGTTGTTCACAAGCATCATTTCAGAAAACTTTGTAAGGTGAGTTCACACATGTAGTTAATTATTGCAAAGAGCATTTCACCTGCAAAATCTGTTGACTGGACATTGTCGGATATTATTCGGAACAAAGAAAAATCGCTTTGCAGCATGTAAAATATAAGAAATGTAATCCAGCCAGCAAATTCATAAGCAATCAAAACTCAGCAATGTTCTGATCACTGCACTGTTTGTTTATGCCTGCTACCAGAACTCTAAAACTAAACTGTGTTAGTTATTGTTGTGGCATTTTGTAAGCAATGAAGATCAAATGTGATAGTACATTGTATGTTGTTTTAGATGAATTGGTTTGGCTGCAAGTTGCAAAAAAAGTGGATTAAACGAGCTGGAAATATTTCTCTTATGTTTAAAAAGTCTGAAGGCATTTGATCTTCGTTGGGATGGCATTCCTCTGTGTCACGGACTACTTCCTTCCAGGTGGTCGCCTTACTGTGTGAGTCCTCCATCACTTCGTGTTCAAAGATGGCTGCCAAAGCTACAGACATTTTGACTCTGTTTCAGTCGACAGGAAGAAAACACAAAGAAGGGGCATGCATTGACTCCTTTCTTTCACTTACATCCCATGGGCTAGAACCTACTCACGTGGTCTCACCTGGCTGTAAGGATGCTAAGAAACGTAGTCTTTATTCTGGAAAGTCCTGTGTCCAGCTAAGACTCAGGACTGCTCTTTTTCAGGAAGATGGGAAGAATGGATATTTGAGGTAAAACTGTGATTAATAAATAAAATAGTAAAGTTACAGCAATTACAAAAAATACAGAGTAGGAGAGGAGCTGGCAAAGACTGAGGTATCTGAATTGAATTAAGCAAGAACATAAAAATCGATGAATGTGGACTATTTCCTTCTATGCATTACTTTCACAAGGTCTTCTTGAGGTCTTGGAGGTTAAATATCTTGAAAGTTAAGTTTTAGTTTAAATATCTGCACATTCCAAAGCAAAGTAGATATTTGGCAATTAATGAGAAATTCAGATTGTGTAGTTAGCAATCTGAAGGTTGAGAAAATTCCACATTGAATCAAGAATTGTCCTCGTTGCCAATCTATGGTACGTAGATTTATGCTTAAATATTTATGATCTCTCAGAAAGATCTTATTCCTAAGAAAATATGTGTAACGTCATCCTTGCTATTTAGTACTTGGCTTTAGAGTACATTGCTCAAATATTTTAACAACCGAAAATTCTCATTTTTCCCCTACATTTTTCTGTTTAAATAAGAGAGAAAATGACTTTTTCAAATAAATATAAAAAATGGGTATATAATATTTAAGAATGTAAGTGATTTCCTTAGGAAATATATAATGAGTAATTTGAGTCATCTTTAGATGATTGTGGTTAAGAGTTCAGATTCCACCATTTACTGAAGATGTGATGTTGGGCAAACTAACTTCTCTGAGTCTCAGGGTTGTTTGTTTATTTGTTTGAAATCCATCTGCAAGATAACTATTTCAAAGGATTTTCATGAGGATTAATGAGCTTATGTATGTATACTTGGCAGACATCAAGAAGTCAATAAAATTCAAAGATATATTATAGAACAATGTTGTCTGTTTCAATCCAACTGCTCATAATTTTATGCTCATGCTCAGCGCTTCCTATCAAAACTTTCAAAGAAGTTGATTGATTTAGAGTTTTCAAACTGGGCTTATCTTTAAAAAGTATTTAAATATTTATGAAACATATATATATATAATATAATTACATATAAGAACATATATTAATATGCTTTAGTGACAAAGTGAACAGATGGAAGTTAAAGATGTGTGATTATTCTGAGTGAGATCCATAATTCACATAACCACTAAAATATAAAAAGTCAAAATCTACTTTACTTTTTCTTGTAAAATTTATTTAATTTTTTAGAATGACATGTCTAGAAATTTCTCTTTGCTTACAAGGGTGTTGCCCTCCAAGATAGTTTAGTAGTTAGTGCATTGAACTATATCTATATTTACATTTATATCTACATTTTTTGCCACTTGCATAGAAATTATGTTTTTTTAATAACTTATCGGTGGTCCAAGACCTGCCAAACAGCTTTGTTCAACATATGATGAACATATATACAAAGATTGCTTTAGCTTCCAGTTCCTAAGTCCAAGTCATAGGCATTTGCTATAATGGAACAATATATTATTATCTTGAAACAACTGTGGAAGCACTTTTTTTGTAATCGCACTAACATAAAATTTTAGAGAATGAATATATCAGAGCGAAAAACTGGAAAATGTAAAATATTGCATCATTTGTTTGCATTATCATATAAACATCAATATTGCTATTTCCAAAGAAAACATGGAAGAATATTAACTCTGATAAAAGAATAAGTATTGTTAACGAGCCAAACACGACGTATTTGTCTTACGGTTTTACTAAATAAAAAAAAAAAAACCCACTAAAAGAAGAATATTGTGTTACCTTTGTATTCCGCAATTGTTTTACATAAGTAAAACCTCCTCTGCTTTCCTGGGGCTATGCTTCAATTAAGCATGATGAGCATGTTTCAATGAGGACTTATATTTTGTATGTATTTTCACAGGTGTTAGAGCCTAGATCCATAAATACACTCATGAGTCACATGGCTGTATAACACAGTCCCATTCTGTGTTTCTGATAATGCACGTATGTAACTCCAAATGTCTACATAGGCAGTCATTACAATTGACAAGTTTTTCTGGTTGAGGTCATGTCATCAAAATGCCAAACTACAATATGTTCTTGTCAAATTGCTGCCAGTTTATCCAGTCCAAAAATCTTGCCACTGCTTCATCTTAAAAGTCACCTTTACATGGGAATTAATTGCACCAATTTTAACCATTTTCTGGATAATGGTTGCAGATTGAAATGTGCCTAGAAAGAAGTACAAAGATACAGTCAGCTGCTGGAGGGAACCAGAGGCATGGGCGTCCCAAATGGAAGATGATAGGAAAGTCAATTTAGAGGCATGCATCGTTGTAGTCCTATTTGAATGTGGACTCTTAGAATTAAATTCTAAGGTCCCATTAATACTACTTGCCCAAGGGACTTGAAGTATTTACCTAATGTCTCCATTTTTCAGGCTGATGACAAGATGTACTCACTAAATCATCTTCCTTAAGTATTTGCTTTTCAAAGGACTTCTCTGAATATAAAGTCAATAGTTGAGATGTCGAAAAGTATGTAGGGAAGTAAATGTGGGCTTTCACTCAAAAGTATCAAATGCGTTTCATTGAGTGAGTGTATAGAAATGTCAACAAAACAGAGGAGCCTGCAAAAACAAGAGTTGTCAGCAATCATCAGAGTGCTGGCTGGTCTGCTTACAGAAAAGGCTCACCTATTAGAGCCAATGGCTTATCTTTCTTTTCACTCTGAGGCAGGGATATAGCACAACCATGATATTAGAAGCATGAAAAAGTTACGGCCTCTCAAAGGCTTTCTGATGGTTAAAACCTACCATTTGATTTTAGTTTAAGATTAAAACAATGAAGTTGACAGATTTATTTTTTTCAAACTGATCATTTGACTTTTGTGTACTAAAATGGTTAAATTGATGTAATCAATACTACTCTTGAGTTTCTCTGAATCATGTCTCCTGAGAGCTCAAGCCTCAGCTAATAGAGCATGGTTCTTAACCCCAAGATAATCTTTAGTGAAGCCATCCACATGGTTTTTCTCTGTGCAGTCATTTTCAATTTTTTTAGTAAAACATTTGGAAGCAACTTAGCCACATTGTTTTCCTCTATTGGGTTTCTGAAATGATTGTAAACATGACATCAGTGTTTAAGCAGAGCACTCTTTACAAAGCTCAACAGAAATCATTGTAGATAAAAAGACTATGGGCAAGAAGAGTTTGTTTTCTCTTTTGTTTAGTGACAAGTCTCAGATTAATCAAAGTTCCTTTCCCACTGGTTTAAATGTGGATTTTGTTTTGTAGTAGCTTTATAGACTTTAATCTTTGATATTTTTGTTTTAAGGTAGCAGTGTATAGTGGGTAGAATTATGTCCCCTAAAAAGATGTGTTCTAGTCCTAACCCTGTAAATGTGACTTCAGCTGGAAATAGGGTCATTGTTCAGATAATTAAAGTAAGGATCTCAAGATTAGATCGTCCTAAATTTAGAGTTAGCCCTAATTACAATGATTGCTGTCTCTTTTTTTCAATTAAAAAAATGTTCAATTACAGTTGACTTTCAATATTATATTAGTTTCAGGTGTACAGCATAGTAGTTGTAGGCATTTATATAACTTATGAAGTGATCCCCCAGATAAGTTTAGTACCCACCTGGCACCATACACAATTATTATAATATTATTGACTACATTCTTTATGCTGTACTTTACATCTACATGACAATTTTGTAACTGCTAATTTGTACCCCTTAATCCCTTCACCGTTTTCATCCACCCCCCCACCAATCCTCCTCCCATTTGGCAACCATCAGTTTGTTCTTTGTATCATGAGTCTGTTTCTTTAGTTTTGTTTGTTCATTTATTTTGCTTTTTAGATTCCATATATAAGTGAAATCATATTGTATTTGTCTTTATCTGAGTTATTTCACTTAGCATAATACCCTCTAGATCCATCCATGTTGTTGCAAATGGTGAGATTTCATTCTTTTTTATGGCCAAGTAATATTCCATTGCATATATATACCACCTCTTCCTTATTGTCTATTGATGGACACTTAGGTTGCTTCCATATCTTGCCTATTGTAAATAATGCTGCAATGAATATAGGGATGCATATATCTTTTTGAATGGGTGTGTTGGACTTCTTTGGATGAATACCCAGAAGTGGTATTGCTGGGTCATAGGGTAGGTTCCTCAAAAAATTAAAAATAGAACTACTATATGACTGCTGTCTTTATAAGAGAAAATAGAGGGAGATTTGAGACAGACACACAGAGGGGAAAGACGTGTGAGATGGAGGCAAAGATTGGAGTGAGGAGTCTACAAACCAAGGATCACCAAAGATTGCCAGCAGTCACCAGAAGCTAGAGAGACAAAGAACGGATTCTCCCTCAGAGCTTCCAGAAGAAACCGACGAAGCTGACATCTGGATTTCAAACTTCTGGGCTCTAGAACTGTGAGATAACAAATTTCTGTTGTTTTAAGCCATCCATTTTGTGGTAATTTGTTACGGTAGCCCTAAGAAACAAATACACAGTGTAAATCTTGTGTGTGGCTCTCGGTACGATTATTTTGTCCTAGATGCTGTCAGAATATGTTACAATCACAGCCACAGAAAGCAGAACAACTGATGCTTCACCACCAGCTGCTTTAGTGATGGAGATGAGTACCCGTACAACTATTCGCTGGCATCAGTTGGTGGAAACACGTAGCCAGAGTAAAAACCTATGGTTTGCTTACAAATATCAGCATCATGGATAAACAGCATGATTTCTCTTATGCTTTCAAACTACAGATTTCCTTGACCAGGAATGCCAACAGCAACGTAACCTACAGTTACAAACCAGATTGAAGACAAGCCTGTGTTTTCTGTGGCAATGTAAGTCAGATGACAATATCTTCCATTTCCTGAAGGCGGCACATTGTTTCCTGAGCATAATGCAATTCCTCTTTTAATTTCTCTTAACTTGCATAATATGAAATGGCTTATTCCCCTCAAAAAAAAAAAAAGAATAAAGGATGAAAAGAAGAAAAGAGGGAAAAGAAGGAAATAAGCAGAAAGAGAAGAAATGGAGGGAGGGAGGAAAGCAAAGAAGTATAGTGTGATGGAAGAAAGAGAAAGAAAACAGAGAAGGAGTAAAGGAGGGAAGAAAGAAGCGCACTATTGATATATGGAATGTGGAATATAGCACATTAAGTATTAAAATCAGATTACTCTCTTGGCAATGCTCATAAAGAAAAATATTTGAGTATGTTGTTCAATCAAACCTTGCCTAACTTCTTAGTTGGCTACGGAAAGGTAGATGCATAGGCATAGTTGGGCAATGCAAAATAGAGGACCCCCAACGGGAGAATTGGGGAGGGAGGCCAGCTGCCCAGCCTCTCGAGAACAGCAGCAAGTCATCACACTTTAATTCAGGCTCAGCCCTGGGTAACAAGGCAGGTGGGCCACTTCCATCAGCATATTAGGCTGAAATTTAGAGCCATCACAAAGCACTTCAACATGCTGTTGAAATTCATACAGTCTATACTTCTCCTTGTATAGAATAAGTGAATCAGTGCCAGCTACAACACTGAAAACTTCTGGCTAATCAGAAATTTTCTTTGTAGTGGTATTTATACTAACATATTTTTCTTTTGTTTTTGGATGAGGCCTTTAGTAAAACAGAAGAACTTCCTATGCCTTTTTCCTCTTCTCCCTTCATGCCCCCCTTCCACCCCCCCATTCCCTCTAATCTCATGAGTGAGGGAGGGGAAACCACAGGACAGGATATCTGGCTTTATGCCACTATGTCTTGCAATTGAATAGTCAGCAGATGAGTAGAATGATGGTATTTAAGAACAAACAAAAGGAAAATATAAATCCTTTAGGCAGAAGATATGTGTAATTTACTCTAGTTTTCTGTTTCAACTTTTGAAAGAATGCAAGATCTTAGACAATAGTGAATCAGAAATAGGCCAGTTACAGCACTAAATCTCCTTGATTAGGGTCATCACAGAAACACTATTTATAAGCATATGGTGCACCTTGATGGGATTAAAAGTATGGTGGATCCAATTTGCCATCTCTGTCCACAATGTCCCAGGAGTGATGAAAACTCTGTTCCTTGTATAGCCATCTTAAGCATTCTCAGCAAGTTTTTCAGAATTCCTGGATTCCATAGAATGACTAGATGTGCAGCACTTGACTTGGGCTTCCCGCTTCATCTCTTCATTTTCCATCAGCCCCAATATGTATACAAAAATGTTGTTTAGTGGAGTGCCAATGTTGGTCAAAATTCTATATCTAAGGAAAATTAATTATTTCGTACAATATCATCATAGTGCCTCTGGTTTGTAACCATTTGCATTCCATTCTGTACAATTTTAACAGATTTAAATTCCTAAAACCCAGATTTGATCCTTTGAGTCCCTATAAGTAAACTTGGGCTTTTAGCAACCATGAAATGCTTAGCCTGGCTTTCTAGATCCTCCATGGTGTGGCCCAATGAATAGCTCTCTCCCCGTACCTTTCACTGTTCCCTTCCAAATACCCTTCTAGGTGAAATAATTTTAAGTCACACATATGCACCATACTTTCCAGCTTCTGCCTTTGTTTGACCTGTACTTCTCTTTCCCCACTCCATATTTATTATCTTTCCATTATTTTTTTAGAGTTATTTGTCTGTTGGGTCTTGCTCCTAATCAACTGTAGGCTTTTTAGGGACTGAAGGGACTTGCTTCCTTTTGTCCCCTTCGGTCCCCCTTATCATCACCTAGCACAGTCCTTTGCACATAGCAGACATTTTACAGTTATTTGTTTATTGTATGCATGAGCAAATAAATGATGAGTAGATTAAAAGTCAGAAGATGAACATTAAATCATTTAAATAATGTGTTGGGGAAAACATAAATTGGAAAAATTAAATTTGCATCACATGTACTGTTTCATGAGAAAAATACTGTCCTCTGAATCATTCTATATCTTTGCTTGTGTTACAGTTTAAACTGGAATGTTCCCACTTAAAATGTCTAGGGGTATTATATGTTCCAAGGGAAGTCCGATTAATAATCGAGACAGTATTATATTCATAAAATGATATTTTATCATATCAATATTAATGTAATTTTTATGCTGTCTCCTAGTAATGAGTTTGGAGAAATGTACATTGTAAAGTTAAGTAAGACTGCACCACAAAATAAATTCTATCCTGAACTTGTGAAGCCAAGACACTAAAAATTTAGTTGTCTATACCATGAAGCCATCCAAACACCTCAATGGAATTTTTCCCTTGTACTACACTACTTATCTGAACATATTATAAATGTTTGATGGAAATACTCATCTGAAAAGGAAAATACTGTAAAAATTGTAAAACAGTATAGAACCCAAGGCAAATGATTGAATCAAAAGGAAGAGCAATCTGCCTTTCTACTAGATGTATATTCAGGGAGTATGGGAGCAGCTGTATGCTTTCACCAATAGTGTGGTAAGATATGATTTTAACTTTTGATTATTATTTGTTTATTACCAACAATGGCTTTGGAGTATTCTGACTCTAAGCACTAAGAAGGAAGAGAGATAAGTTAGTCTGAGTACAAGACAAAAAGAGATCTAGCTGAAAATGGCATGACAGCATTATCACCACTTTCCAGAGCTTCTCTCCTTGATTCTAAACTCTGCATCCCTATGCCACTTCAAGCTTTGGGAAGGGAGAGAAGCTGAGAATGATGAAATGATGGGGGAGAGGACAAGGAAATGGGAAGGAAGTGGGTTGACAAAGTAGTGGGGGCTTTTTTAAAAAAGGCTTTGACTGGTTCCGAATCTCCAGGAAGTTGGCTGTCTGAGAAGCTTGAATGGACTGTGGAAGATGTGTGCTAGTGATTTACTACAGATTCCAAGAGAAACTGGCGAGGGAGTGGGGGAAACAGGGCAGGGAAAGGGAGGAAGGCCAGCAAGGGTGCAGTCTCAAGCAATGATTCCCAGGGTAATTTCAGCCTGATCCCGCAGAGCAACTCTGTAGCAGAAGATCAGCCTCCATGTTATCTCAGCCCAAGGCCTGGAGGCTGGGCTTTCCCAATCTGCCTCTAAGTCGTTGCTTAGGGGCTGCTCTCAGGAAGCAATTCTCAGAACATCTGGCTTTTCATGCATTCTGGCAAAAGCTAGTTCCAGGAGCAAATGGACAGCCCTTGAGAAGAAAAAAAAAAAAATGTACAGGAGTCCCCTCCTTATTCAAGATCCAAAAATATTAAATGGAAAATTCCAGAAATAAAGAATTTGTCAGTTTTAAATTGCATGCTGTTCTGAGTAGAGTGATGAAATCTCGAGCCATCCACTCCGTCCCTCCCAGGACATGCATCACCTCTTTGTCCAGCATATCCATGCTCTAGACAGTCCCCATCCTTTAGTCAGCAGCCATCCTGGTTATCAGATCCACTGTCACTATATGCAGTGCTTGTGTTCAAGTCACCCTATTCTACTTAATACCACATTCACATACCTTTTATTCCAGTATATTGTTATAATCATTGCATTTTTTATTATTAATTATTATTGTGAATCTCTTACTATGCCAAATTTATAAATTAAAACTTTATTATAGGTATGTATGTATAGGGGAAAAAAAACCCGTAACATATGTCGGATTTGGTACTATATCCTGTTTCAGGCATCCACTGGCGATCTTGGAACGTATTCCCTGAGGATAAGGGGGAACTACTGTAGGTGCTGGCTTTTTGAAGTGCAAGCATCTTGAGATACTGGGGAGGAGAGGCACCCAAAACAGCAAAGAGGGATCCAGTGAGTTCTGGTCAATGCACAAACACAATGCACTATTTGGGAAGAACCGCTTTTGAATCGCGCGACCAGTAACAACGCTCCAGACTGCACCATACAGTTGCCCTGGGAAATCTGGGATGCTGCCGGTACCCTGCCAGTACCACTAAACCCCTGCTGCTTCCAATGCTGACGGCAGCCATTGCCCCACCCTTACCAGCTTGGATTCCTGGCGTTACCGGCTCTTTGAGTCTCTATCTTCTAAAAGCTTGGGTGCTAAGTGATGGAGGCTAGGAAGTAGGTTTACACTTCTACTGCTGGAGGGGCCAGGAAAAGGAATACCTGGCATTTTTAGTTTCTATGTTAAGAGGCAAGATGTGCCCAATTAAACATTAAGTGGGAATTCCCAAAACACAGGAAGAGGCTGCCAATCTCGTGTGGCCAAAAAGAATAAGAGGTGTTCACTACACATAGACTCACACGTGCATAACATCATTTAGAACTAACAAGAAATTATTAACGGGAATTACCGCTGGAAAGTGGAATTAGAGCTAGAGTTCAGGGAGTGAGGGTGGGGAGATTCTTTTCATTTCATATCTTTCTGTAATATTCGAGAATTTTATAAGGGATATATATATATATATATTTCCTTAATTTTAAAGAACTGGTTTGCTGTTCAAAATATCTGTCCCTTTTTAAAGAACTTCTCTTAGGAGGCCAGAATGTTTTAATTAAATTATGTACCTCTTCTTTCAGATTTGGTGGCTACCATTTTTTTTCTTTCATTTGTCAAAGATTTGTTGAATTGTATGCAAGGTCTAAGCGGTATAAAGGGAAAACAGCTTTTGCTCTCAGGGAAGGAATGAATGGTTTTGACAGCAAGTAAGAATGACATTTTTAAAAAATGTTTTGGAATTTTATTTTCTTAAATATTGGCCAGACTTCAGCTTCAAATAATAAGTGCCTCAACTATGCAGCTTTAACCAGCTTTACTATTTTTTCCCTATAAACTGGAGCTGGGAACTATAAGTTGTATATCTTCAAGATGATTTCCAAGCTAAATAATGTTGGTGTCTTTGAAAGGAATTGCTGTGCAAGTATTTTATGCTCTTGAACTTCATTTTCAAAGAATTCACTAGAATTAGGTAACATCTCCTTACATTTTATGTTGGATTGCAAAAGACTCATTGCTATCCAGATGTATTCTTTTAGCTGATGACAATAAGCATTCTAAAAGTTTGTATTTCTAAGATTGGGATTTAATACAGACCATAGGTAATAGAGATGTATGCAGTCTAACATCGAAATTATTCTCTCTTCCTGACATCTAGTTTTGATTTATGAAACATTTACGATATGGTCAAGCCAAGTGGTAGCTTGATGGAGGATGCTTTATTTGACCCCCATAATCATTCTAAGCTCCCCAAAAACCACCTTAAGCAGGCAGCTTTCCATGTGAATGCAGAGTAGCATCCAGACCCTTCTTGCAATCAGCTTGCCTCCTCTAAATCCCTCCTCTCTAGAAAATCTGGAGCCGTCGCTGCTTTCAAGAGTCATCCTGCTTGACAATGGTCCAACTGGTTGAGTAAAACAGAAAAGAAGCTAAAACTCGTTGATTTGGAATTAATTTGTTATTATCAACCCTGTTTGAAAATCCATCCTTACTTTCTGAAATATCACATGTCAACTCAGTTGATTCATGCAATGATTTTCTGTACTCTGGAACCCTAAGGTCTCCAGGGAGATGGCTGAGCAGGGCAGTGAAGGCAGAGGTTGAGAGTGAGGTGGAGGGATTAGAGCTTCAGAGCTCTGCTTCCCTGCCCCAGATTAATGCATGTCCTTTCTTCACTTTCTATATATTGATCTTTCATGTAAAGGTTAATTTGGAAAAAGATTTCTACTGATTAAAAAAAAAATGTGACTAAATTTAAGATGTGCATTCTCTTCAACTCAGAAATGTAACTTTTAGAAACTATCCTGTAGAAATACTTGTACACGTGCTCAAGGATGTATATGTCAAGACCTCCTTTATCGTTGTTTTGTAATAGCAGTAAATTGGGACACATTCTAATGTTCTTCAGTAGAAGAATAGATAATCAAGCTCTGCATAACCACTATGAAAATACTATACAGCTGGTTAAAATGCATGGCAAGATCTTCAGGACATGGTAAGTTTTTTCAAAGCAAATTTCAGTGCATTGTGCGTAGTATGGTCCAATTTACGTAAAAAGGGGTTATACATTTGCTTATATATTTAGGCAAATGGTTAGAGTAAAGGACTAGAACGCTATATATTAATGGTTTCCGGGGGTTACCTCTGGGGAAGAGAATATGTAGAGTTGGTAGGCTAGTGAAAAAAGATTTTCACACTTCCATATTTTACTCCAAACGTATCAACTGTTTGAATGTTCTATAATTAGATTTTATTCAAGTATAGCTTGTGTGCATTATTAAACAAAATATTTTTTACAAGAGTTTGAAAAATCAGTGGGTTAGATAATGGTGTTAATGAACCCATGGATATCTGCCTTTCTCCTATGTAGACAAGTTAGTGCCACATAGAGAAAAATCTCTGTCTGACAAAGATTCCACCTGCTAACTTCAGCCAGCTTTTGCAATCACATATGCCATTTGTCACAGTCACACCGGGTAGGAGAGTGTGACTGGTTTGTTGCCCCCGGCTCACAGTATGTGTCTTATTGGTAGTTCTGTGGCTTTATCCTGTGTTTTTTGTTTTAAACCATACCATACAATATACCCATTTATAGTACACAATTCACTGGTTTTTAGTATGTTTAAAGAGTTGTAAAACCATTACCACAATCAGTGTGAGAACATTTATTTCACCTCAGAAAGAAATCCCTTACCCATTAGTAGTCATTCCTTCCATCCTCCACAGACCACACGTCTTTTTTTCTCTCTTTAGATTGACCTATTCTGGACGTTTCATATAAGTGGACTCATACAATATATGATCTTTTCAGTATGGCTTCTTTCACTTAATGTAATGTTTTTAAGAGCCACCCGTGTGGTGTAGCATGTGTCAGTACGTCATCCCCTTTCATTGCTAAGTAATATTCCAGTATCTGAATGTGCCACATTTTGAATATCCATTCATCAGTTGATGGACATTTGCTGTTTCCCCTTTTTTGCTATTGTGAGTAACGCTGCTATTCGCACTTATGCATAAGTTTTTGGGTAAACCTATGTTTTCATTTCTCTTGGTAATACATCTAGGAGTGAAATTGCAGGGTCACATGGTAATTCTACCCTTAACATTTTGAGTAATTGCTAGACTGGTTTCCAAAGAAGCTGTCCCATTTGACATTCCCACTAGCAATGTATGAGTGTTTCAATTTCTCCACATTCTTGCCCAAACTAGTTTTATCTGTCTCTTTGATCATAGTGATCCTGGTGGGAGTGAAGTAGTTTCCATATTTTCTTGTGTCTTTGAGAATGACCACATGTATCAATTAGGCTTCTGCTATAGTAGCATTGTATAATATAACAACCTCAAACTTCAGTGGCTTCAACCACAAGCATCTATTTCTTCCTCATAAGTTTGCACGTTGACTGTGGCTTTACTAGGCTTGGCTGGGCATTAGTTCTGATCTATTTCATGAATCTTTATTCTAGGACTAGGTAGTGTTCTTATCATAAGGGAGTTTACAATCTCAAGTAGCAAGCAGAAATACCCCATGGCCTGAAACTCGCACATGTACTTCTGCTCTCAAACCATTGTCCAAAAAATTCATGTTGCCAAACCCAACTTTAAGGAGCTGGTAAACAAACTTGACTTGCAGTGGCAAAAGGCATGAGTGTTCAGTTGTGTTAAGAATGGAAGTAAAGAGTTAGAAACAATAATTCAATCTATCTTACTACTCAGTTCTCTACCTCCAATTCTATTCTCTTTCCTGTTTTCTAACATGGCTTAGCCATTATATGTTATATGTTGCCGTCACTCCAAATGAAGTACGTCTCAAATCTCAGAAACCCTTTTCATTCTCTAAAAAGCTCCTCCTCCCAACTTCTCCATCTGGACAACAATACCCAAGTTTGGAATTCCTAGAAGCTCAAATAATTAAGAATTAGAGTGCTCTTCTCTCGTCAAACTTTCTTCTCTTTTATATCAAATGCTGCTAGCTTCTACCCAGTATTTCATTTCCTCTTCTTTCTTCACACACACACACACACACACACACACACACACACACACACACACACACACACACACACACTAATTTTATTCAGAGTAGCAATGTGCTTTTTCCCAGCCTCCCTCATTTGCTGCTGAGGTTGACCCTGTGGTGAAAATCTGCTGTGGATTTCTGGAAAAGTTTTTTCTCTTTGTCATTTTTCTTTTTATTATTGTCTAGGACATTGATATGAGATGAAAGGTGGAGTGGCCATATTTTAACCATGAGGTGACCATACAGATGAAAGCCACATGCTAAGAATTGGGGTGCAGAATGGAAGAAAGAACAGGGAACAGTGATGATATCGTGGAGTTCTGCCTCACCTGGCCTGCCCACTTCTGGAATTTTTGTTAACTCACACTCTTATTGATAAAGTCTCAGTGTCTCTACATTAGCTACCAAATAATTTAGGAACTTTTTTGATGTGGTAATTCAGATGTTCCAAAATCTTCTCTAAACTTCTCAACTTTTCGTGGCTACTTTTTGTTCTCTCAAACAACCACCCACCCGAGATCTACTCTTTGTCCTTCTCTGCCCTGTTCTGTGCCCTACTTGGAGGCTGATGATGGTGGCCTAAGTCACCCAGGAGCCCTCGCTTGTTGGCTCCTTATTGAGTTTGGCCAATGGGATGTACTGGCATGAGAAAGCAGAGCAGGAGGGAAAGAGGTCAGGGCATTTCTTCCTACCTATTCTCTGCTTTGGTGCCTCTTCTCACACACCTCCCTGACCTCAGCTCCTACCAGATCACCCCGCCTCCAGGGCCCTTACTGGGGTCCTTAACAGAAATTCCTCCGCTTACTCCTTCATCCCTAGAGTGGTGATGACTCCCTAATATTGCTAGTGTCTGGGTGCCTCAACATTCCTTGTTTGTTCCTATAACTCTGCCCAATCTCTATACATGGTCTGTGCAGTTAAGTGCCTTTGCAAGAACCATCTGCAGTGAATTGTTTCCAGCTGGCATCTGACTAATGTAGTAAAACCTCTCTTGGTATATGTGTTTCAGGTTTGCATTTCAGCAACTTTTCTCATAATCCTCCCTTTGCTTCAAATCCCTTTCCTCCCATCTCTGTGTCTAGCTGTCCTTCAAGGCCTTCTCAAAAACCACTGCTCCCAAGTAGCCTCCCTAATCCCCACACCGTGGAAATCTCTTCTCTCCTTGAACTCACTCAGCACATACTTGAGAGTGATTATCCTTTTCTGCTTTAAATTATAGTGACTTATGTACATGTAACTCTGGCCAGTTTGTAAATTCTTTGAAGTCTGAACCCACACCCAGGTCTGGTTTGTTTTTGTTTTTCTTTCTCTCCTTTATGTTCTTTCCCAAACTTTACCTCTCTCCCCAAAAGCACCTGAAACAAGGTTTGGTACCAAATGGCCGTTCTTTCACTCGTTCTTATTACTATTTATTGCTACTTATTACTGTTTCTTATTACTATTATAATAGATACCACGTACTAATTGATGGCAATGTTCACTTTACCAAAAATATGAGAATGATGCCACAGACTAAAATTTCCCTTTGGAGATAATATAGTTGTTACATTTAAGATATGTAATAATCATTCCCCTCTAATGCGTATATGACAGGGGACTTTATTTTTATTTAAATGTTTTCAGGTAATAAACCTGGTTTTCTCCCAATACTCTTCTCAGGTATCAAAGAGAAAATATTCATGTATGAACAAGTGTTCATCTATAACTGAGGCTAGCTAACATTACAAGTTGGAATCAGAGTTATAGAGATACCTTCTAATCTGGTCTTTTTAAGCTCTGTTCTGGGAAGTTCTGGAGAGTCTTTCTAGGAGTGAGGATAGATTGAGAAGTCCTCAGTAAGTCTTCACTTGAAGAAAGGACTCTGGTCTTCAAGAGGAGTGAAAACAATTTCTCTAATTTCACCTCCCACTCTGAACCTCCCCACAATGTCCCTGGGTTTAGTTGCTAAGTCTCTGTCTAAACTTCACTAACTTGGAATTCACTTACTACATGATACAATTATACAGTATGTTTTCAACAACCCTAACTTTAGAATGTTCTATCTTAATATCTGGCTGCAATCTGACTACCCATCATTCTTCTGCTTGAAGCAATAAAGAATATATCTAAATGTTCTTCCCACAATGGCAGTACTTTAAGATGGGGATCATATTGCCACAAGTCTCTCTTTAGGCTAAAAAACCCATTTCCTTCAAATGGTCTTCATATGACACGTTTGGAAAACCTACTTGGGTCACATGTTATTTGTCAAAATCCCTCTTAAAGCATGATGCCTAGACCAGAAAATAGTTTTCCTGATGTATATTGACAAGGGCAAAATATAATGACATTATTACCTTTTCTATTCTGGATATTGAAAAGTCAGTAACAAAGATTGCAAGTTTCCAGTCTGATATGTAAGGAGCTTATCTATAAGTTGCCACTCAGTTCCAACAAGTAAAAAGCTGAACAAACTGAAGAAAACAATTCGTCTTAGATGCAAAAGAGAAGGTAGGTCACAGGGCAAACCACTGCCTCAAAAATTGGAGATGCAGATGAATACAGAGAATCACAACTTCCCAGAACAGAAATCACCACAGAACCAGTACTGGCATAAGAAAACCTGAACTGTAATTGATGAATTATTAATCCAATAAGACAAGAGAAGGAAATAAAAAGTATACGTATTGGGAAGGAAAAAGCCAAAACTGTCTTTGTTCTCAGATGGCATGATTATCTATGTAGAAAATCTAAAATAATTGACTCAGATACTCCTGGAACTAAGAAGTGATTACAGCAAGATTGAAGATACAAGGTTAATATATAAAAGCCAATCTCTTTCTTGTAGACCAGCAATGAACAAGTGGAATTTGAAGTTAAAACCACTTTATCATTTAAATTTTTACACTAGCATGCCCTAAAATGAAATACTTACATATAAGTCTAACAAAATACATATTAGATCTACATGAGGAAAACTACAATATACTTATGAAAGATATCAATAGATATCTTTAGTAAATACATGGAGAAGTATTCCATGTTCATGAATAGGAAGACTCAATATAGTTCAGATGTCAGTTCTTTCTAATTTTGTCCATAGATTCAACATAATCCCTATCAAAATCACAGCAAGTTATTTTATGGATATCAACAAGGTTATTCTAAAGTTTACACAGAGAGGCAAAAGACCCAGAATAACCAACTCAGTATTGAATGAAAAGTACAAGTCAGAGAACTGACATTACGCAACTTCAAGATTTACTAGAAAGGTACAGTAATCAAGACAGTGTGGTATTCACAAATGAGCAGACAAATAGATCAATGGAACAGAACAGAGAGTGCAGAAATAGACCCACACAAATATAGTCAACTGATTATTGACAAAGGAGCAAAGCAAATACAATGGAGCAAAGAGAGTCTTTTCAATAGATGGTGCTAGAACAACTGGTAATCTATTACACATACAAATGGAAAAGCCTCTCAGCTGAGTCAATCTCCTTTAAAGAGCTTTCCCTGAAGAAGTACTTTCCAAAGACTTCTGCTTATATTTCACTGAGTACCCCAATCTAGAAGGGAAGCTGGGAAATGTAGTTTTACAGTTGGGCATATTGCCATACTCAACACTGTAGGTGTTCTTTTACTAAATTAGAAGAGCAGAATTTATATTAGGTGGGAACCTAGCAATATCTGCTTCTTAGTTCTCTTTTTTCTTTGAAAACTTTTAAAAAATTGAGGCATAATTGACATATAACATTATATTAGTTTCAGGTGTACAACATAATGATTTGATATTTGTATCTGCTTCTTAATCTTATATGTAATACTAGGAATTGCTTTTAAGTCACTTTTTCCACACTATATTGGTAAGGCTGATTTTTCCACCCTTTTGAAACTAATTACATAACCCATATTCATCTTCTTAAATTGTATTATAGCTTGTTGAGATCTTTTTGAATCTTAATTTGGGTATCAATAGAGTAAGCTATTCCTTCTAACTTTAGGATTTCTGAAAATTCGAAAATTATGCCAAGACACTAATAGAAGAGACCACCTTTGAAGTTGATGTCAGCACAAAGGAATGCATAACATCCAAGCCATATTTCTTCATCTTTTCACAAAGATGTCATAAAAATTTTTATCAAACTCTTACTTAATTCCAGGTGTTTATATATATATATATATATATATATATATATATATATATATATATTCATATATATATATATTCATATATATATTCATATATATATTATATATATATGCCATAGAATACAATGGCACTATTAGAATATTTATTAACATGAAAAAATATTCATGATATATTTACATAAAAATATGTTATGAAACTGAATGTGCAGCATGAACCTGTAGTAGTTCATTTAAAGTCTAGAAGTATTAAAATATTACAGGGTTATCTATGACTAGTAGGATAATTGGGGAATCTTTTTCTTTGCTTTCCTGACTCCTGCATTTTCTACAATGCATCTTATATTACTTTTGTGATAAGAAAAACGGATAATAAAGATAACTGATCAAAAAAGAAATAGATTCTTCTAGAAGCATTGTAGAGAATGGATTTTTTAAATGTAAGACTGAAGGCTAGGACCAGGGAGAAAGACATTGGAGCTCTTCAAATGAGAAATGGAGAGAGCTCTAACTAAGGCAGTGGCAGTGGAGGTGGAGAGTAGACAGATTCAAGAAATATTTAGAAGTCGGGAACTGGAAGGACTTGGTGATCATTTGATACGGAAGGAGAATAAGAATTTAGAGTGATTCCCAGCTAAGAGTGGTTTCTAAATAAGCAAATCACACATCTGAGGTTATTAATTAGGATTCATTAGGTTATTAATTAGGAAGTAAATAAAAAGAGAAATTAGTTTTAGGGGGAAAAAAAAATGGGCCAGTGTCTGTGGTTATACGAGGTCAGACACTTAAGTTTGCAAACTCGTCTTAGAAAAAGTGCTACATATCTTCTTGCTGAATATCACTATGGTCACCTTCAAAGTACTCCCCTTGGGAAGCTATGCACTGACGCCAGTGCTTAGTCCACCCTTCAAAGCAATTTTGGAACTCTTTTTCTGGAATGGCCATCAGAGCTGTTGTCGTATTACCCTTGATGTCCTGAATGTCATCAAAATGTCTTCTTTTCCATATTTCCTTTATCTTTGGGTAAAGAAAGAAGTCATTGTGGGCCAGATCAGGTGAGTAGGAAGGGTGTTCCAATACAGTTATTTGCTTACTGGCTAAAAACTCCCTCACAGACAGTGCTGTGTCAGCTGGTGCATTGTCGTGATGCAAGTGCCATGAATTTTTGGCGAAAAGTTCAGATTGTTTTCCTCTAACATTTTCATGCAGCCTTTTCAGCACTTCCAAATAGCAAACTTGGTTAACCATTTGTCCAGTTAGTACAAATTCATAGTGAATAATCCCTGATATCAAAAAAGGTTAGCAACATCATCTTGACTCTTGATTTGGACTGACGGAAGTTTTTTTGGTCGTAGAGAATTGTCTGACTTCCATGGTGCACTTTGACGTTTTGTTTCAGTGTTGTATTGGTACACCCATGTTTCATCACCAGTGATAACATGGCCCAAAACATCATCTTGCCTCTCCAAAAGGTCTTGGCAAACTTCGACTCTCCTTTGCTTTTGTTCATTGGTGAGCTGCTTCAAGACCATTTTTGCACACACCTTTCTGATGCGAAGATTTTCCCCTAAGATTTTCCTGTTTCTCTATCGATGTTTATTTGGTCAGCTATGCTTTTCACAGTCGATGATTTTGACATATAATTTGACAAAGTTTTGCAATGTTTTCGTCAGTTCTGCTCGTTATTAGACACCCTGATGTTTTTTCATCAGTGACATGTTCTCTCCCCTCAGAAAAACGTTTAATCCATTTGTACACTGCCGTTTTCTTCATGGAATTATCCCCATAGACTTGGACTAATATGTCCCTGATTTCACTTCCACTCTTGCCAAGTTTAACAAGACATTTAATGTTTGTTCATTGCTCTAATTCAAACTCAGACGTTTTTGCCATAGCACACAAAAACATGCAACAATAATGAACACCACTCAACAAGACACTGTCACACTTCAACATGAGCACAGCTATGAGACCCTGATATACCAACGTTATAGAACCTTACCGAGCTGTTTGTACAGTGCTGTCAATGTAAATGCATGGTAGCAAGTTCACGAACTTAATTGTCAGACCTCGTGTATATATTAAAAAAAACCTCCAAAATTTTAATGGCTTAAGAACAAAAACAACATTTATTTTACTCATAAATCTGATAATGGGGCAGGACTCAGCAGGAGTCTCTCCACTGATCTCCTTCACATCAGCTTGGGGTGGTTTAGAGATGAGTGTTTGGGGGCCAAGAATTATCTGAATGTGTAACTTCTTGCCACATGTCTCCAGCATGGTAGCTTTAGGAATTCCAAGTTACCGAGATGGAGAGAAATAGAGATGACAGATAGATAGATAGATAGATAGATAGATAGATAGATAGATAGATAGACAGATAGATAGATAGACAGATAGATAAAGAGAGGAGAGACAGGGAGAGAGAAAAAGAAGATGGAAAGCAATGCAAGATGATGTGTTTCCATGCTGGCCATTGCTTCATTAGAAGCCCAAAGAGACACAGTGGGTGGCTTTGTAGGTGTGGTGCAACCACTTGGGACATCTCCAGACAAACTGTACGTATTAATTGTATTTTGGAAAAAGTCCATTGGATGGAGAAAAGAGAGGAAGTTTATCTGACCAGATCCCTCTTGTATCAGTTTTCTATTGCTGCATAACAAATTTACCACAAACTTAATGACTTTAAAAATACCATTAAAATACCCCCTCTATTAGCTCACAGACATGTAGGTCAGAAGTCAGGTATGGTATGGCTGGGTCCTGTGCTGGGGGGTATTATAAGGCTGAAATCAAGGTGTTGCCCCAGCTGAGTTCTCATCTGGAGGCTCTGGGGAAGAATCCACTTCCAAGCTTATTCTTGTTGGCAGAATTCAGTTTCTTGTGGTTCCATAAATGTGGTCCCTGTTTCCTTGCTGGCTGTTAGCTTGGGGCTGCCCTCAGCTCCTAGAGGCTGCCCAGATCCTTTGTCATGAGATGTCTCTATCTTTGAGCCAACAATGGCAAGTCAAGTCCTTGAGCTCCAAATCTCTAACTTCCTTCCCTAAAATCAGCTAGAGAAAACTCTCTGCTTTAAAAGAATATGTATGTTTAGGTTGGTTCACCTGGATAATTTTGTTATCTTAAGGGCAACTGTACCATCTAACATAACCTAATCACAGGAGTAAAATTCATCATATGATATTCCCTGGGATTATGCACAGCATGTACACAGCGGGGTGGGGGGCAGGATATCTTAGGGGCCATTTTAGCATTCTGCCCACTACACCTCCCCTTCCGAAATCTGATTTAAAAGCCCATATTCCTTCTGCTATCCAAAGCTGCTTGCTAGTATATCTAGACCAAGATTGTTTGGGGCTAACAGTATAATATCAATGGATGAGAGATGGAAATGAAATTATTCTTCAGTTCTGCTTCCATGACTTTCATCAAAAAGAATGTTCTGTGAACCCTAGCACATATTGGATACTCAAAAATATTTGTTGAATGAATTATGGATTGGATAGAGGAGAATAAATATTTGTAAGGGTAAATGAAAGGCTTAACATAAGAGGTAAATCAATTTTAAATGATTACCTAGCTGTTTCAAAAGAGATTCTTTCCAGTTCTGGATGAATTATATTCCCAAATTCTGAGAAAATAATATGTGAAATTACTGCAAAACCAACTCCATATATGTTTCTGGAATGACTGAGTGGACAAATTCATTTTGTTTGATGATCCTTTGTCTATGGGATGGGAAAAGCTGTCCACAACACTCCTTTCCCCACCAAACACCAAAATGTTAACTTGACAGTGAATATTCTTGATTGGTGATATGGTAGGAAAATTCTTAGAGATTCTTTTTCTTACATTTCATTACATACTAAGCACATTTTAAAAGACATAATCTCTAAAATTGTGAATTTGAGCAGTACACATGAGTTCATGTTAAAACACTAGAAATATTTTTCAGAAATGTGTTTACCTTGCATTCTACCTAACTTGTATATACTACTATACACACACACATATTTGTATATGTGTATATATATGCTATGCATTCTGTTCCATAAATATTAATTATAACTTTTTTCTGTGACCCTAGATTCACTTCCAAAATACCTGGTTATAATATTCCATTTAATTACATATAAAATACATCCACGATTAATCCAACCAGTTATAATCTCAGAAACATCCTTAAATTATTCTTTAATTTATGAATATATTGAAGTATGAATATAATGTGATAAAGTGCAATGTGAGAACCTCAATCCCTTCATCACAGATACATCTTCCTTTAGTCAAGAGAATTTTGAAGATATTTTAATATATGTAATGCTTTTCTCATTCTGTGGTACATTTGTAAAACAATAACTTAATTAAGAGTAACTTTGTCATAGCAATAAATTAGTAAGTACCAAAAATCTATTATAAACTGCATAACTGGCACAAAAAGGAGATGTTAAAAATACTACTTATTTCCATGGAATCTACATACAATTTACATAATATAAACAGGACACAATTACAGAATAAGATACTATACATGTTTTGAAGGCTCTTAGAACTGGAAGAACTCTCATAGATTATACTGAACTTTCGTTTTAGAGATGAGGACACTGAGATACAGAGAGAAATGATTTACCAAAGACCACAGGGCTGGTTTAGTAAAGTCGTAAAAGAACCCAGGTCTCATAACTGTCTAAGTCAGTGGCATTTATACATGTTACACTACAATCCACAGTAAGAAATAGACTTTACATACCTATATCTCACTGATCTATGGTGCCATTGATTATAAAACACATCAGTATTAGATATACCACTAAAATAGAAAAGATACTGTCTAGTATGTGATAACACAGTGCTGAGGTACCCTGACCTCAAAGATACATTCCAATTTCCAAAATGTAAAAGGGTGAAAAAAAGCATCTGAATACAAATTTTACACACATGTATAATATAACTAAAACAGAGCTTTTTACATGTGATATTATTTATTGCATTCTATTGTTTTAAACTTATGTTATGGGTCCATTGAGTTAACTTACCACCCACTAATGAGCAGACCTGATTCAAACACTAAATCATGTATTGCAGATAATTAGAAACCTTTAACATATACAACCAAGGTGCTAACTGTTCAGTTTGATAGTAAGTACAGAAGAAAAAAAGAAAGAAATTCATGTAGACAGAAACCACCTGGAAAGTTTTCAAATTAGAAATAAGAGTTCAGCCTTGAAATATGGTGAGATAAAAAAGAGGAAGTGAACAACTGAACATCTTAAACTGGGGGGAAAAAATCCCTCAAATGTAAATGTAAACAAATCCATTCTTTAAATTAAAATACCACCATTTAACTTAATAAAAATATGTAACATCATTTTAAAGTCTGAAGTAATTTCAAAGATGAAGACAAATTTTAATGTCTTCCTAACAGAAAATATACAGAAACCTGAAGAAATTAAATATAAAACTGATTTAGACAAAACTTGATGCAATGTTTCCCCCTATTCTTCTTGTTATAAACTCAAAAGAGGTCAAATAGTCCCACAACTAAGTGACAGTGGCCTGAAAACACGTGGATGGACATTCTCCTAACTCCAATTGTTCTGTGCTTTGCTTAGAATCAAAGATTAATGCAAAAATAAAATTTTGGAATCCCCTCCTTGCCGGCCCCTGAGAATATGAAAAAAAAAAATCCAGGAATATAATATACCCAATAGGAAACTGGCTGGCTGAAATCCTCAATGATTTCTCTTACGTTCACCGTCAGAATTTTATCTGTAGTCTTTGCAAAAAGGAAGCAAACAAAAACAAACCCAGAAGCTCATGTTGTATGTGTATGTAAAATGTGCACACCACAGTGTGAATGTGATCACATTAACAAATGTACAAATTTGGCAGTTAAACAATGTCATTGTAATCGTTAGTACACGGAATTTCAAAGGGTTTGATGAAGATACCATCTTTCAGCCAAGCCGAGGCAGAAAACCTTAGGTTCCTGTTAGACCCCTCCCTCCCCAGTCAGCTGCTGGGCTCCATCCGGAGGGATGGGGACTCTCCCTCTGCATCACAGATAAGCGTTCCCAGACCCAGGAGAAACCTGGGTTTCTGCAGGGCACTCAACGTGCAGCTAAGTGTCCCAGCTCTGCAAAGGGCAGCTGGAAATGGATTTAAAATGGCAACGCGGACCAATCAGCGCCGCCTCGCCGAGACAGACATTTACACGCGCCTTCTCCACAGGCTCAGCGGAACCTGGCGGTGCCTAACTCCCTGCTTACGGATGTAAAGTAGGCGTTTTTATTCCACGGTGGTCTGTATTTTCTTTGGGAAAAAAAATCTTCCTCGGGTGAAAGTTTTTATTTTGGAATTAGTGCAAAATAATTTTGGGTTTGATGTGTGAAAATCTGAACCTAATTTGTTTTTAGTTTTTTGTTATTCAAGGATGAAAAGAGGTACATTTAAAAATGTAACTCCACCTTTTTAAAACGGACTACGGTCATTATGGTGTTCACATAACTATGAAACAGCCCAAGCTATAAAATTAGGACTTGGCAGAAAGGGAGTTCCTAGGGAGAAGGTTAAATCGAGGTAAACTGAAGGGAGAATTGGACAGTTGGCGCAATTGTGGTGTTAGAAAACTTACGAGGTCCCCGCGCGGGGCAACCCCTCTACCCTGCGTACTTTGGAACCGGGGTGCATAGCGCCAGACGGGGGTGGGGGGAGACTTCTCGTCGCCTCTAATCTTTCCCGGAGAAAAAAATTTCAATGAAGAGGCTGGCGCGCTCCGCGTGCGTGTGTGCACATTGTTTGCACGTGTGCATGTTTCTGTGAATGTACGTGTATATCTAGGTGCATGTAAGTGCGCGCATGTTTGTTTACGTGTATTTATGCATGTATGAATGTGCCCCTGCGAGTGTGCACGTGTATCTGCTTTCATGTCTCAGTGTGTGTGTGCTCGCGCCGGGTCGTGCCATCTGTAATGAAGGCATTCGGAGGCAGAGCAGAGCTTCCGCGGGCCCACTCCTACTCCTCTTCAGCTCCTTCCCACTCACAGGGAGCTAGAACTACGCCGCGCATACAGCTAGACTCTTCCTACAGAGTGTTGGCTCCGCGACGTGGAGGTGCAGGTAAAGGTCAAACCCCTAAACGCGGCTCTGGGACGGTCACATTCCCGCGCCTTCCTAGGACAACCGCCCAGGGGCGACCTCGGGCGGCGGGCGGGGCGAGGCCGGCAGCGAGCCGGCTCGGGATCCCTGGCCTGTCCCTTTAACCCCGCCGCCGGGCGGGAGCACGTGAGCGGGGCTCCGGGTGGCACCCGGGCGCCGCCGCCGTCGAGGCAGTTGTATTGCGAAGGCTGCCTCTGGCCCGCGGCCAGGCGCCTTGGCTCGACGGTCCGCCTGGCCTCCCTCCTCCTCATACTTTTCCTCCAGCGCAGCCCCCTCCCCTTTATCCGCCCACGATTAGAGGTGGGCACTCCCCCCCACCCCGCCACCCCCTCCCCAAGCACACACACACTCATCCCACTTGAATCCAGGGGCAGGAACTCAGAAAACTTCCAGCCCGGGCAGCGCGCACTTGGTGCCGGACGCAGGAGCGAGCAGCGGGTCCCCCTCCGACTCTCTGGTGCCGCTGCCTCCTGCTCCCGCCACCCTAGGAGGCGCGGTGCCACCCACGGCTCGTTCCTTGCCTGTGCTCAGTGCCCGACCCTATTCGGGCAGAACCTCCCCATCCTCCTTTTGCTTTCCGACTGCCCAAGGCGCTATTTGTTTTCTCTTTCTTTCTCTTTCTTGCTCTGCGAGCGCGGAGCGGGGGGAAGAGGAGGAGGAATTCTCTCCCCGCCTAACATTTCAAGGGACACAATTCACTCCGAGTCTCTTCCCTTTCCAAGCCGTTCCCGAAGTGCTCCCGGTGACCGCAACTCCTGATCCCACACCGGGAGGGGAGCCTCCCAACTTCGAACCCTCTTTTGCTTCTCCTTCGCTTTCCTCCTCCTCCTCTCGCTACCTCCGCCGCCGCCGCCACCTCCACCTCCGGCACCCACCCACCGCTGCCGCCGCCACCAGCAGCGCCTCCTTCTCTCCTCCTCCTCCTCCCCTCTTCTCTCTTTTTGGCAGCCGCTGGACGTCCGGTGTGGATGGTGGCAGCGGCGGCAGCTTAAGCAGCAGCAGCCCTCGCAGCAAGCCGGCTCTCGCTCACCCTGCCTCATTCTCCAGCCCTATCACCCACTCTCCCGAAAGGTGCTGGGCCGATTGGGGGCAGCTGAAGCGAAGCGGCTGCAGCGGCGGTAGCACCGGCGGCGGCAGCGGGAGGCAGGATGAGCGCACGCGGTGAAGGCGCGGGGCAGCCGTCCACTTCAGCCCAGGGACAACCTGCCGCCCCGGCGCCTCAGAAGAGAGGACGCGGCCGACCCAGGAAGCAGCAGCAAGTCAGTACGCGGGCGGGGTGGGGGCACCAGCCCACCTCCGCTCCCTCTGCGGGTCCCGGCGACGCGCAGCCCCCCCAGCGAGGGAGTCCAGTTGCCGCGGCCGCCGCACGCTGCCGGCCGGTTAGGGGGTGGGGGCGGGATGCGGAGTCCCTGTCGCCAGTGCGCGGCCGAGCCCCGGTTCGGGGAGGTGGGGAGCCGCGGCGGGCGGCCGGGTGGAGGCGGGAGGTGGGGTCCGGCAAAGCGCGTCCTCGGACTTTCGCTATTGTGCACGGCCCTGAGTGGCGCGGTGGCTCCTGGTGATTGGAAGCAGCCGGGGTCGGACAATCCAGGGCTCGTCAAGACGCTTTCCTAGCCGCCTTGCAATTGCCTCGGGGGAAGGAAGTGCCGGGGGGCAGGAGTGCTCTGCGAGGCAGAGTTGGAGGGGCCGAAGTCCCGGGGGCCGTTGGCTCTGTCTCCCGCCAACCGGGGCTGCTTGCGGGCCCGGGTCTGGCACGCCGCAGCCGCCCCCTTGGCGCCCTCCCCAAGTTCTCGGATGCCGGAGACTCGCGCCTTCCCCACAAAGACCTCGTGGGCCCGCCAGGTCCTCTTAGGTGTTCCGGGGAAGGGGCTGCAGGAGAGCCTGGGTCCGCGTAGGACAGGATTAGCTCGTTTGGCCAAGGGCGCGACGGAAAGTAGTGTCCCGGAGGGTGCACCGTAGCTAGGGTCATTTCCTCGCCAGGAGCCCAGTCCCCTTTTTGCCCCTGGATCCTGCGCCTCAGAACTGCAGACATTAAATGTACTACTCCCGGGCCATTGGCTGGGGGTTGGGAGGGGACGATTGAGGGGCGCCCGGGACCCCGCGGAGTGGAGGGTTTTGTCTGCGGATGCAACCAATTAAGCGTGCAGCCGGCGCCTGTAGAGCTGCGCGCAGCGCCCAGGGCGGGGGGTTTTGTTCGCTGCAATTTCCAAGCCTTGGCGGGCAGGACTAGAAAGGGACATGTCTAAGGAGAACATTTAAACTCCGCTTCCGCGGGCTTTAAAACTTCTCCTTGGTTCCTTAGACTGAAAGCGCTTCCTTCAAGGCAAATAGGCGGATTCGAAAATTATCCTCGAGTCCCAAAGCTGCCCGAGAGCAAGGTGGGGAAATCGAACATAGAATCGAAATGGAAAAAACGTAGAGGGTTATACCTTTTTGAAATCATCAAAGGAAACAAGCCCATCTAGAGGCCCCTGAGTTTTCCCGCTCTGCCCGAGCGACACTTTATACCGCGTTAGGATCCTGTTTTACACCTCCCAGGAAGTCTCTGCCCTTCCCCCCGCCCTTGTTTCCCACCCGCCACCCAGCTCTCTCCAGCTCTTCTAATTGCCTCCCACCTCCAAAAAACAATCCAAAAGAAATTGCAGTGGGGTCTGGAGGTGACTGGAGGTTTTACCTTTGAGTTAAGTCAGAGTTCACAAAGAAAAGAAAATGTGTCTCCGATGTGTTTGCTCCGGATGTGCCCACCGGCGCTAGTGGTCCCACAGAAGCTTTCAGGAACCTTCCCTAGATTCTCTAAATAGGATGTGAATTTTCTTTGAAGACTTTCATGAGTTTTAATTATTCTCATTTAATCACCGAGTCTCAATGAAATGTAAATTTATGATTCACTGGATAAATATTTAGGAACTGGAATATTAATCATTGCATTCTCTTAACCACTTGAGTATTTACGACTTGGCATAGAAGCCATTTAAAGTTTTGCTAAACCTATTGATAGTTTCAATTTCTCCTTCTCAAACACTTCCATTCCTTCTCACCTTTCCCCCCTTTTAGTTTTCTCCAGTTCACTCCGATAGTTTTCTCAAAAGAAAGTTTTGGAGAAATTGTTCATTTTTATCAAAAGACATTTAAGTTTAGACTAGAGACATTGGCTGCATCTCCAAAAGGAAGTGGAGAATTGAAGCAATTATCTAGATAATTCAAGCAAAACCTCCCACAACAGATTTACCATAATTATTTGGAAATTTAAAGGAGAATGGAGTTATTTTGAGTTGAAGAACTTGGATAATCACTCCAATATTTCACTCAACGTGTTGATTGAGCCCTAATTGACCCACAGTACAGATATATAGAGATGATTAAAAACCATCTTTTCAATAGGGATGATTGTTGAAATATTTATGATGTTAGCTTCGTATTTCTGTTTGAAATGCTAGTACAATGGCTAGTAGTATTGGTGTAAAATGCTCACTATTTCTATGATTTGCCAAATGCATAACCATGCAATTTTTCACCTTAAAAATGTATGACTTTCTTTCCAAAACAGGCAAACTTGTGGCCCTTTGTTGCCTTTGCAGTGTTGAAATAGAATCTAGTTTTCATACGTAAAATACAATTTCCTCTTTGAACTTTTGGATTAAAATATAGTTATTTTCCCTTTCTGTAATTGTAAACTGTACCATCATCACCATTTATGCTCGACCTGAATGTGTTCCAACAGCTCAGTACATGCAGAAAACGTAACTAGAGTCAGAGTCAATTCTTTTGCAGATATTCTTGCCACAACAGCATTTTTTTTCTCCACAATTAGGAGCCAACTGGTGAGCCCTCTCCTAAGAGACCAAGGGGAAGACCCAAAGGCAGCAAAAACAAGAGTCCCTCCAAAGCAGCTCAAAAGGTGAGATTTCTTAAGTCCTCCCAACTTTCTCAAGGACCTCAGGAACATCCCTATAATTTTCCTATTCTAGATCCTCACCTAACGATTTGTCCCAACTGGGTAACCCAAGACTCATTTCCTACCTTTAATATTAGTAAGATTTCTAAGCAGAGGCTTAGCATAATAAGTCCATGAAGATGCTTCAGTGTTGTTTTAAACAAACAATCACCAAATAATTGAAAACTTAAAACAGGGGTGGGAGGGTGAGGAAGGGGAGTGCAGAATGACACCATCAAGATTTGGGCCACTGGTGAAATAGTAAAATACAAATCAAAACTATGGATTTTGCGGTTTCCTTTAAAAATAATAAAGATTAATTTACTTTGTGCTTATTTGTAAGACTACTGCAGACCCAAACCTCCCTATTAAAGTTAAGTACTTTGCTAAATAGTGATAATTAGAAGTAAATCCAATATGGGATACTGGAAAACATTTATGAATTTCACAGCTTTAAATGTGATGATAAAATATACTTGTTTGTTTACAATAAGCATGCAGTATAATGTATTATCTCTCCAAAAGCCTTTCCATCAGGTGATATAGAAATGCTCTATATGGGACAATGAGAAGTTTTTTAAAACAAATATTTGACTCATTTATTATATATTTTTGAGCAGGATAAAGATCTAGTCAAGTATAACTTCCACTGTTTCTCTTTATAAATTTTAAATTGCAGTGTAAAATAATTTCATGTTTGTTGTATTTGAGCTAGCAAAGAGGAAATATCTCATGGTCAATGCATTTATAGAGAAGTGAAGGTGACTATAAAATTCACATTTTTTAGCTTTATAAATAAATCTGAAAAAAAAAATCTGTGTTTTACCTGTAGGTTTGTATATTAGTTAAAAACAAAAGTTCAAAATTCAGAAGTAAATTTTGATACATCTTTTGAGTAGATTTGAGTATACTATGTACAGTATTTGTTAAAAAGGACTATATGCTCATTTTGGGGGGATTAATGTTTTATGTGGCTTTCTCTGTGATTATGTGCACTAACCATATTATATGTGATGGTTTTCAGTGTTGTCAACTGCCATAGCAACCAGTGATACATACAAAGTTATTTAGAGTATAACTATGAGTTCTTGTCTGTTTTATTTCAACAGTCTTGAACAGAGTTGAAGAAGCAGATTTCTAATATATTTAAATATAACTGCTTCTCAGAATGAAGATTTATGACTCAACATTTAATCAGTAAACTTTAAAGTAGCTCTAAATTACCTTGTCATTTAAAAGTGATACTATATAGTCTTTTATTCCTGACATGAATACTTTCTGTTACATTTTACCTAATTTATTAAATTAACTAACAAGGGCTAATTTCACAAAGGAGGTTTGTGTGTGTGTGTGTGTGTGTGTGTGTGTTTTACGTTGCAGTGTGTGATTTACCTAACTTAATTTTACTCTAAGGAGATGGCAAAGGAGTATCTTGGTAGGTAGCTAAGAACCTTTTCAATTATGATGTAATTGCTCTGAAAAATGCATCATTATAACATCTCCTCATAAATAATTTATTTACAATTCAATACAAAAAAGAGAAAAGAAATTATCTTTCACATTTCACTGCATTATACTACTTTGAATGAGTAAAGAGATACCTTCCATCACCTTCTTTCATTTTGAACAGTTTACCACTGACAAAATCTTTATTGACAAGGAAAGGTGAGACTTGTGCCTAATTTACCACCTGAAGCAAAATATCAAAAAAGTTGATCTCTTTACAAGTAAGGTTTGATTTATTTGTAGTTACTTTAATAATAGGCATTTACAATGACTGTTCCAGGCTACTCATCTCTTTGATAGCTCTCCATGTGTATGCATACATCTTACAACTTCTAAAACAGAAGTAGGCTTTCTCTTTCCAAAGAGATTTGTTCTTGAAATCTTTCATTTTTCCAGACAGAATTATATCACACAATTCTGTTATAAAAGTACCCCTTTTCATAAAAGTGAATAAATATATTTGCCCATAACATGACTGTTATATTTCTTCAGTTTTATAAATTACGCTTCACTTGGAGAAGATAATACTTTGCAAAACAATGAATGACATTGATGAATTGTTCATGGCATGTATAAACTTAAGGTATTTTCACTTTCAGATCAGTATTTATTGAGTTTGCTACTACCCTATATAAACATGATTCTCAAACATATATTTGTTTAACAAACATATATTGTATTGTAACAAAATGTATGTTTGTTAGGATTTTGAAAAGCAAGCTTTTTTGGAAAAAGTTATATTGTTCATAACATGTAGGATAAACACACCCTGCTAGACTGACCAGAGTAGATATGAGAAGTCTTCCATGATTAATAAATTGGGTATTCTCCTGAAAACTCAGACTCATCAAAATGAAAAATATATAACAAAAACTGGTAAGTATATAGGAGAATAGAAATGTAAAATTAGACAAGATCAGTGTACACTGGAATCTTGATGATGTTGTGTGTTTAAACTTTCTTGCTGCTTGGAGTTTCTTTCTTACAAAGTTTATGTTTGGTCTCAGTAACTGGCCTTGGGGCTTTTGACAACAAAACTGCTTGTTGGAAAATTAGCAATGTGAAACCTGACAGTGCATACAGAATGTTGCAAGACCAAGGGCTTAAATTAGCAATCACTTTAATTTCAGGCCATAATCTATATAAAATTGATCTGTATAATATATAAAAATAATTTATAAAAACACAATTTGTTATGCTTAGAACTTTTGGAAGAGAATTATTCTCCAATCTGCTTGTATCCTACTACTGACAAATGCCCATGGATGATCATAATGTAGTAATTCTAGTTACTTCTGAGAATACCAATCTGAGTGCTTACAATTTGTCCCTGAACCAGTTTCATATTGTTGTCTTAACAAAAGAAACCAGAAGTTAATATTTTCCTGAATAAATAATTTTTTTCATGTGTGTGTGTGTTGTGTGTGTGTGTGTGTGTGTGTGTGTTGACCCTTCTACTTGTGTTTTAGTTTTAGTATATCTGTGACCAGTTGCCTCTTAATTCCTTTTTGTTTTGTTTTGTTTTCCTCTCGTGTTTGTGCCTGATGGAAATATTTTGTATTTTCACATTTCCCAGGTGGGGAGAGAAGAAAGATATCATCTCTTTTATGGTTGGTTTACGGTTTTTGTTGTAGCTTTTTAATCATGAGAGAATACTAGAAGGGTTGTCATTAATTCTCCAGTATTTAAGGTTACAAATCAAATTAAATCTCAAGCCAATACTCATTCAGGCACTTTTAGGAAAAAAAGCTTTTTTAGATTGAATTAAATTTTAATAGAAGGAAATTACATACAAAAAAGATTTCATGTGTGAGAGAGCCCTACTTCATCATGTCATAGATTTGCCTGAACTTACTTTTGATTTTAGGTGACCAGAACTAGTGAGCAAAGGGCAGAATGAAAATATCTAGGTAAAGGATGTATATAATTCAAATAATGTGTTCAGGCAAGCACTTAATTTACATATTCCATTTGCTTGTACAAAGAAGGCCTGATATTAATTGAATACTATCAAGGCAGATTTATGCTCCTTCTAATCACATTTCCTAGAAATGTGGTTGATTTTTCATAAATGATGGCGAGTGCCAATCATAGATGTTATAGGACGAGAGAATGGGGGTTTTACTTATCATTTCAGATAAATGTTAGAACACAGATGCTGAGTGAGGACAAGATATTTTTTCAGAATATAGTAGGCTAAACTGAAGAGAGTAACCAAAGGCATCATTATAATAAGTCAGAGAAAGACAGTATTGGAAGTTGTCATACAATTCCAGCCTATGGTTTCTATGTTACTACTATGATTTAGTTTGATTCCTCTGTGTTATAATGGGCAGGTAATTTCCACTGAGATCCAAAGCCCTATTTGAGTCTACAAATGAATCCAGGCAGGTAGAGTTCAGTAAAGCCTTGTTGTTGTCTCCATTAGCTTGAAATTTTAGGCTGACTTATCTAAGCAATTGACTCATTTTTTTTCACTTCATTTTGCCAGGGAGGACCAAGCCTTAATGCATCAGTAAATTCTGGCCATGCGAGTCATCATGGACGATGATCCAAAGATAGGAGATTCCAGTACATTTGAATTACTTTATGAAGTAACTTTATTTCAAGGGAACCATAGTTCTCATTCTCTGGAAGCTATCGTTCTTCCCAACTTTTTCATCAAAAGCTCTTCATTACTTTAACTGACCCACAAACCCTGGCTCGTTTTTATCGCAAAGTTTCAACAGATCATTTGGCTAAGAAGTTAGAACATAGCAGATTGATATTATATTGCATTTCAGTTCTCTGGAGAATAGATGGATGCTGAAGAGCGTTTTATGTCAGTCAAGTCATTCAGACCTATCTTATCTTGCTGGTTGACTTTCTGCGATTTCCAGAGCTTACCTTGGAATCACATAGCTTGGCACAAGGCTGGAACAATGGATTTCACTATTTCAGATTCTGAAGTTTTTTAGTTAATGAATCTCTGTTCTGCCAACCAGAAGGAAAAGGTGAATGGAGAACTTACTATATTTTAGGCTATTGTTCCATTCTGTATTGCATTAATACACTGAACCATTTTGAGTGGCTTTTTCTAATTGATTTAGCGAGTAGTAGTACAGTCATTCTCTTTTCTCCAGGATAACGTGTGGGGCCGTTTGCTCAGAAGGTAACCCCCATGAACTCTTGTATCATTGCTATTGAGTTTTCTGATTACAAAAGAGATAGAGGGACAGTTTAAAGGAGGAGAGTTATAAACTTTGAAAATTGCTTTTCCTGTCATTTTGGCCTTGGCGTTAGTGCTTGTATAGATGAAGACAGTGGCATATAGATAATAGCATGAGAGTTGACAGTGAGTGCTTCCTTGAGTACAATGAGTACGAACTCCAATGGATGATAGAATTTACTTATATTTCCTACTAGAAAATAGAGTTATGGCAAACTTGTAACATCTTTTTAAGACTAAAAATGGTTGCACTTAAAATTTGGAAACCCATAAAACTGGATTATCAAAAAGGTAAAATGAGAATTACTCAATGCTTAGTCCAGTTGCTTTTGATGCCAGTGCACATTGATTTACAGTTTATATTTGTTAAAGGACAACTGAAAGAACTAAAATGTGGCTTTCTAAACTTTGGATAGTTGGCTCCATATGCTCTTAGGTCTGCAGGTCTTAATCTTAAAATATCTGTACATGCATCACTCCATCTCTCCATCCATCCATCCATCCATCCATCCACCCACCCACCCACACACCCACACATACATAGAGATACATGAAAACAGAACAAGGTACTATTATGCACAAATATTTTTCTAGCTCTTTTTTGGGGGGGAGGGAGGTGCAGATGCTCTGATTGAGTACAGGTCGGGGAGGTCTGTCTTTCATGCATTATCACAGTACCTATAAAATAGGAGAGCATTTAGAATATCAAAAAATTACTAGCTATCTAAATTTGACCCAGAAGTCAGAACTGGATAATTCTCTTGGTTCCCAATCTCAGTTCTTGTCCGTGTCTTTATAGGAAACTTGGAAATGTCTTACTTTTAACTACTCCTTTGTTTCACATACTAGAAAGTTTTGATTTTTTAAAATTTGCCCATGGCTATTTTATTTTATATGGGAATATCTCCCAGAAGAACAGACCCTTTATTGCCTTGCAATCAGATTGGGTCTCAGTTCCACTGCTTATGAATGTGGGCAGATCACTTAATCTCCCATTTGTAAAACGGGGGAGTACTAGCTGCCCTACTTAAGTAAGATGATGCTCAGAAGGTTACTGCGGAAACTCAAAGAATTGGGAGGTATTTTTTTTTATGATTATTGTTAGTTTCAGGTGTACAAAACAGTGTAATAGTTAGACATTTCACCCCTCACAAAGTGATAACTCCGCCTCCCCCAATCTGTTGCCTTTCTGACATCATATAACTCTATTACAATTCCATTGACTCTATTCCCTGCGCTGTACTCCATATCCTGTGACTATATATATTAAATTATAGTTGACATACAATATTATTCAGCTTCAGCTTCAGGTGTACAGTGCAGTGGTCAGGCATCTACACCGTCCATGAAGTGGTCTCCCTAATGAGACGTGCCCATCTGACACCTACAAAATCTTTACAACATTATTGATTATATTCCCCAAACTGTCTTTCATATCCCCATGGCAATATTGTAGTTACCAAGTTGTGCTGTCTAATCCCTTCCCCTGCTACCTCATCCCCACTCCCCTCCCATCTAGCAACCATCTAGTTTTTCGTGAGATATCTTTTTTAAGGGTAACATTTTAAAGTGTGAGGGAGAGAAGAAGTCACATTTGAATACTTACTAAATGCCGTCGCTTTTGTCAGACACTTTACATACACATTAGCTCCTTTAATGCCCAAAGGTAGGCATTTTGGTCTTCATTTCACAAATGAGAAACTGATTCAGAGATGTAAACGGTGACATGTCTCATGTTCAACTCCAGCAAATGGTGGCACCTGGGTTTGAATTCAAATCTCATTCTAAAGCTTAGGATCTTTCCACTACTATGTGCTGTCAAATATTTTGTAAAATATTTGCTACAAGGTAGATGGTTATCTTCAGTAACCTGAAATGGAGGTTGGAAATTAGATTTTCAGAAACCTTTGGAGGGCCACTCTGTACAAGCTTATAAAGGGCCTGGAAATGTGTGTCTACTGCAGCTTGTACCCACAGAATCTGGCCATCAAATAAACCATAGGGCTATGCCTTTGGAGATTATGACATATCCAGAAGTTTTCTCATTTGTCAAGTAAGGGGCTAGATGAAATGCTCCCAAAAGTGCTACTCAGAAGTCCCACCTAGCTGTAGAATTCTGATAGCAGGAGGAAAACAAGACACACATGTGGTATAAACAGTAGTGTTTCTTTCTTTCCTTCCTTCATTCAGTAAAGATATAGTAAGCATATCTTGTGCACCAGGCACTAATGAGAAGCACTTCCAAGTTCAGGAGTTGTATTTCCTAGATGAATGTCCTTTCTTAATTTTTTAGTCCAGAGTACATTCAAGAGCCTGGAGTATCAGAACTTCTTAGAGAAAGAAATAATTATATTTCCCATTTAACATTCCTCCCAGCCCTCAAGAACTTGCTTCTAAACATATAAAATTAAAGATACAGTACTGAATCTAAACTTTAAAAAAAGGCAAAAATATGAATGAAGACAAAGAAGAAACAACACTTTTCATAAAATATGATATGAGAACTACAACTATTAGTATAACAGTGCTGGTCATAGTTTGAAATTTCAGTTCTTGCAAATGTGGAATTC
Source organism: Rhinolophus ferrumequinum (assembly GCF_004115265.2). NCBI lineage: Eukaryota > Metazoa > Chordata > Mammalia > Chiroptera > Rhinolophidae > Rhinolophus > Rhinolophus ferrumequinum. The sequence goes on from NC_046293.1 coordinate 62,583,470, forward strand.
CCATCCTCTCTCCCTTTCCTCACCCCCACCCACAGACAAGCAGGAAATAGTTAATGAGTTTTTTCGTCTCAATTATGCATGAGTTTGGTATAGAACTAAATTCCACACTGGTGAAGGAAAAACAAATATACACCTCCCCAGTCTTGCATATTTTAAGATATTAAAACAAGCTTCCCAAATGTTTTGTCTTCTATTGAAAAATAATATCCTGAAGAACATTAAACACAGGAAAAAAAGTTAAAGCTTATGTTTTCCAACATGTAAAAAACCAGGATCTATGCTGGTTTATAAACTAAAATCCTAACTTGTTTTGCAGCTTTTGTGAAGTTTGATCAGAATGATTAAATAATGTGGGTTTTAAAGAACAATGCCAACCTCCCAGATCGACGCCACACAGCACACAGCTAATGTGTTTCTTCTAGATGTGGTCTCAGAAGAGGGTTTCGGTTTACATGTAACACTGACCTGAAGACCAAGGAGCAAGTTTGCTTTTAACAAGTCCAAGTGATAATCGCGATATTTTGCCCTTTAGTTAATGGTGCAAATTTTGTTTTTGAATAGGCTTTTTGTAAATGAGATGCTCATTTTAAAGTCCTCTTATTTGCAGGGCTTTCTCTCTCTCTTTGAGAGATTTGCTTTCTCTGACTTGGAAATGCAGCGAAACCCTTTTCGAAAACAACCCTCTCTTCCACAGATTTTAGATATGTACACCCGGATCACATCATGGCCCCTGAAACAGAACAGCTGTACAGAGAAAGCCAGGTGTAGGGAGCACTGTTAGCCTTTAAGGTCAGCCTTAAAGCCTGCTCGCCGCCTCCTCTCAGCGCCACCTATCATCCCAAGCTCGTTAGAAAGGATTTCTGTCTTCCATGTTTGCGTAGTTTACAACCGGGTAAACTGTACAGTCTTCAGTTGCTTCCCAAAACTAAATCAGACCCTGCTTCTGTATAAGGGAATTTCGTCCTTGTACACCCGAGTAGGGTCCTAGCCACAGGGTTTCTTAAAAGCGTCATTCTAAAGATGACAGGTGAGTGTAATGGAATATTTGCATTGACTGAACCTTCTTTGAGATTAGAATAACCTGAAGGAAAACTCCCTTTAAGAGTTCCATCTTGTTAGGAGGAAAAGAACATTTCTTGAGCACCTCATTTACTGCAGGTGCTTCACTCTTCACAGGAGGCGTTATCTCCCTTTCACAGAGGAAATCAAATTAGGGTTGTCAGGGCTCTGCCCATAGTCATAAAGCTAAATTGTCAGAGCAGGGATCTGAATCTAAGCTTTCCCAAATGGAGCCTGTATTCCTCTTAAGACACCTCCCTCCCTTCCTGAGACAACTCTCAGAGGTTGTGATTCACGGGGCACTCCTGGCTTTCACTTAATTTAATTCATGCCCTTAATGACTGAAGTTAAGACATTGCCACTAACCCCTGACAATAAATGATTTCTTTGTGGAGCTATTGAATAGTAAACAATGATTCAGACTGCCCAATCTGATGGTTAGGTTTCCTTCTGTTCTGGGAAATGAACTGTCTCAATGTCAATATTAGTTAACTAAAATATTGCCTCATGGTAGCAAATGTGTGTATACTAAGGAAAGGTAGTAGTACTAGGAGGGTAGGAGCCCAGTTACAGCCCAGCAGAACTGGGTTCAAATCCCATTTACCAGCTTGGTGTATGACCTTGAGTTATTTACCTCACCGAAGGCTTGGCTGCTCATCTGCAAAATCAGAGAAATAATAACACCTACCTTTTGTAAGGCTGTTGTGAGGAGTCAAACCACACATGCGAATGATAGCCCAGTGTCTGGGGCACTTTAAATGCTCAATAAATGTGAACTAACAATTGTAGAGTTTGGGTTAATTCATGGAACCTATTGGATAGTAATGTCAGGCCAGGGAGATTTTATTGGTGAGTAATGTGGCCCATTTTGTCTGTATCTAGCTAGCTATCATCTGTCTCCATCTATTTTTACTAGGCAGATTGAAGAGAGAAGGAGGAGAGCCTCATTTGGAAGTGTAGACAGTTAGAACAGGTAATTTTAGTATCATTGTATCGAGTACCTATTGGTTGCTACCCCAGATAACAAAAGTAAAATGCAAAACAAGTTATCCTGGCTCAAGTTACCTATATTGTGGTGTTTATATAGCCTTGGGATGATTCTCATACACAGAAGAATATGTACTTAACTTTTCTTTATTCTGAAAAGTATAAACATGTTTTTAATAGAAGATATATGTGATGTGATGTGATGTGTGCACATTGGTGTATTTGGGGATTGGAGTAGGGGTAATAAACACAGGGAAATTAACTTGGAGATAATGTTAAATTTTGATTCAAAAAGGAAAGAACAATTATGATACCAGAAAAATCTTTTATGAAGTAAAGCAGTGAAACAAACTCTCAAGATAGTTAGAAATATAGTCACGTCATGCATGTATTGAATGTGGTATTATTGTTAATAATGTACATTTTTTTATCAATTATTATTTTTATTTTTAGCACCCATAATTTCTCTTTCAGGGACAAACATTGATGATTTCTTCCAGATAGTTTTTCTCTCTGCTTTAGGTGAACTGATCGACAGGTGATTGGTTTTGGCAAGGAATAGGAAATTAAGTGTGCAGAAGTATGCAACTGTTTGTGTTTTGAATTAGAATCCTATGTCTTCTTACTTCCATTTAGACTTGCTTTTGACTAACACTGTAGGTAAAAGTGCTTTGTAAATTGTAAAGCAATATGTCAGTATTAACTCTTGTAACTTTAGTAGTGACATGGAAAGAAAAATCATCATTTAAGAATCGTTAATTTTCTAAAATAGTACTTTATGTAATTATGGATATGTGGGAATAATTTTTTTATTATTATGGCTAGAAATAAGAGGAAATCACTCCAGGCAAGCCGTAGGGTGAGGGATTGTATAGATACCTCTTTACATCATACAATGAAAAAAAAGAAGAATCTACTCAAAAACGGAGAAGATGAACCTTAAAGGAGAAAGAGATTGTTAAAACAATCTCAATACCGCCTCTGCAAACCAGAACATGCTTACTTGAAATGTGTCCCTTGGTGCAGCACTTATAAATAATGTCAGGTAGGAAACCATATGACTTCCTTTTTCATTTTGCAGAAAGCAGAAGCCACTGGAGAAAAACGGCCAAGAGGCCGACCTAGGAAATGGGTGAGTAATAAGATAAAATCTCTGTTCTTTTTTTCTAATGAAAAGTTTGTTGATTGAAATGAAAATTACTTTTACTTAATCAGTCGCATTAATTTCTAACTTCTGCTTTGAGGAAATCTTTGAAAGGGTTATAGCAAGTGAAAGATTATCACCTCTCCTTACCATTAGGCTCCAGGAGTTTACTCAGAACTCTTCTTTTCCTGGGAGTGATTCCTTTCTCGATCTCTTATCAACATGAAAAGACTCTCCACTCTTCCTTCAAGTGGGGGTAACAATGAGATGACTTGTTCAGTGCGTTGCATAACTAAGGTTAAAGGGTATTATTATTATTATGAAACCTTGGAAGTTGATTACAAGTGGTGATCAAGTTCAGATGAAATGTGTTTGAGATAACTTTTTAACTTTTTTTTTTTTGTTTGTTTGTTTTTTTTTTTTTCCGGTTTCCTCCGTGGCTTCGCTCTGGACATATCTCCTTTTCTAGGTGGTTTGTGTTGTCTTTTTTCACATTGTCTTTCCTAGGAAACCAGGTTTTAATTTCCAGTTTTTCTTGCTTTCCTTAGTTAGTAGTCATTCTTACATCCTGACATTTTCGACAGTAGCTTCCATGCAAGTGTGCTTGATCCTGTAGGCACACAATTTCTGACCTCTATTTGAAACCAGAAATTCAGTGATCGCTGAAGAGCTTCCCTAATTTTACCTTCCGTGGACTTTATGTTCTCTGCTGCTACACTGCCATGTTCTTCTAGTCTGTCTTTCCCACTGACAGAGGAGAAAAGTCTTAAAAATGAATAAAACCGTTTCTCAAGAAAGAGGAAGTCATCCCACCTTCTATGATGGGAATTTTGACTTTCTGTTTCTCTCTTCTCTGGTTTATTCTTCATGCTTCATCTTTTTAAAAAGTTTCTTTGCTGCTATGCTGGATTATAATTTCCTGTTAGTTTGCCATTCCTTTTTCCTCTAAAGTTCTGTATCATTTTTTATTTATACTTGGGTATTACCTTTCATTTAATTTATTCATCTTGTATTTTTGTTTTGTTTTGTTTTGTTTTCTGTCTGCTCAACACGTGTTGGGGTTAGATTTCTTAGCACAAGGAAATGGGAATGATCATTTAAACACACCTCAGTGTTACAGTGTCACCTTAAAGTGAGAGCGTTTTATTCAAGCTTCTGTTCAGTAAATGAATTCTCCCCAAACCTACCCACCAGGTGGTGATCATCTAGACTGTGCTTGATTACTTTGAATGTTAGTGAACTCACTACCTTTTCCTTCCTTCCTTCCTTTTCCACTGCCTTGTCTCTTCCTTCCTGGAAACCTGAACATCAGAAAATTAGAACATTAGAAAATTCTTCTCTCTGACTCCCTCTAGCTTCTACTCACTGTCTCTAAGCCTCCCTCCTGAGAATATGCCGAGGAATTGTTTTCAGTTTTACTCATGATAGCTGTTCAAATAATTGAAGACAATTAGCACATACCCTTTGTTCTCTTTTCTGGTTTGGATACCTCCAATTCTTTCAAAATGTTTTTTCCCATAAAGGAACATTCTGAGTATGTTTGTTTTTTAGTCTTTTGAAATATATCACCTAAAACTAAGCATCACATTCTAGGTTTGAGCTCCACAGCTACTGAGTTTATCACCTCTGTTGTACATATGGTTCCAGTTACCTATTACTGCTTAGTCAACCACCCCAAAACTTAATAATGTAAAAAAGAAAAGCCATTTTACTATGCTTAGGGCTTCTTCGGGTCAGGGATATGGACAGAGCACAGCAGAAAGCCTTGTCTCTGCTTCAGGGTGTCTGGAGCCTCAGCTGGGAGGACTCAAGCACCAGGGGGTGACTCTAGTACTTGGGGTCTAAAATCTAGAGGCATATTCACTCACAGGTCTGGTGCTTTTACAAGATTGGCTCAAAGTCTGGGTGCATCTGGGAGTGACTGGAGCACCCACATACATGGCCTTTCCAGCTTGGTGGTCTCAGGGTAGGTAGTCAGACTTCTGACATGCACTCAGGTCTCCTGGAGAGAGCGTTTTGGCAAATGAGGAGGAAGCCGCAAAAGCTTTTTTGACTTCATCTCTAAAGTCCAAAAGTGCTACTTGCATTACACTCTGTTCACTACGTTGGTATCGCCATACGTGTCAAATGTAGGTCTGCCATTTTCTAAGCATCAGACCTTTGAAAGGATATCCCATCCCATTGAACTAATCAATAAGAAAGACCTGTGTAACCTTTCTGATAGGCAACACAATGGAAAATAGCTAAGTTCTTTGAAGTCATGACATTAATTTTCCTAAACTGAAGTGAAGCATTATACGCAAATACAATGAAAGTCAACCAACACAACAGCTTCCATCAAGTGCGGCCTCTTCTCCCCGCCCTCCAGCTATGGAGATATAATTGACATATGACACTGTAAATTTAAGGAATACAACATGTTGATTTGATATTTATACACATATTGAAAAATGATTACCGCAGTAGCATTAGTTAACACCTCTATCACCTCACTTAATTACCATTTCTTTTCCTGCGGTGAGAACATTTGAGATCTACTCTCTTAGCAGCTTTCAAGTATATAATATATTGTTAGCTATAATTACCATGCTAGATCTCCAGAACTTACCCTATAACTAGAAATTTGTACCTTTTGACCAACATTTCCCCATTTCCCCTACCCCTCAGCCCCTGTTAAACACCATTCTACTCTGTTTCTAGAAGTTTAGCTTTTGTAGATTCCATGTATAAGTGATATCACACAGTCTTTCTATGTCTGACTTACTTCACTTAGCATACTGTCCTTAAGGTCCATCTACGCAAATGGCAGGATTTCCTTCTTTCTCATGGCTGAGTAAATTGTGTGTATATATGTGTATATATATATATATATATGTATATATATGTGTGTATATATATATGTATATATGTATGTATATATGATATGCCACATCTGCTTTATGCATTCATCCATAGATGGACACTTAGGTTGTTTCCATATCTCGCCTCCTCATTGGTCTTTCTACCTTTCATCTCTTCTACCTTTGGGGTATTGTATAATGTTTTCCCATTGACTTACCATAGGTTAGAGTCATGTCACTACTCTTCTTAGAAACTTGAGATGGTTCCACAGCCAGCTACTGAATTAATTACAACCTGCCTTAGCACTTTGAGATTCCTACAGTTTACACCCACCTGTCTTTATGGCTTTATTTCCCACCACTCATCCTCACACAGCTGATGTTTCAGCCAAGCTAAAATAAAGTATGGATTAATTAAAGGATCTGTATGTTCCTTTTTCCTCAATGTACTCTTGCTCATCTGGGGAGATCTGGATTCCAGGCAGCTGATCTTCATGCTGGATAAGAAGCCTGTGTAAGGCTCCCATCACAGAAACCCTTGCCTTTCTGAGAATAATTGGGCCATCCTCATTGACTCTCTTGCTCATTTTTACTGGCTGTCAGAATGGAACATATTATGTAGTGAATTGTTACAAGACCCCGATTTGTTCCCCAAAGAAGAGTTGTTCTACTTAGAAGAGGAAATAAAAGGAAATTGTATATTATTTCTAGACAGCATGCTTCCTCTTTGCTTGTATAGAGTCTGTTGGGTAGCATATGCAGCCAGTCACAGCAAGGCATCCAGTTCAATGGCATTCTTTACTGGAATGCTTGTACTAAAGAAATAAGTTATTGCATTTTCCATAGGAAATGGGTTTGTACTTTATAGTAAGTTCAATTCTTTCCAACAGTGTCATTCACGGATTTCCTTGTATTAGAGATATATTTTTCAACTGACTGGATTTACTAGGTCCATGGCCTGAAAGCCAGATGGCTCCCCTTTTATTTTTCTGGGTTCCTTTGTTTTGCTTCAAAGTTCTTTTGCTTTTAAAAAGATGTCTTGTAAATTTTATAGTGTCATGTAACAGGTTTGGAAAAACATATCTACAGCATGACCCTCTCATCTGATGTGATTGGGATCTGTAGTTGGTAGGTTATTCAAAGGTGGATTAACCAAAAGTATGAAGATGTTGGAGAGAAAGTTGTGCTGGCCTTGCTTCTGCAGGGGATAGGAGGTGGCTAATCAATCAGGTGAGGACATTAAGTAGATTTTGGTTAATAAACAGTAGAAGTGCTGTTTATTCTCCTTTGTCTCTCCCCCCCACAAGTTTGAATTACATTTCAGATCTGTTATTTTAATGAGTTAGTCTGGATTTCACCTTTTTTTCCCTTTTTTTCTTTTTGATATAGAAGAAGTGAGAGGTAAAGGAAAGAGAGAAGTGGAACCTAATTTTTCTCCTGGTCTTGTAGTTGGGAGCTCAGGATCTGGATTCAGATAGCCTAGGTTCAATATCTGGCCCGTCACTTGACTGACTGTGAAATCTTGAGCAAATTACATGACCTTGTAAAGATCCAGTTTCCTCATCTTTAAAAAGGTGGTAAGAGCAATACGTTCCTCATAGAGTTGTTGTGAGACTTCAATAAGATAATGCATGCAGAAGGCTTAATAAAAGGCACGGCACATACTAAGTGCTCAATTAATGTTAGAACTTAACGATTAACTTCACTGTACACTTTCGTGTAGATATCACTGACAGCCTACACCTTTCTTACTTAGAGCTCCCAGTAGTTACACATGGAATGAGGTGACAGTTATGCATCAAACTAACCAAGTACCTTTGGAGGTATCATTATGTCTTCAATACATCTATACTGAATATCATCAAGTATAAGAATTGCTTATAAATAATACTAAAGTACATTGGAAATCTATTTGCAGTTAAGGGGAACGTTTTAAATTGTGGTTTATAAACCTTCTAATTGTAGAGATTTAATGTTGTGTGGTTTATCAATTTGAAAAGTAATATTTCTACCTCCATATGCACGTGAGAGATGTCCAGGCCTCTCAGAACCTGGGTAGACTTCTGTTAGTCAGTCCTTCTGCTAATTGAAATGAGGGATTTAATATTTGCATTTCTCAATTTTTGCCTAAGAAAGGAGCTCATCACATAACTGATTAAGTGATGCAAAATATTTGGAAAAACTTGTAGAGTGGAGCTAAGGCTCAAGAATACAATGAAATAAAAAAGATGTGAACCTCACGTATGAAATGCTCCATCCAGATGTTGCTTAGTGAAGAAACTAGTGCTTCTGGAAGAAAAGAAGCAAGGACAAAATAACAAAGAATAAATCAATAGGAAAAAGATGTTTTGGGGTGTTTTGTTTTAAGAATATCTTTATGAGAAAGGAAATTAACAATAAAAGGGAAATACTCTCCAATGTGAATTAATGGTTCTTAAAGAAAAAATAATCATTCTGGAGATACTGAGATTGACCTAGAAATTGACCCAAGGACCAGATGCTGAAGCTTAACTTCAATTGGTCACTCGAAACTTACTAACAAACCCCAGCTGTTCTCTTGGGTTGCTGATTCTCTTTATTTGGTAATGGGGTGTGTGCAGTAGTATGTCAATTTAAAAATATGCATTCCATTCTATCTCTTTCAGGGGACAGTTGTCTTTCTTTTATTAAAGAACTTGTGATACACAGGAAAGTGATGTAATTTCATTTGTTAGTCAAACATGTGAGGATTCTAGATAGGCAACAAGGGCTTTTTGTTTTTCCAAGTTTGCAGAAATCTAGAAACTTAAGTGATGATTTGAGAGTCAAGTAGGGGAACTAAATCAGAATAAAACCTATTACAACTACACTGTTTGAAACTCTTTGGATTTCTTCTGAAAATCCCAACCATCAATGTATTGAAGAACCTGGAAATCTAATGTTGAAGTTAAAACCTTAGGTCTTCATTTCCATTACTTTTTCCTGCCAGATGTTTGTAACTTTAAAAAAACAAAAACAAAAAAACCCCAACTTTTAGCCATTTGTAATTTAACACTTGCTTTGTTTAAACTGAAATATAACTTCGATATTTAGAAAGGAATATCCAATAATGTATACTGCAGATAATCGTAACTTTTTACTGGAGTCAGAGGGAAAGAAATGACTTTGCTTTAACATCAAAAACTGTCTTCTAATGGAATGTGTGAAGGCAAAACCATTTTCCCTTAGAAACTTGTAATATAAAAGTGCTTTAAAAAAAATAGGAGCTGATCCCTCTGAAGCACATGTGTTGATATATGCTCAGTAAATAAAACATAAATTTTTCTGATGCATATTATATGTTCAAGATTGGTAAGCAATATTTTCTGAATTTATCTCCACCTTCACAATATTTTGTGGTAAAATGGGATACTTTGTAGAACAGAACTCTGGGGGGAAAAGTGACAAGTTTATTTTGTTTTTTAATAGTATGCTGCAAAAGTCACTAAAATGATTATTTAAAATTTCAAGATTAAATGTAAAAAAACACTAATAAATCATACTCAGGAGGCAAGAATTGGGTTTGATCATATTTTGACTCAAGATTAATCTTTTCTGTTTGTTTAAATATTGAAGTGCCATTCTTAATTATTCTGTTAAATGAAGTCTTGATAAAAGAGATTGATAACCTGCCCTACTTGGTCATCCAGTTCAGTTTGGCATGTCCAATTTCTACCAGAGCCTGACCATTCAGAGTTATAAAGACATTGACCTTTGGGGTCAATAATACCACAATAATACCACATGGCTATTGCAGTACTGTGACATTGACCCTGCCACAGTACTGCAATAGCCATGTGGTATTATTAAGTTATAATCAAGGAAGACGGTGTTTTCTTCCCACTTGTGGTTGAATGGCAAATTATAGACAGGAGATGGTTCAGATAAATGTCCCGTTTCTCTACAAAAAATAATCAGAGTGACAGAATCCTGACCGAGAGAGTTATCTCAATTTCACTCTCGTTAGATGACAGGCGTTATGGAATTCATTGACCATTTTATATGACAATAAATGTGCTTAAAGACCATACTACCATATACATATTTACCTAGCTTACCCATATCTGAGTATTTATGGTTGGCAGGAAATATTTCTAAAATATTTGATACCATCATGTCATATATAAATAAAATTAATATACCATATATACTTTTTAACCAGGCAAGAGAGGTAAAACCATTATTCCATATTTAAGGAAACATTTTTGTTCTGTTTTTAAGGGTGACATCTGCTTTTATTTTAAGATTTTTTTTTAAATCAAATAATTTTTTATTCTAAACTCATCAATATTTGACACAACTATTTAACCATTTTTGGTTAACATTTCAATCCCATGGGATTTAAGCAAGCCTACCTACCATCTCTACTCTGGGCTGAAATAAGGACCTCTGCATTTTGAGGACCTGAGTACCTTTGGGCAGCCCTTTTAATTTACCCGTGCTTTTTCTCCTGTTTAAATGTTCTATCTGTAACTAATGGCTGTCAAGCATTTGTCAGGCACGAAAACCTTTATTGCTACAACGAACTCTATTATCCAGGGACTGATAATTGAATTTGTAGATCATCCAGCCTCACATCCCCTTCTTGACTTTGTTTTCCCTGCTTCTTCCCCTACCCTCACCTGCCTTTGGCCATTTCACTGTTCATTAGCCCCTCCACCAGATAGGGGTAGGGCCAGGAACAGGGGGTCAACTCTGGTAAAAGGCGTGGTGGGAAAGAGGCTGAGGTAATGGCCTCTTTCGACATAAGGTTCTTAGATCATCTGTCAGTTTGATATATCCAAGGTCCCCCCAAATCCTGTCCTCTGGGGTAATTCAGTGCAGCCATGATGCTGAAATTTGTTTTCCATTTATTATTTATTCATTCTTGTAATAAGTGTCATTTTAGAAGTAAGATAAGACTTTTTTTAGGATGCTATAGGAAGCAAAATCTCTTTTTCGTATTTCCTCAGTATTGATGAGTGGCTGCAGAATAGGTGTGGTTTAATAAGTCTTTGCCCCCTGTTCAAGTCCAGAAGAATTGCGCTAAGTTTGCTCTTGCATTAGACTCAGGTTGTGGAATGATAATTCATTAAATTCAGGCAAAGGAAGTTTGCCTTATGATGTTGACAGGGTCCTACTTGGGTATTAAAAGATCACATAACTAACTCTAGCTGTATGATCAAGGGAAGCCCATGTTATCGCTTTGTGCTGTGGTTTCATTGCATTAACCCAGAAAATGCACTTTGAATGTCTCTTTGAACATAGTATTGTGCAGAAGGCGCAACATGTAAGATAGACAACACAGATACGGAAGAAACTGCTTGAACACTTTTTTTGTTCACTTGTTTGCTTGACTGGACCGTGTAAAACCTGGGGCTTTAATTGCGAGACCCTTTGATTTTGTGATTTTCCATTTGTCCTAATTTTTTGCTCAAGTCTTTTGACAGTATTATGGATCAAGCCCTGTGTTGGGGTGTGGGGCTATGGAGGCCAACAAGATAGGTGGGGGCTGCCTTTGGGGTGCTTCCAGTCTGGGGATCCAAAAAGGGAAATCCGATGCCAGCGCACTAGATTAGTACTCTGTGCTTTGGATGTCGTGAGGCTAAATGAAATTCCAGTTTTCAAGTACTTTTGAACTCTTTAAAATTTGACAGTCTTTCTATAGAAGCGATGATGTTACTTTCCAAATTCTAGTAGCATTCTCTATCCTTATTTGAATGTAACTGTCTATAATTTATGAATTTGTTGTATTAGTGGGCCTAAGATTATACTCTCTCATTATCACCACAGCAACTATCCAGGCAAATATCAAATGTATACCTATTTGAACTATCGAAATAATGAGTTAGACTTGATCTGAGTGAGATAAGCTTTAAAAGATAGATATTCAAGTGTCAAACACAGTCTCAAAGAGAAGGGGGACAGGGAATCAGAAAGACCAGGATAATTCTATTGAGTCACCACCTCAACATAGGTTGATCTTATTTTTTCTCTTTGTTGATGCTGAATATAATTCGTGTTTGTCAAATAACTTTAAAATCGCCAAGTGTTAAAGAAACTAATTATATACTTTAGTATCTCTGACTAGTGCTACGCTTTATATGGAAAATGAGCTCTTCGAGGGTAAAAAGCATAACGTATTTATCTTTTCACCTTCAGCACCTATAGAACTTAGGAGGGAATTCAGCAAAGTGATTAAGAGCTCAGACTGCCTGGATTTAGTTAGCTTATCCAGGCAAGTTGCTCATTGTCACCAGCTCCAGTCTCCCTGTGTATAAAACAAAGGGTAATAATAGTTCTCATTTTATAGGATTATTTTGTAAGAACTAAATGACAAGTCATCAAAAAACTTTATTCAACAATGCAGCAAACACTCAGTAGATCAGAGTGGTTGATGTTCGCGTAGCTCCAGGCTCGTAGCAGGATTTAATAAATATTTCGTGACTAGAATGACAGTATTTCTGTAGTATGTATAAAACAAGGTCTTTGAATTTTTGTTTTCTAGTAGTGAATGTGGATTTGAGGTGCATTCTTTGGCTTCTTTTTATTTATTTTTTTTAATCTGATGATTTATATTCTCAAAGAAGTTACACAAGGGTTAAAAGTACAACCTGTGAGCTTCAAAGCAGTGTTTGTAATAATTTTGAATTCCAGCTTATGCCTTTCCACTTAAGAAGTAAGCTGTGAACCGCTATCACCCAGGCCCAATACCGGCTTTGAATGCCTTGCCCTATATTAATGTTTCCATTCCCTCACTCCTGGAAATAGCATTCTGCTTTCCAAAATAGACGCTAGTGCTGTACCTTAAAAGAATTTTTGTCACAGCTTTGGATCCTCAGAAAAACAGTAGAGAGCTATGTTGACACCAAATAATTTTCTAAGGTAGTTTCTAATTTTTTTCTACAAAAATTCATTTTAATTGCCTGTGTTTCTTTTACTGCTAATTTTTATACTAACATGAAAATAAAGAAAGGGGGAAAATCAGTTAATAAGTCTATTGTTTCTTTGACTTCTTTCAAGGGCATTTGGAAGCCTTTCAAGTGACACAAAAAGCAGTGGGGTACACAAGTAGGAATTCATTAAGGGGAAAATCTAATACCCTAGGTTTACGTCACGACAGGGATAAGGACTTCACAGTCAGAATAACATAGGTAGCAATGTCGCATAACTTAGAAGTTTAAACATTAACATTACCAATAAAGGCAGTGCAAATCTGCCAAGTTTCCAGACAATCCAAATATTTTTAGTCTTGAGGGAGCACCGTATTATAGGAAACACCAGAGCTCAGGGAGGTGAGAGAATTGCCCTCTGTGGAGGACCAGGGAATCCTAGGATTATAGCTGATAATGTTCTATAAAGTACTGTTTGTTTTGCAGTCTTTTATCGTTTCCTGTTCAGAATGATTCTGATGTCAGAGAAGACATGTATCACCCAGTCTGTGTCAAAAGGTGATCCTGAGTATAATTTCCTTATTACAGAATCTCAGGCCTTACATTTTCTTTCCTAATGTGATTTTCTGAGATGGCCCAATTTTAATGTTTTCTAAATTCCCCAGTGGAAATTGACGAAGCATTTGCAGGCCTGGGCCCACTCTCAGTTGATAGATCTGGGGTTGAGTTGGCATGTATGAACGTGACCTTCTCTGTGGTCCCCTGCTCTATCGAGAGACTGACATTCAGCAAGTAGTCCTGCTCGTGACATTGGTGTGTACCTCTTGAGTGTAATGGAAAGAATGAAAAGGCAATGTGTGGTAATGCTGTCCATTCTATCACATTTTCGTTTTCCTGTGCTCTTAGTAAACTTTACATTTCTCTTTTGGGAGTAAAACCAAAGTTTGATTTTCACATCCTTCATTTCTCTTTCTTATCTTTAGACCATTTATTTCCTATACATATAGAATGAAAATGACTTCATTCCCATCCCTCATTCTCATCCTCCTAATTCCTTTCAGAGCAATCACATAGAGTTTAATGATGTTCTGTTTGGAGTGACCATTTAGAGTGCTCATTTCCAGGCTATCAAACCAAAGCAGTGGTGGGGCATGTGTTTTTATTTAGTAATGCTCTTCTTCCAGTGATAGCGTACTTTTTGGTGGACATTAACATTTATCAAGGAATCAGCCAGGCTTATGATTTGGGGCATTGCTGGGCATCCTGTTTAGACAATTGATGAATTGCACAAACTCATTTAAAATCCATAATTTTATAAACAATAAAATGGTGACTTTCTCTGATACACAGTCTTAAACTGCTTTGCTATGAAATTTCTAATCTCAGTGGAGATCAATTGGGACCCTTTTCAATAGTTAGCACCTATAGGAACACTCTAGTGTCTCGCATTGTTGAAACCTCTTGGGGGATCCTTAGTATTCAAAGGGAACTAATTCGTGCCGTACTCACTTGTATCACATAGTTTCCTGCTGTGATAAAGCAAGTGGACTTCTGTACATTACGGGATTAATAGGACGCTCAATGTACAAAGATAGTTTAGTGTGAGAGGGCTTGGCCATACATGGTCACAGTATGAAGCATTCCCTTAGGATTGAAATTTTTTTTGCTAAAAAAAGAGTTTCTAGCCAAGATCATTATAATGTGGTATGTATTCACCATTACTAGCTACTATTCATTTAAGTAACTATGTTACAATAAAATGTGGATGTCCCCCCAATTTGAGAAGCTGACATTTTATATCCATAGGCAAACACAACTTTTTAAATTTGTGTCAAAATTTAGGTATCTTATATGGGTTTATCTTCTTATGAACTTTTTGAGTTCAAGAAAATGTTTAAATTGATGATGTTTAGATTGATGAAGAAAATGTTTAGATTGATGTACCTACGTTCTTGAAAGTCACTTTGTTAGTAAAATCTCCTTATATATGGTAGGGAAATCTCCTATACATCTAGAAAGGAGATTTCATGAGTATGCTTGATAATGATATGTAAATTTAATCACCCTCCCTATGACAGGAGAGTCTTAATACATTCAACCTAAATTTTTCCTTATACGGTTTTCAGTCCGTTTCCTCGCCTTGTTCTTAATAGTGATAAAGAACATCTGGTATGTCCCTTTCCAAAATAAATCTTCCTCCTTGGGGTATTGTAAAGTGTACACACTTTGGGTCCTAACGGATCTGGGTTTGAGTCTGGGTCTTATCACTTACTAGCCTTAGGCTATTATTACCTCTCTGAGCCTAAATTTCTTTGTAAAACAAGGCTGGTAATTTCTCCCTTGCAGTTTTACCTGTAAGTGTCCAGTTCCTAGTAAATGCTCAAAATATTGTACCTTATATCATTATTGTTTAAATCTATGAGAATTTATTGTCAAACTTTCCTTTTCCAAAATCACGTTCTCAGATCTTTCAGTGTTGATTTTCTAATCCACTAATGACGGTTCTAAATGAGACTTCAGCTTGTATGGTAGATGCAACACTATGTGTGCAATGAAAGGCCTATCTGACTTGCTTTCTGACTTTAATGAATTTCTAGCCATATGACCTTGGATAGGTCACTTAACATCCTGGAGCCTGTTTGCTCATATATAAGATGGGGGTAATAATTATCATATTTTCTGTGCCTTCCTCTCTAGTTTGTAGTGAGGATCCCATAAGAAAGTAATTTAGAGGTCTCAAAGCACCATATAATCACAAGGTGATAGCAAGAAATCTAATCAGCAATTAAAATTTAATACTTTACAAAAGAATGAATGAAATGAGTCATGTTAGTCATATAACTTGTAAAAATTAGTTCACCATCTTTAGCCTCACCCTTGTTCTACATAGCAGTTATGAGGCATTTATTCTTTTTTTTTTTTAATTCCATTTTCATCTGCTCTTATGGTTAGAAGGCTAAAACTGACAACTTTCAGATGTATGACAAACACATATTAAAACAGTTCCAACATCGAAATTACTGAGTCTGTGTGCAGAGTGAGTCAATAGCAGTGTTGGGTGAGGTTAAGAGAGGGCCAGATGGTCTAAGTGGGAATGAAGAGGTGTAGGGGTGAAGGGACCCAGGAGGGGTAGATGAGCAGAGAGAGCTCTCTAGTGATGGACGTTAAGGGAGAGGATTGTAGATCTGTGTTTCCTAAGGTAGTCACTGCCAAGTTCCAAACAGAAGAATGTCATGGTCAAAACATACCTGACTGAGAAGGGAGCTTTGGGACGTTGGGGATTGCTTAGAGTGGAAGTGACCTTGGAGGTTGCAGTGATCCCAGGCAGTAGAGGACAGTGGCCATGTCTGCAGAGAGGTGCTCTACGGGGGGAAGGATGGACCAGCAGACTGATCAGTAGGGAAGTGAGAATGTGGTACTGGAAAAGACCAGCGGGAAAGTCAAGCATCCCAGCTGTGAGAGCTGAACCACGAGGACAGTTTAAAAGTGCTAAGATTGGGGAGAAAGAAAATAGAGTGAATGTAGAAATGTTTAAAAGGATATTTAATGTGCTGTTGGTTTTAGTTTTTAAATCTATTGAATATACAGTTAGAGTTTGTAGAAGCAAGAAGCTTTTCCTCACACGTAGTATTTGTATTGTATTAATTTTGTTGTTGTTGTTTTGTTGCCTCAATTCAGCTTGGTTGCATATTTAATGATGGGGCTGAAAATACTTACGTTGGAGTAATAGAGAGTGGAATTTGGTTAAAAATCCCTGTTGATCACCGTACATGTTTCTATGTTCTAATAAAACTAGGCACTGTATTCCAACTGTCCGCTTGGGATCTGTAGATGCTGCTTTCCTGGGGCCCTTTCTTCCACGTCTGCCTGTGACCTTAGCCATTGAATCATGCAATCGCTGTTGGCCTCTTAAGTCTGTGATTCTGAGTGAGCAGAGTGGTAGTGTGATGTCATGTCTGGGGCACGAGCCTGTACCCTTACCACACATGGGTCCCACCCTTCCTGGTCTAGGCAGCTCAATACACACTGCTTGGCCCATAGTGGGTGCTCAATAAATTTAGTTGCTTTTCCTGTCTCTCCCTGGATCTCACATAGGAATATCCAAATATGAGAACACCACCGTACCACTAGGTTCCCCAATTAAAATCTATAGTGAAAGCTGAGGCAGATGTGTGGGAAAGCAGTTCCAGACTCTTTAGTTAGTCTAGGAAAGGTGATTGCACTGGGTTTACAGCTAGGCTTCGTGCTCGTGAATCATAATATCTCTCACGGGATTCATGATTTTTAACTTAATGCAACATTGATAAACTATGTGTGATATTGTGACATTTAAAAGTATTCAGTCTAAAAAGAGCTGATGGGGTACACATTTTGAGATACTTTGTGTTCTACCAAGGTTATTTGGATTTTATTGACCTCCCCACGCCCCAAAGAAAGTCAGAAGAAAGGCCCTTCACATTGTCTCCAAATTCTTAGATAGAAAAAATATCGAACTAGAAGGGAACCTTTCAGTAGTCTTTCACATTTATATTTTTTTAAATAAAAAAGTTTCTTGTCCCGTCTTTGCTAGAGGGAAAAAGTAGACTCCCTGTATTTCTCCCTTTCTCCTTTACCCCCAATTCCAGCAAACACATCCTAATCTTTCTTTTTAATTCAGATAATTGCAGATCTACATACAGGTGTAAAAAAACATTGTAACAAAAAAACCCCTTGTACGACTTTGCTCAGTTTCCCTTCAATGGTGGCATTTTGTAAAACTGTAGTATAGTCTCTCAAATAGGATATTGCAGGAACACAATTCCCCCGTCATATGCAGATTGCCCATTTTGTGTGTACTTGTTTGTGTATTAAGTTCTGCACCATTTTACTACCTGTGTAGATTCATGTAACCACCAGCAAAGATATTCCCTTTTAAGACTGTAAGTTGCTTGAGAGGTTTTGACACATCCCTTGCTGACAGACATTAAGCTGTGTCTTCTCTTCTAAATGCACAAGAACTTTGCATGGCTGTAGGAAGGTGGAGTGGAAATCTGGCCCGTGGTTCCTGTCTGTGGCTGTGCAGTAACTCTTTCACAGTCCCTCATTAGAAAGGGCTGGCTGGCCCAGGCAAAATCATAGGTGGGCTTGGCACACAGCTAACTCCTCGCCTGGAGTAACTTATGCTTTTGTACTGTTACGAGTTCTGCCAGTTTCAGAGGCCAGGAAGCAAAGAGTTGGCCTACGAGTGTAACACACCTGCTTTTCCTGAGGCCACATACAACAGGGTGATTTGAGTACCCGTTTGCCCTCCCAGGGTATATTGAAACATGTCTCCAGAGTCCTGAAGTTGTAGATAAATACTTTTTCACCCCTAGAAATTTGTTTCACACAGATTTTAAATGTCCACAGGGACAGATATTTATTGGAGGAAATGTCCTGTTAATTGTACTTTGACTATCTGGCCCAGACTCTAGAATGAATTGTAGTAGAATCCTATTATTTTGATATCTTTAGGAATATCCACATTTCAGAATGCCACAATAGCATTAGGTTCCCCAATTTAAAAAAAGTGTGGCCACACACACACACACACACACACACAGACACACACAGACACACGCACACACACAGACACACGCACACACACAGCAAAGCTGTGCTGAGGTGCAAACACTTGGCAGGTGGCCAAGCTGCCCCACCAGCTCAGTATCTCAATCCTGTACAAGAGGCGGAGTAAAACTGGATTTGCAATTGGCTCAAACTGTGAGTATTAAAATTTCAGAATGGCAAAGGTCTGTTGCGTACCACTCATCTCTCTTGGAACCTGAGTGTTTAATTAGATGACCACAATTTATGATGATAATGTCTGGGCATAATAGCCAGTGAACAAAAACCTGTCAATTTGATCGCTATACGATCCTTTTAGAGACTAAGTATATTAGTTGCCAATGTGCTGTTGGATTCTAAATCTCAACTATGCCAGGGCATTTCTTTCCCTCTGTGGACTAATAACTTTTCCTATTAGCACTTTAAAAATTCATGATTCACCAGTGCCATTTTTTTTGTTTTTGGTGGTAACAATTATCTTATTAAAACAAAAGCTTTTAAATGAACTGAAGACGTTTTAAAAAATCTTGGAAGTGCAGAAATAACTATGTATTAAAGGACAAATTATGAAAGATTAGCAGGACAGGCTGCTACTACTTCCATGGCAAACTTCTTATCCAAATAAACGTGGTCAAACTGGTGGTGTGGCCGTGGCAGTGGAAGATGGAAGCCTGCGTGCGGTTCTGCTTCCTGGGTCCTGCTGTCTGTCACTGAGGCCTTGTCTAAACAATGCCAGAATAGTGGTTTTTGTAACTATGAAAAAGTTAATCTATTTGGTACTTGATCTGCCCACCGATAACCTTAGACTTCATTTGGAGATTATATAGTTGAATTCACTCATATTGTGCAAGTGACAAAATGAAAGCTGAGAGCAGTGAGGTGTCCAGCTCAAGGTCGCACAACCTCGTTAGCTGGGACGAGACAGGTTTCCTGAGTTCTAGTCCATTGCTTTTCTGCCCTAGGGAGCAGCGTCCTGTCACCCAGCAGTCTTTTCTTGGTCTTCCCTTTGGAATGCTGACAGTTCTTCTGACAAACATCTTCCTTCAGGTCCTGTATAAGTTTCCTAGGTCTGCAGTAACAAAGTAACACAAACTGGGGTGCCTCAACACAATAGAAATTTATTCTCTTAGTCCTACAAACGAAAAGATCAAGGTATGGGCAGGGCCATGTTCTCTCTGAAGACTCTAGAGAAGAATCTGTCCCATGCCTGTTCTTTGGTTTCTGGCGTTGCTGGTAATCCTTGATGTTTCTTGGCGTTTAGGTGCATTACATCCACCCTCTCCCTCTCTCGTTAGATGATACTCTTCCTATGTGTCTGTGTGTTTCTTCTCTTAAAAAGACACCAGTCATATTTGGTTAGGGCCTACCCTAACCTAAGTACCTCTTCTTAACTTGATTACATCTGCAAAGACCCTATTTCCAAATAAGGTCACATTCATAAATATGCAGGGTATTAGGACGTCAACATTTTTTGGGGAACACAGTTCAACCCCTAACAGGTCTCGTTAGCTTCAAAACCATTTTTAGAACCAGGCAGGTATTTGTAACACACAACGAGAACCTGCAATGAATTTCATTAAATGTAAAGCATCATATCCAACATTTGTAGTTTGTTACAATAACACATTGAAAAGATTTATAGACTGTTTTGGGTGTGATTTTTGGATTAATTCCCTGCTTTGAAACGATTTGTTGGGCCCCGTTTATTTAAAGGAGGGAATGAATAGACCTGAAAACACCTCATTTTCATTTTCATTTTAGCCTGGAAGCCAGTAAAAGTTTTTTTAGAGAATTGAAAACTGTCACAGAACACCAGCACTTTATTTTTTTCTTATCATTTTGATTTTCTGTTATTAGATACTTGTTTGCATGTGCTAAGCCTCTAGCTAAGATAAAAAACTTTTTAAAAAATTTGTAGTAATAAAGTCAAGAACAAAATATTTGTTATATAATATTCAATGATGTGTATACAATTTTTAAGTCTAAATTAAAAAGAAAGAAATCCTACTCTCAGTCAGCGCTCTCAACTGTATGCATTCCCCTAGTTGAGTACAATAATTTGTGTTCATAAAGAATCTTCCTGTCCTCATTCTTTGTAATATTATTTAATCAATTTGGGAGGAAATGTCCACATAACCTTAATTTGTACCTTTTAACAAATATTTTTAAAACCAAGTAATGGAATGGATGCTGTGTCTTTCATTAACTTTTATATATGTGATTCCAAATCTCCCTTTAAAGTAATGTCTTTTCGCTTCAAATACACTTCTTCCCATAAGGCTAGTCCCCATTTCCTATAACCTTACAGACCTAGGAGAACCATATTTTCCCTGTGTCGTTTTGATAATTACGTCCTCTGTGCTCAGTGGTGGCCTATTAACTAACATGAATACCAAGGGCTTGCATAATAGCCTCAAATTTCCATATATTGGAACTGTGAGAATTTTCTATAATGGTGCTTTAGCAATAATGATGGAGGTACAGGCATTTCCTGAGGATTAATGACCAGCTGGGAGGAACCAGTGGCCCTTGGCTCTGCCTCCCAGCCAGCCATTAATTCCAAGGAAATGTCTTTTGCTGAGGTCATTATTGCTATTACAAGCTTAAAATGGAAAAATATAATAGGTGTATGAGTTATTTTTATGGGTCGATGCAGTTTCCAATGGTATGGACTAATTCGAGAGAATGAATGTGTATACATACAATAGTAAGTCAGATTGTTTGACATCCCTCAGTATTCCATGTGTTTTATGACTGACTTTATAGTTCCCTACTTTTCACACTTAAAAAAAAAAAAAGAAAATTTGATTCAGTAATGTCTGCATTGGTTCAAGGCTTAAAGTTGTTGTATTATTCAGTGACATATTTGGAAACTCCAATTTCGGTTATCGACTTCAAATAATATTCAGGTTTCACGTGTGGTCTGAAGAGAAAAATGTATATTTTACATTTTTGTGAAAATTCTTTTTCTGTTAGACTAAAATGCTGCAAAAATTAAAAAACAAAACAAAAAACCCTGTAATAATTTTGCTGTGCTTCTTTGATTTTTCTGTTATTTGTATCATTGAAAGCCTTAGATTTATACCTTTATATATTGAATCCACAAGAAAACAATGCACAGCTTAGTTAATCAACATTCTAGGATTTGTATGTATATTAAGTATTGCAATAATGGGGACCCTTTTGACATAAAACACCCCTCCTCCTAAAAATGAAATCAAAGTGTCAAAATGTAGCTTGTGATGCTCCTTTCTGATTCTTTTATAAAGCTAGCCCTTGTTTATTTCTGCTTATGATCTTAATCAACTGGCCCATTGTATTATTTTTTAGTCTAAATTATTAACGAAGCTAACCTAGAACCATTCTTAAAAGTCATAAAAGGGAAAGTCTTGAGAATTCTGGAATATTGCCATTCTTGGTCTTGTGAAGAAGTGTGGACAGCATCACCCAGGCATGATGCTCATGGACCATTTTTATCTATATAGTGGTCAGTTAGTGACCCCACATTTATCAGGCTTCAGATATAGAGGCCAAGCTCGGTGGAGGATTTGTAAAATTATAGGACACAGATCTGCCCCAAAAGAAATAGGAGTCAAGCTAAGACGTCTTGTCCCATTTGGCCTTCAGCTCTTGTCCCACCTCTTTCTTGTCCACCAAACTCACTTACAGCCTCCAAGTAGTTGTTGGTTGACATTGGTAAACTCATTTGCATTCAAATTTTCTGGAGCCTGCTTTGTCAAAAGTCCTCAAGTGCCCCCAACCTGTTTCCCTTTCCCTCTCTTCAGCATTTGACCTCCACGAAAAGCTTCGATGTTGCTTTGCCTCTCAGACCTACCCCTCTACTTACTTTCACTTTCGTCAAACGTGCTAGAATTCTCCCAGTTCTTCTAGAGTGGCACTACCCAACAAAACTTTCCGAGACGATGACACTGTTCTGTATCTGGACCATCCAATATGCTAACTACTAGCCACATGCAATTAGTTGAACACTTGAAATGTGACTAGCGCATTTGAGGAACTGAATATTTGGGTAATTTTTCTATTAGTTAACTTGAATTTAAATAGCAACATGTGGCTAATGGCTACTGCATTGGACAGTACAGTCGCTTTTGGATGCATTGTTATGTCTCTGCCTTCTCTTCATACCTTCATACCTTTTTACCTTTATAGTACTTTGTATCGACTCCATTCTCACTTTCACTTGCCCCCGGAGGAGACCTTAGTGTCCTTCAACTCAAATTTTTCCATATTCTGCCTTGGGTCCTTTGCCTAATTCAATATGACAAACATCAAATAGCTGTTATATGCAAGGCATCGTGCTTGATCCTGGAGGAAGCTCAGAGATAAAGAAAACATATTCCTTGTCCTCAGAGAACTTACAGAATACAAAGAACCAGAGTTTTCTTTGTGGTGGTGAGCAAACAATTCATGATTCCCCAATAGCCCCCCGAGTAAGCCATATGTGGATTGTCCTGAGTTTATGGCTTTGAGATGGGTGGTATTACAAAAAATATATGATTTTTACCTCTAGAAGGATTAACTTTTTAAACTGTTTTGAAATGAGATATTTTATACAATACAAAACTATTACCTCTTAAAAATGTCACACTAGTGCCCCATAATTAAGATGATCATGTCATGGTTTTTTCAACAGTTCCAATTTATGCTTGTTGTTACAGTGTAGTTGCCAGTAGCGTCCCCTTTCACTCCTAAAAGTGTCCTATTGGGGGAAGGCAACGTCTATACTCACTCTGTCTACAGCCTGCCTAAATTTTCCACATACATGCCTTGTACCTCACTTAATCTTGTTACATTTATGTTCTTAGGCCACTCCCAGATTATTTTTTCAGGCCATTTCTCTATCAGGTCATTTCTCTGTTCAGAAATCGCCAGTGGCTCCTATTAGTGACTGCATAAATTATACATTTTCCAGGTCACGTAAATAGAATTATTTAGTGCTCTGTTTACCATTTTCATAGGTATACATGTAAAACATATATAGATACACATAGCCGCATGAGTAAATTTCTTATTCCGTAAACAGGACAGACACTTTCTTACCTTCGCTTTTACCGGGAATTTCTTTGTCCCACATTCAGCTGCTTACGATCTTTAATCTTCAGTCCAGTTTAGCCACCGCTCCGAAGGAGGTCCCGACTCCCCTGGTCAGAAGTTGGGCTGTCTCAAGAGACAAGAGACACACATTATTAAAACCTTGCTTATATAGCATTACCCATTTTCTCTTGTACTCATAATATTCGAACATTCCTTATCTTTGTTTACCAGTTTTGTAAATTCCTTAAGAATTTTGCATTTTCTTCAAAATCTAGGACAGTGGTATACAGTAGTTGCTTAACACTTATTTGTTGAATGAAGGGAAAAAAGTATGGCTAGGCTACTTAGGTCATTCCCACAAGATGATTTCTTAAAACTGTAATTGGAAGCTGTTTTATTTTTTAAGTATTTCTGCAGTGTTACGTCATTAATTACTGTGCCCTGAGGAATTACTGCTGTTGCTAATCTCTTGGACCCAATACTTAGAGACATAAATATAAGTGACATTAGCACTGCTACTGCATTCACCGAGATTACCAAATAGAAAGTAGACTTAGAAACAGATGTGGGAAAAATACCCTTAAAGATAACAAAAATGTAGAAAATATTGCTAGGATTAGTTCAGGGACGTATTCTAAGGTGAAGCTGCTAGCGTGGTATTGACAATATGGTGGCATGCTGTCCTGCACAATTGGAAAGAGTTGTGTCTATTTTGGGGAAGTTTCCTCCACATAAAGAACAAAATACAGTGTGCCTGCGATTGATTTTTGAAAAGATCGATTTTAGGACACAACACTTGCTGATTGGGATGGACAAAACAGAGTTCACGTACAAGGCAAAACTTGTATGTGAGTGCATTTCTTATTTTTCAGTTATTTTTCTATGTATGTAGATCACTGTGGAACACTGAGTTCAGAAAATAAATTAGTTTTCTTTTCCTAAATATTGCACTGGTAGTTTCATCTCTTTTTTACCAACTCTTAAATTGGTGAAAACCTAGACACTGTATATTTAATTTAAGCACCTTGTATGTTCATAGTAAACAAAATGGTAAAAATCGTAGAGTAAATTCAGAAAAGAAATACGTCAACTATTTTCTGAGTTGGTTATACTTCAAATGTAATATACCAACACAGTTTTTTGAAAAAAATCATTTTGTACATGAGTATGGTCTTAATTCCACAGTGTGACTTTAGATTTTAAGGGTAATAACAAAAGAATAAGCATCAGCTATGTTTACTTTTTCTCAGAATCTTACCACAAATTTACTAAAACACATGCACACACACATGTGTGTGCACATACACATACACACAACCTCAAAAAACAGAAAATGGCTCTTTCCCTGTCCACTTCTCTCCCTGCCTCCCACAGTTAGTATCCCTACCACAACTACCAACAAGCTTAAATATTTTCAGTACTTTTACATGTTTATATGACACAGGAATTGAGGAAAAACTAGATATGACTGAAAGCATATTTAAAATACTGTTTTAGTACAATTAATCTGCTTGGTTGTACAAAATGGAGGCCAATTGTTAGAAATCTCCTGTACTTCAAACATTTAAAAAGTAGTGTCAAGGACCAGAAGCATGGGTCACTTGGAAGATTGCCATGCCCACAACGAAGAAAAAAACCCCGGAAAGAGATGAATGGGTTTAGAGCTCCAGGTGGAGATGAAACACTCACAGTCTTAGTTATGTATGTACGACATTTAGGAAAAGGAGCTGAGCTGCAGACAAAGATGTGGGAGCCATGGGTTGTAGTAGTTGCAGCCGTGGCTATGAATTGACGATCTCAAGAAAATGTGGAAAAAGAAAAGTGATGCAGAAAGGGAGCACGGGAACCATTGCCCACAAAGGAGATAAAAGAGGTTGTCAGTTGCCAGTAATGGGACGTGAACCTGTGGTCATCACTGCCCTCTCCCCCGGCTGTCCCACCATACACAGAACCTGCCTCCTCCTCCCTCCACGCTCAGCTCATGACAATCGACGTGGTTGGTACTTCTCCATTAGCTCAGTACACTAAGCTCACCAATGAGGCACTCCATGGACAACAGTGAACCCTAAATTCTGGCCATGCTATCAGCACTCAAGGAGAGCAGAGAAATGAAACCAAGGAGAGTCCTTTTTGGGCCAGATCCTTAACTCATACCAAGTGACATCCTATTTTCCATCTGAAAAAGTTAAAGCTTTGTTGTGCAATCGCTTTACAGAAGGAAGCATTTCTGTTGGTTTCCTAAAACTGTCTAGCAAAATAGGACACAAGTGCAAGGCCTGGCCCCAGCAATTTACTGCACCTTCCTTTCTGAGGTACAAAGTGCACATCTGTAATGAAGAGTGAAATGTCCCCAGTAAGTTTAAACTGACAACCTTGACTTCAAGGATCATTAGATTTCAAAAACGAAAAAGAAAAAGAAAAAAAAAAAATCAAGGTGATACCTGATCCATCTGCATGGATCAGATCATGAGAAACTGAGTTGTAACTTGGGAATTCATTCACAAGAGTAGGTCTGAAAGGTTTTCACAGGAATAGGACCATCAGAGTCAGGACCTCCAGGCTCTGTCCCCAGCTCAGCCTCTCTGACTTGCTACAGGACTTTTTCTTCAGGCTACAGCAGTTGTCACCTCCCCACGGAGGAGACAGTATGATGTTTTCAAACCTTTCAAAGGGTGTGGTGTCTCTAGGTGAGCTGGCTGGGCCCAGGGTTTGCACTTGCGCCCGATTTTGGCTAAGCAGTTTTAGTAATCCAACAGAAATGCTCCATTCTGTAAAGCTAATTGCAGAACAAAACTTTAACTTCTCCGGATGGAAAATGGGCTAGGCAAATCCACTGGAGGAAAAAAAGCATTTTGTTTCCCGAGCTGTGGCTCTGCCATCTTAGAACAGTTCCATGAATATTATGTATGCGCAGTAAACATTTATGACCATATTTAGGTCCAAGCAGCATGTGGGATTTTGTGCTAGTAGTTGCTGATGAGTACCACAAATCGGAATCCTTTATATCTGACGTATCCATAGTAACCAAGTAGGCCCATTTCCATCGTGCTTCTTAGCTTCCAACCTGCTGGCCATGCTTAGGCATTGTGGGCTCCAGAATTCCTAATTCATATAACACCCCAGAGAGGTGGGGAAGTGCTCTTCCAAAAAGCAAACTTAAGTAAGGGATTTTAAGAGATTTGAAGAAATGCCGCAAAGCAGCCGAGATGATAATTTTTGACTTACCTGCTAATGTAACTGAGTAGTGTTATAAAGATAAAGTTACGGAGCCAAAACCAGAATTATGAGTATTAGGAAAATAGCAGCATTTTCTGGAACCTCTTTGAAACCTTCTATTATATTAGTGACTCTGCTGTTGGCTATTTTGTAGGCAGTACACGTTCACCTTGCCTGTGGCAGAGGCCACTCGCTTTTCTATTTATGTTCATGATGTTTTAAATACAGGGAAATATTTAACATACTAGAAAAAAATGGTTTCAATTAATGATATTGACATTGGTATTGTAATGTTGATAGATCCTCTTTTTTCCCTCGGACACACTACCATGATTCTATAGTGTTTACATTTAACACAAATAGCAGGTTTTCCTCTAGTTTGCGTGTGCAACGGCCCTTTGAACACCAGCATAAAAATTGTCATTGGCTTATATTTGTTAACTTACTTAACTGCCATTAGACATAATGTAATCCATTTTATTACCTGTGGCTCTTTTGCACATTACTGTATTTTTATTTAATTTCATGAGAGTGAACTTTTTATACCATACGTTTAACAGGTAGAAATGAAAACACTTTATAATAATTAAATGTATGTGAACTGAAACTCTAGCTGTTTTCAAAAGTAATTTATATTATATTTAAACCTAATTTAGTCTTCAGACTTGCTAAAGTTTTCAAATTTGAATGGAATGCACCAGAGTGGCATTTTTTTCATTTCTCCATTGTCAAGATGGGAAGACACTTGTTCTAAGCATCTCTGTCCCTATCTATTTTTCACTAATACTGAAGATGTAGTTCCTGGCTAAAATGATGGAGAATCCAACTTGCGAACTCTAGGGATCACACCAAATAATATAATTTCTACGTGTCCTAGGAGAGTGAGCCTCTGTATTGGACAGAGAAACAGTTCACAAACACAGGAGAAAGAACGGAAACTGAGAATTACCCCTAAGGAAACATCTCTTCACTCCCTTAGCTAACATTTATCAGGTCCGTGCTAATACTAGGCACTGTGCTAGATGCGAGGGGTACCTGGTGAGCAGTTCACGGCCCCTGCGTGCGTCAATCTTACATCCTAGAGAGGAAGTATGAACAATGACCTAGTTACTCAAAAATATGGATGGTCATTTCCAACAGTGAGGACAGTTATGAATTAAAGTGAACCAAGTTAATGTGACGTGGAGTATTGGAGTGGAGGTGGGTGCCTTAGATCGAGCTATCTGGCTAAGCATCAGGGAGGAGGTGCTGTGTGAAGTTAGAGCCCAGATGACAAGAAGGAGTCAGCCTGACAGCTGGTAGAGCTATTGGCTGGTATTAGCAGCAGGTGGGAGGAGAGAGTTAGGAGGGGCTAAGTAAGCATTCAACTTTATTTTTCTTATCCCCAGGGTTAGGTAAAATGTGACTGGGAAGAACACCCAAGGTTACGTTGCAAGTATGATAAAAGGCAGGTGAAAAGCAAGAGAATCAGTATATCTATTTTTCTCGTGATACCTGTGTGACTATTTGTAAACTTCAAAGTGAAATGAACGATGGCCTCTGCCATTTTAGGCTACCTTTCATTCTTCAGCACAGATTTAAGAAAGCCGTCAAAGTAGTCATTAATGAAAATAGTTGTTCTTTTTAGCATTGCTTATTTAGAAAAAAAAAAAATACTGGCACTTAGCTGAGATGTAGCCAACATGTATCAACACTGTTTGGTGTTGTACCCTCTTAGCACATCTGAGACAAATTGTTCTATCTGCTGCTGTTTTCCCTGTAGAGATGAGAGGGAGGGAGGAGGAGAGAGAGAGAGAGAGGAGATGGAGGAGGAGAAACAGTTCCTGATTTTCTGGTTTCTAAACACTGCAGAAGAATGTAGTAAAGGAGAAAACAGAACTTGTAAGGAAAGAAGTGGAAAAAGGTGCATGAGCCTCCTCAGTTATGGGTTAAATCACTAGCTTGTATAACAAAACATGCTGACACTATGAACTGAGGACCTGCCCTTGTTAACTGGAGCTCCTGGATGTAGTTCATGACACTAACTCTGTAGAAGCAGCCACTGGTCCTGCTTTTATGATGAGCAGCAGTCTTGTCCACCGAGGCACTTATTTTCTAATTTTTGGCTCTGTTGACAACATCTTTGCTTTTGGATACAAAGGAGGCATGAAAATTTGGAGACCTTCTCAGGAAGGGGAACCTCTTGGAACTTAATCTGTTCCGGGGAAAGCCAGGACTCAGGACATAGTGTCTGAGCAAGAGGAGTCGAAACTGGCTGGCCCATCCTCCCTTCGTGAGTGTTTATTTTGTTTAAGCTACAGAATTAATTATTGGGAAAGAACACAAAGGAAAGAGAAAACCCATGCCCTGTCCTCATGACACTGACAAATCAGTTGGACCGAGCACACTGGAATCAACTACGGAACACTTCTGCCAAGATCCAACTGTGTAAAAGTGGAGGATCTGAGTCTTGTGGGGAACACAGAGTGACGGCATGAGTGATTAGTCAGTACTTAAGGCTGCCTGCAGGAGAAGGATCTGGGTGGATATTTGAAGAAAGTGAGGAAAAGATTTGAGTTAATACACATAAAGCTTGTCATCTGAACAAGACTTGTCACCTGGAAGGCAAGGACATGGCGACTCTTCCTTCTACATTTCCTGAAGTCTCTTGTTACTCCATAGCAGTATTTCCCAAGAGCTTTAATGACTGGACTTGGACTCCATGTTATTCAATTGATGAAAGGTTGGCCTTCCTCTCTGCCACCGATAGGCCACAGCACAAAATGGAAACAGATGTCCCAGGCACCTGTAGCCCTGTCCCTTTGGTCTTCCCGTGTCCACTGCCTTTTGGGCTCTTTCTCCCTCCAACAGTGTTCACAAAAGAATCTGTCTGTCTGAGAAGAAACAAATATCCAGCAACTTTGTGCGGCTAGAGCCTCACTGAAAGGGGAGAATCTGTTGAATACCGCTGGCAAAATAAGGCTCTCTTGTGACGGGAAAGTCTCAGGAGAAAAACTAGTGGTTAAATTGCTAAGTTCTTTGAATCTAAAGCTTTTTGCACTTGCAGTGCAGGTAAATGCCTGACCTTGCAGTATCATGTTTCTGACGTCTTTGTACTG
The DNA here is from genome assembly GCF_004115265.2 of Rhinolophus ferrumequinum. Taxonomy (NCBI): domain Eukaryota; kingdom Metazoa; phylum Chordata; class Mammalia; order Chiroptera; family Rhinolophidae; genus Rhinolophus; species Rhinolophus ferrumequinum. The sequence goes on from NC_046293.1 coordinate 62,613,345, forward strand.
GCTTCGTTTTTTTTTCCCCCCAAAATACCATTTTCGTTTGTTGTTAGAGTTTAGAACATGTCAAAGAGTTTCTCTGAATGGTAGGTGGTTTTACAGAGCACTTGGAGAATGAAAACTCAATATCATCCTAGAGGCAGTCTACTTCCATCAGGGAGGAGTCGGGTTACTTTCCATTCTTGGCTGTATCTGAACAGGAAACACGAAAGGGCGAACTGAGGCAGTAAGTCACCTTATTTGGGCCCAAAGCACCATTTACTTTGAATATAGAGAAAAACTCAAGCAAGAGTTACTTTGCTGTGTTCTCCCTAGTTCTTGTCCAATTCAGTACATCTTAAATGATAGCTTAGGGAACGGTGATATGGCAGAAAAACCCAAGTAGTATCAGTCTTGCTTGTTCTCACTTTTTTACCTAAATCCTCATTAGAATCTATGGAATGCTAGCATCAGTTTTAGTAAGTTATCAGGTAGGTGATTCATTTTTTATTGGTTACTGTTGATAGAATCATGAAATCATGGTATTTTGAAAATGAAAAGAATTTGTGCCAAAACCCAAATTATCGACATACTGTCATATTAAAAATACTAATGCTGCCCCCAAACCACCAACACGTTGTCCACAAGTGAATCTAATAGATCACCATTGATTTCCTGTAACATAGTTTAAGAGAGAGTCATTAGCAAGCTGCTATACTTCCTTGATCAAAGAGGCAGAAACCTTTGCAAAACATTCAGTTGCTGGAATGAGTTTCGGAACTGTTTTCTAAGGATCCTACTCACTCAACTCAATACCACGTAGACTTTGATTCATTTTTGTGTAGGGTTCCCTCAGCCAATGTAGTTGTAATACACATCATTTGAAGCGGAGTTCCATGACTACCATCATCACATACATATATAAATCAAAGCAAGACTGGAGAAAGAACATGGTGGATCACAGAGCAACTCAGAAGGATGACAGCAGTAACTAGGAAGTGAAACACGATAGTTGTATTTCGGGCATCTTACCCAGCAGATGGTAATTATCATAGGTTTTAAAGTTTCATCTCATAGGTTGATGGATCCTCAAGTCTAATCTGACATCCTGGTCCTACACTCTCTCTTGCTATCTGCCGAGGTCCTCAGTGAGAAGTTGGAGAGTGTGCTGTCGATAGATAACTCCTCAGGGATCACAGTAAACTCACCTCATTGCACCGGCTCTTCCCCACAAAGAGGCTGGAGATTGGTGCTCTATTATGTATTTGAGAAAGAATGGTCAAGAAATATAGTTTGCATATTATTCTGGTATATACTATTTTGAGCGTTGTTTCTCAATATAGGTAATATAAGTGGGGCATCCGTACACAGTCTTGCTCAGTATTCCTAATACTTATTAAATGCCTACCGACTACCAAGCATTGTTCTAGAGACTTCAAAATAAACCTTGAAAGCACACTTACTTGATTGACATAATTTTATAAACGAAGAAACTAAGTCTCAGAAAAGTAAGTAACTTGCACAGAGACACAGTGAGAGAGTAATGAAACTGAGTCTGGAACCCAGGTCTGTCAGATTCCAAAACCCATGATTTTTCTGTACCATGCGGCCCACCCAATTAGAAAGAATACGTAAATCTTAGTTTTTCAATCCTTTTCACACTGTGCTTTAGGATTAAAAGCATTGGGTATGCTTTGCAAAATGTAGTGTTCAGTATTCTAATCATATTTAATACAAACTTATTAAGCACTTAACATACTAAGTGTATGTATGTGTAAATAAAATGCAGTACTTAGCTTTAAGGACTTACAGTCTAAGGGTAGACATGCATTCATATGAAACTTGTGTTTGTTTTGAACTCCAATTTTGTGTCAGGAGTTATGCAGGTGCATTGGAAACATTACCTTGCTTTATTATTTAATTCTTTTAAGAGCCTTATATACTAAGTATTTTTATAAGTATTTTGCCAAAGTGTAAATCATAAAGATTCATGAGGTCTTTATTCCAACTTGGTAAAATAAGGAAGGCGTTAAGAAACAGATGAATGGGACTTCAGCTGAGCCCTAAAGAATGAACAATAATTTAGGGGGATAGCTGTAAGAGGAAGTTCCTGGAGAGAGCCTTCCATGCTGTGTGAAAAGCAGGAACAAATCCATGGAGGCAAGGAAGTGCAGGGTATTTTCACATGAGAGCAGCTAGTTGGGGTTGGACAGTGTAAATTAGGGCCATAGCATGGGTGAGAGGTGGATGTAGACAGTGAGCCTGAACAGTCAGTGATGATGGGTCATGAAGGCCACGTATAGCATCCTAAGAAGATGGGGCATCATAGGAAATGGAAAGCTATTAAAGATTTCTGAGTAAGAGAGTGATCAGATCTGATTTGCTTTACAAAAAAACATGATCTCAGACAGACGCCTACATCACTGCCATAGATAGTCTCACGACAAATGCATTAGAATTACAGTCATGCACCGCATAACGACATTTGAATCAGTGATGGACTGCATATATGACGGTGGTCCCATAAGATTATAATGAAGCTGAATTTCCTGTAAGAAATGGGAGGATATGTGGTTCAGGAGGAATTTTTTTCTACTCTAATGGGAGCAACATCTGTGAGGCAATAGAGTCTCACTCACAGCACTTCAATTTTGAGTCCACAGATTACATCTCAGTCAGTCAGCCACTGACCTGTCTCAGCACAGAGGAGCCTGTCCCCCCAGAGCTATGTATTCTGAGAGCTCTGCAGCCCTCCTAGATCTAGCTTCATGGTCTTCAGAGTACATGGCTGTGAAGTCTTTGATGATGACCTAAGATCCTGTACAAGGATACAGGTCCACAGGAGCTACCTTGCAAGTATTACGTGCCACTGCCACTTTAGTAAAAGCTTTCTGTGGTCGTGTGGAGCCAGCCTGCCCCTGTACTTTGGAAATATTTTCAGGTTGTAGTGATATAAAGCATAGATAAGTTTTATTTCTTTCCTCAGTTCGATGCCAGAGAGAGCCCTTTGTGCCAGATAGGGTCAATGGAACCAAGTTTCCAAAGTCAAAATATTCAGTCTTCTGTTCTACACCCTCTCCATGTTAAATGCCTTTTTAAAAAAATGAATACAATAAAGTTTCTTTATCTGACCACTGTTTTAACATGCAGTAGCCCAAACCACATTGCCATGACAATCCCATATGTTCATTTATCTCCCCATCTCGATTTCTTATTCTTACTGATCCTCAGGCCACCCTTCACTCCCTCGTACATTCACTGTTAGGGTGATCTACACCGTACCCAGCCGGTTTCTCCTCAGTATTTCCAATCAGTCCAGGCCACATCCCTGTTCACGAAGCAGCATTGACAGCTTCGATGTTCCATTTCTGACCCAGTTGGAAGGAAGCAGGGGGAGGGCTTGTGGGACAGTGTTTACAAAGTCTACAGCAGTGTACGGTCATGCCCTCGGCCTTCACATTCATTCACCACTCACTCACTGACTCACCCAGAGCAACTTCCAGTCCTGCAAGCTCCATTTATAGTAATTGCTTGACAGGTATACCATTTTTAAATCTTTTATACTGTATTTTTACTGTACCTTTTCTATGATCAGATACACAAATACCATTGTGCTACAGTTGCCTACAGTATTCAGTAAACTAACATGCTGTACAGGCTTGTAGCCTAGGAGCAGCAGGCTGTACCGTACAGCCCAGGTGTGTAGGAGGCTGTACCCTCTAGGTTTGTGTAAGTGCACTCTGATGTTCCCATAATGATGAAATCGCCTAACGATGCATTTCTCAGAACGTATCTCCATCATTAAGCAAAACATGACGTGTTTGCTGCAATAGTTTTCTTCTTTAAAATGTCAGATTTAAAAATAGGTATTTATGATACAGTTAACTAGCATCTGATAAGATGATTTTTATATTTTCCTAATGCTAGGAGCTGATAACCATCACATGCTTTGATTAACTTGAAAGTGGAAAGATTTACCTCCTTCGAGCAATCTGGTCTAAATATTAGCAGCCTAAGAACTTTCCCTTTAATTTTATGAACTTGCATTGAAATTGTTATACCATTAGTTCAATGCATGAGTCTATTGTCTCAAAAAGACTCAGCTGTAGACTACTGGAGGGTATGGACCCCATTTTTGCTTTCTTTATTATCTCCCACATCACCGGAGAAACCACTGTTACTCAATGAATGCTTGTTGAATGAATGAAGAATTGAATGGATAACCCCTAGGTTAATTACAACTTTTACTCTTAGCATTAGGGTGAGCGATTATTAGCCCAGGGTCACAGGAAGAAAGACTTTGAGACTTCTGAAGAACCATGAATCTGTAAATTGCCAAATATATAAATTACATCGTCTCAACAGGTCAGTGGGTTCCACACCCAGGAATTCTAATTTACTGAATCTGGGCTGATGGAAGAGGTTGAACTGGATGAGGTTCTTCTAGCATAGGAGTCAGCAAACTGTGGCCCACAGGTCAAACCCAGCCCGTCACCTGTTTTTGTATATCTCACCAGAAATCTGAGAATGGTTTATACAATTTTTAGTGGTTGAAAAAAAATCAAAATAATAGTTAAATTTTGTGACATGTGAAAAATGATGTGAGATGCCAATTTTAGTATCCATAAGTAAAGTTTTACTGGGACACAGCCATACCTGTTTGTTCATGGATTGTCCACGGCTGCTTTCACACTACAGTGGCAGAGACCACCTGACCCGAAAAGCCTAAAATATTTACAAAGAAAGTTTACTGACCGTTGCTCAAGTGTGTCTTTCTGGCCCTCTTAATCCATTTATATACATGTGCAAATGGAAAATGAATTTCAGTTCATTAATAGAAGCAAAAAACCTTTAGCTTTGCCTCCAGATGTTATTTTTTTCCTTCTCTTGAGAATCTTGAATGTTCTGTATCTAGATTCTCAAAGCTAAAAAAGTAATGAGGTAGAATGTGTTTTATGCATTACCATATCCCTTTACTATGGGAACCTGAAAGTGTGGTTTTCCCTTTAGGTTAGAGAACTACATTCCTTTTCTAGTCACACTCCATTTTTAGTTCCCACTCAGGCTGTCAGCTCCACGGAACAATGCCAGAGGAGCTTCTGAGTGTCTCTTCAAAATCTCTTTCGGTTTGGTTTCTGTCCATATCTCATTCAGGTAGTTTTCCTTAGAAAGATTCAGAAATAGTGGAATAACCTTTGATTATGAACAATATATTTAACTTCCCTACTTGGTGTGTTAATCGTACAGTAACATACCAGTTGCCTTCTGTGCTCTGCAGCTTTGTTTGTATTTTGCAGCATCATAGCTTTCTTGGATTGAGGGCTCTTTGGGCATAGCAAAAAGGTGGGACAACCTGTGTTTTGTAGGCTGAATCCATTCTGAAATGGCAGCAAGGCAACAGGAGGCACAGTGAAAAATGTTCTCACCTCTTTAAGGTCATTCATTTATTCCTGAGCCGAATATGATCTGGCTTCTACCCCCTTCATCCTATGGAAAATACACTAAATAAGGTCACCGATAACCTCTTAACTGCCAAATCTAAGGCATACATGACAGTCTTCATCCTGATGTCTATTCTGAAATACCGAACACATTCACCACTCTTCCCTATTTCAAACTCTTCCTCCTTGGATCCCAGAACAAAAACCAACCCTGATGTTTCTTTTATCTGAAAGGTCCTTGTATCTGGTGGGCTCCTCTCTTTCTACCTTCCATTCCCATGAGGTGAGTTTCCACGGTTACAACTGAGGGCCTTTATATTTCATTCCATGTGTCCATCCTGAGTAAGCTCAGTGACATCTATATTTCTGTTACTATCTACATTTCAATGATTATTTTCTTTGCTTACTTGAAAGTGCCATAATTCACCAAGTCATTCTTAACTCCCGTTTTTCTCCATTTTCAACACTCACGCACTGTTGTTTCAACTGTCATTTATTGCTGCATGTAATGTGAGTTTTCTTTTCCTCCATTCCCACTGCTACCTCCCCTTTACAGGCCCTTACCGACCTCTCTTGAACTATTTGCACTAGTCTCCTGCCAGCTTCCCTGCTGTCTCTAGTCTCATCCTTCTAAACCATCCCTGGTATTACAGCAAGTGCTATCTTCAAAACAGAAACCTTATCACTCTCCTACCAAAAGCCTTCAGTGGCAACCATTTACTCATGTGGTAAAGTCCAAGTTTCTTATGTTGATTATAGCATCGGGTCTAGTTTCTAATCTTGCCTCCTGTCATTTTTCCATTGTAGTCTTCACTTGGTTAGTACAGAAAGACTGTATTTTTCTGAAACCGACATGCCTCTGCTCTGACTATCATATTCTTTATCTTCATCTGGACAAATCTCAATACATCTCCCACACCCCAGTTCAAACACGGTACTCCCCTTCCCGAAATTAGTTACCCCTCCTCTTTGCATCATGGGAGCTTGCAAACCCCTTGAGGAGAGCATGTTTCACAGTGTACTAAGAGTGACAGTGTACTGTAATTGTTTACATGTTTTTCACACAGCAGACTATGTCTCCGTCCTCTTGGTATTTTCAGTGCATAGCACACTGTCTATCTTATCAAAAGTATCCAAGGAATGAATGTGTCCGAACTATATGTCTGTATTACACCATGAGCCCTCTAGATTCTGTTATGAGGCGTGTTAGAAATGAATGGTGCTGTGAACACGCGATAGGGCAACTGTCAGCAGAAAAGATTTATTTCCTCCTCTCGATATTTTATTTGCCTTGAATCTAGGCTAAGCATATGTGGCTACAAGTAGTCACTCATGAAGTCAGATGTGGGAGAAAGAGTATTCATTTAAATAGAGTGGAAGAGGGAGAAACTGCCAAATGCCACTATTAGTGAGTCATCTATATCACAGATAAGGTTTGATTTCCCATATCAATATGAAGAGAGCTGGGTAGGAAGTTAGTGTCATATAAAGAATGTATATACAGAGAGTGCCAAAAAAATGAGTACACTTTTTAAGAAAGGAAAACTATGAAAATTGTAATACTCAATATATACCAATAACAAAAGATGAATACAAGTCACGTTTGACTTCTGCAATGACAAGAGGTGCTCAAAGTGGTTACCATCAGCGTCCAGACACTTCTGATTATGGCAAACTACTGCTTGAGTATAGATAACATCTCTTAAAATGTGTATACATTTTTTTTGCACCCCTGGTATATGTAATATAAAGTATATATACATTTTTTAATGGGCCCATTATCACATTACTTTGTTATTTTTTTAATATTCATCCTCGGAGAGTTATCATTTTAAGTCCAATAACAAAGACAGGGACTGAGCAGGACACCCATGGGTTTTAACAATTCCTTATGGAATTCAAAAATCACACATATAAAAAGGTAAGTAACAATGTAAGGCATTTTGAGGCATGCCAATTAATGGCAAATGATAAGTGAGATTCCATTTTGTATTTCTCTTTACCCTAGTATAGCTCTTTGCATATACTGGATGTTTAATAAGTATGTGCTGAATGAATGAAGTGACAGTGGAACAAAGGCCATTTGTGGTAATTTTTCAACTGCGCTTTCTTCATTGTATGCATTAAAATGGAGTTGGGTCTCAGTGTATATTTATTGACACTAGCTAGTCGTAAGTAAGAGTAAGAATTTATCCTTAATACTTTCATAGATTTCATTTACTACCTATGAAGATAAAGCTTATTTTTACTTTTCAAATTTAAAACCCAAATGAATAAATGTATAAATAATAAAGATATGTAAAATATATAAGTAATAAATATATAGAAATGTATATAATTTAAAGCTGTGTAAAGTCTGCTGCTTAGTGGAAGGCTTTGTCGGTGTTGCTGAGACCTGCTGGGTAAAAATGTAGATAAAATTCTTTAGTGACATGAGTCAAATACTCAGGAAATTTTAACCGTCTTCTTTAAAATGGAAACAAATTTCTTTCCTACAACAAAGCCTGGGTTTCCAGTAGGAAGATGAACTTACTTCTAGGTTTCCAGTAGAAGATGTGGTTCCTTCTAGAAGTTGTTTCAGAGTTTTTTTCAGAAGGAGGCGTAGGTGATTCCAGACGCCTTTCTAGCTTCGTTGTAGTGGAGTAGAGGTGACCTTGTATCATTATTCTTTGGACCAATTTATAATATGCACCAGCCTGCCCAGATTTACCCCTGGAAATTTCTTAAAGCTTAGCAAGATATCTTTTGTCTTTTTACAATAGAATGGATGATTATAATTCTAACTCATATGTTTTTCTGTACCTGTATATTAAGATTAATATTTTCATACGTACGCTTAAAAATATTAGAAGATTTTAAATGGTCGTCCCCGATGTCCTCTTCTTTGCCTTTTCTCTCTTGAAGCTCTACCTCAGGAAAATAGAGTCACATTTTGAAGCAGGTGTAGATCTTTTTACAAGTTTTTCCCGTGCAAGAAAATTGGAATCTCACAGACCTGCACATACTTATTCTATCTTCTTTTCTCCCTTTATTCAACCAGAAATTTTTGATTCCCCCAGTAATAAGCTTGTAGAATTACCATGTCACTTAACACTATAGCCATGGTTAGCTTTCCCCTACCCCAAATCACACATGTGTAAAAATAAAAATAAATGCTTATATTTAAATAGAGTTAATGGCAACGGGTAGTTCTTCCAAAGTTGTCACACATTGAATGTTTAGCCTTCTATCCTCATTTTAGAAAACACACGACTGTGGCTCAGTACATACTTTCTTTGGTTATTTATTGGCCGTAATACCAGATGTACTTCATTTAAATGAATAGCTGTGTTCTTGAATGAGTAAATTATATTATTGAGAGTTGACCTATTTATATGCACTAGAAGAACTTGTCATTTATAACAATCTTAGTTTATTATTTCAAAGATTATACTGAACTGCAAATAAGCCTTTATTCAGATTTTCATATTTTTAGTTTTTTTTTTAATTTGTTTTTTTAATACAAAAGCTTACTTAAAAAAGTCGACTTTCTACGAGTTTGAACTACCAATTTGGTGGATGTTACTTTTTTTTTCTTTTTTCTTTGAATTATTTCTACTATCATGAGAGAATGAGCAAGGTTAGTTAGTAGAGAATGAGCTCGTTTCGGCTGCCCCAGCTATTTTCAGAATCCATAATTTTGAAAAAGTAGTTGGAGGGAAGAAATGAACCTGCAGCTAGGCTGACCCTGATGTCCAATAGCACAAGCTTTGGTGAGTTTATTCTGTTTCTTTGCCTCTAGTTTTCATTAAAACTATTTGTAAGTATTTTCTTTTCCCTCTAAGCTTGTTATATAAAAATGTAGTAGCTACAGATCAATCTATCAAATGAATACATGTTTATAAATGATTTACTTGGCTATTTTGGTCTGTTAGTTAAATATGTGTTTAAGACACTTTAAAAAAAAATGGATGTTCTGTATTATGTTTTACCTGGAATGGATTCAAAGTTGCTGCAAATTTAGTCAGTCATTTGTATTTAAATATTTTCAGGAATTTTTGCATTAGGAGTTTACACTGTGTACTCACACCCAAATCATAGTGTAAAGTATAAATCAATTAGATATATTAAAAAATGGAAATTATCTTATTTGATAATTTCATACTTGCCAATCAGTTACTTTGCATAAGGCAATGTTAAATACTCCCATTCCCTTCCTAATTTTAATAGTATACAAGTATATATCCAATTTTTCTTTCAAGAAAGCCACGTACTAGGAACCCAGAAAAGAATTCTACATTGGTAATTCTCAGTTTGTCTTAGTATCATTTATAAAGCAGACAAAACAATTTCTGGCATCCAGTTTTTGAAAACCATAAGATCATTCACCACTTAAGCCCAAACGTTCTAAATCAAATTTTGACCTAAGAACAAACACTTTTGCCGTTTATAAACCTTTGAAATTAGGGTTTCAAGTAGAACTTTCCAGACAGCCTTCAACAAAGCCTTGTCACCACATATCCCTATAGCACATTGAATTATGTAGTGCTTCACCATGTATGTATTTAAGACACTTTAAAAAAAAAATAGAAGTTCTGTTTTGTGTTTTACATGGAATGGATTCAACGTTGCTGCAAATTTAGTCAATCGTTTATTTACTTTAAATATTTTCAGGAGTTTTTGCATTAGGAGTTTACACTGTGTATTCATGCCCAAATCATGGAAGGAAAAGAACTTAACCCTTGAGCAGGCCAGTTTGTTGGAGGGGTGACAGGTGCCATCCAGCGAGGGTGCTGGAGGGTGGTGGGTGTGGAGTGTGCATGTTTGAGGATGCAGGAAACTGGCATTCTGGGCTCTGGGTTGCAGGGCTCATTCTTTGCAACTCTGGTTTGTGAAGTGATTTATGGGAGCTGCAGACCATGGGCCATACATCACCTTCCTGGTTGGCTTTGTTGACACCTTGTCACATTCTTGCAGGGCTTGAGGAATTCATTGTTCTTGTTTGAACTGATAAGAACAAAAAGAAAAGAAAAAGGAAGAAGAAGAAACGAAAAAAGGTTTTCTCACTGAGACCTTGGGAAAGGAGGAGGGGGTGGAATGTTGACGTAGAGTAGAGCCGAGCCATAGAGCTGGGCTGCACTTTCCCAAGCAATGCAGCCTTTGCATCTGCCACATTCTTCCATCCCAGGGAAGCCTTCCATGAGGTGTGCCAGCTGAGGCTTTATTTGCCCTCTGAAAGTAGTTTCTACTGGCGAGGTGCTTCTTTTTACTGGATGGCTCTGTGGAGAGGGGCTTTGGGAGGAGGGAAAAAAGAGGGAGTGTTCCTTCAAGAAGTAGAAGATAGAATGGCTGAGAGGAGATTCCAGTGAAAGGTAAAATGACCCTAGTCGCTGGGGGAATGTAAAACATGCGCTGAGTTTTGATATGAGCCTGTCCCTTCGAAGTTCATCCTTTGTACAGCGTGGTTTTGGGGCATGACACCTTGCTGACCTCTCCGCTTTAATGTGTACTGCCCCATGCCTTAGTCTTTTGGCAGCCTGCATACTGAGGCTAGCATCTGAGCCCAGCACTTGAAGACAGCGAAACATTTCAGAATGGGAGTTCACTGAGTCACTTGTTCAAAGTTTGTATGATGTATGTGTATACGTATGGTATAATCTTTCACTCCAATGGAGCAAATGAATGATCCACCTGTTTTTCTTAGATGTCTTTAAAATAATATATCTGATATTTTTACTTTGAAAAATAATGGATTAAACTCCTTTTTAAAAATGTATGGGGGTGATATTGGTTAATAACATTATATAAGTTTCAAGTGTACGACTCTATAATAAATCACCTATATATTGTGTTGTGTGCTCACCGCCCAAAGTCTAGTCTCCTTCTGTCACCATGTATTTGATCCCATTTACACTCTTCAACCTTCCCCAACCCTCTTCCCCTGTGGTAACCACCATACTGCTCTCTGTGTCTATGAGTTTGTTTATTCCTTTTCACCCAAGAAAAGTAACAGGTCGGATTACATGTATCACATGGGACTGTAAATGATTGTACTTCCTTTGTGAAAATATCTGTTTTCTTTGAGAGTGGTTTACCATGAACATATTCACTTCACTAATATTCTATGTCATCAGTTCTGTTGATTGGAAGAAGAATCCATCTGCAACCTCGCCAAGGGCTGGGTGTCCCGAGTTTTTGTATTTTTGTTACACTGTTAACAAGTTCATGTGTAATGTCGTAAATCAGTCTACCTGGAAGTGACACTCACACATCCCCACTATGAATTTCATTTTGAACAGGAGCCATAGAAGCCCATTTTCAAGCTTCTTAAAATGGCTTTCTGCAACCACGTTTCCTATAGAATGCATAGGTATAAACTGCTTCTTGCACTTGATTTACCAAGCAGTTACTATGCTGCAAACAAGGGATGCTTGAAGAACTGACAAGGTAGGTGGCCAGAGAATGGGATTCAACAGTTGACATTGTGATAATACTGAATGCAAATGAAAATGACCTAATAAGTGTATAATAACATAGTTATTACTGTATAAAATAATAATGTAGTAATTGCATGATTAAAATGAGAAACTAGTCTTGCAAATACATGTGCTTTTTAATTTGTGTCATCTTTCTTGCTATAAAGTGCCATTTTGACAACATTTAAATGTCTAAATGTGTGCATTGCTATCGATATCGGCATCAAACTTCTAACACATATCCAGGGTTTAAAATCTACAGGTCCATTTCCCACCATTTTTTTGCAACTCCAATGAGCCTGTCAGTTCTGTCTTTGCCTTCTTCTTAGCTTGGAGGCTACTCTGGTTTTCAGGATTAAGTTTATTGACAGTGTTTCACTGCTCTCTGCTGGAGGAGCCCAAAGCGAGGCCAGGCTTCCAGGGCTCCAATCACTTGCAAGGAATGCAGGTGGGATGGCTCAGCTGATCAACTTCTAGCCTCTGAAATTCAACTCAGCACAAGACTTATTCATGCTGGTCATAGGTCACAGTTGAAGAGCCATGTTGTGCAGACTAGAGATGGGTTTCTTAGAGAGGAAGATGGTTAAGAGAGTTTGGACCACTGCCCAAACTCCAACCTCTTACTTCAAATGTTGCCTAATATAAAGAAATCCTATGTAATAATGCACAGCAACTGTGCATTTTCCCCAACTTTCATCCTTCCATTTTTGAGACATAGATAATACAGAAGGTGCCAAAAAAATGTATACACATTTTAAGAAAGGAAAATTGTGTTACAATCGTAATACTCAATATATACCGATAATAAAAGATGACCACAAGTCACATTTGACTTCTGCAATTATAAGAGTGCTCGAAGTAGTTACCATCAGTGTCCAGACGCTTCTGATTACGGCGAACTACCGCTTGAGCAACGTTGATCAAAGTGTCTACTTGTATATATTTTTTTGGTAACCCTGGTATATTTTACTCTATTATATACACCTGAGATAATCTCAACCCACCAAAAGAAAGGAAATAAAGTTCTTTTGACCAAACTCTATATATTTTTTTCCTAAACGTATTCTTTAATATGTGCATGACTGGAGGAAAAAGATCAAGCGTATTTACCAAGTAAGTAGTGAGTGGGTTAGGACAGTTTTTCTAAAACTTTTCTAGGCAGGAATAAATATTAATGTACGTCTTCATTTTCATGAATACAAACCTGTACCTTAATTTAGATGTTCTACTTCTCAAGTATGAAACAAAAATACAAGTAGAAAAACAAAAACAGCAGATACTTTAGGTGAATATGTTTTATACATATATATATACATATATATACATATGTATATATATATGTATATATATATATATATAGAGAGAGAGAGAGAGAGAATGTATATACACATACTTATGCACATGTCCCTGTTTGCTTATACATATATGTAATATATTTCGAAGGGATAAGGAGAGCAGATATAAGCATAACACATCTCCAAAAGGCTTTATGTTCTTTCCAGTCTGGCATCCTTTAACTGAAAAACAACTTGATGAATAGAAATCATAAAAAGCTAGCTTTACAACAGCATTAAAGTGCTGTTCTATTCTACAGCATTCCAAGTGAATTATTGCTGTGCTGTCAAAGAAAACAAAAACATTTGGGAAAGACTGTTTATTTTACAGCGGTTGACCAAAAGTATGCAAGTGGTTATAAAAAAATGTAGACAGCTAACGATGGGAGGTGCCACTTGCACATTCTGAAATCCATTCACAAACCTTTGACAATGGCTCTCTATCACTGGAGATAATATTAGAGGCAAGAGCATTTTCCATGGGGAAAAAATCCTAGCGCTTTCAAAGCATTTCAGTTTAAAGCAAGTAAATAAAACCACTATCCCCATTCTTTATCCCCTGCATCGCCTCACTCACAGAGCCTGATGGCACAATATATTTTCCCCCCAAGAAAAGCAAAGAAATTTTTGCAAAACTATTTCCCTCAGAGGTTATGGCAATGAGATATTTTTGTACTGCGCAGCATGTATTGCCTTTGTATGTAAAGATTAAAAGAAAAACCGCTCTTGCCAATAGTAGTAGATTCTTTCATTAAACAAATATTTCATTTTAGAACTAGATGAGAAATTACAAATCCCTAACTCAGTCTCTTCATAGTAAAGATAATAAAATGTATACTCCGAGAAGATAAATGACTTGATTAACGTACATGGCTGGGCAGGGTGCAGGAATAAGAGTTAGAAATAGAAGGTTATTGTTTGTGTTGTAGTATGTTTTGCCTGAGAATCAGACTATATATAGTCAAGACCTCACTGATATCTCCTGGTAAATACTTGTTTCAGTATTTAAGGATTTCTCATCGGTGAAGAGATCCTTTTTCAAAACTAGGTCTTGAGTTTTAAGTTTCTTTCACTTTTGAAAAAATTCACTGATAAGTCGGGATCCATTTAACTTTCTGGTAGATCATCAGATATATTTTTGAGAAGTGGCTCTATTTATCCTTGTCATAGGGGAAAGATATGAAAAGCTCCTTGATATGTCTAGCATGATTCTATCACATAAAACCACTCCATAGATATTGATTGAAAGAATGCCTTTAGGGAAATGCTTCAGATTTCCTTTCTGTTAGTGCCCATGCAGCTTGTTTTCTGGGTGGTGTGTAAATTGGGAAGAAAGCACTACATTTTAAGTGCCTCATTTGTGGTACAGTGAATTGACGATTTACCACCTTTCACCTGTACTAGATGCTTTGGGCATCTGGTTACCCTAAAGCTTTGCTCTCAGAGTAAAGAGAGGAAAAGGAAGAGAAGGAGACAGAAGCAGAAGTACTTGCATCTGTGCCCCTACCTCATCAGCTCCTTTGTCTTGTCTCTGAGGGTCTCCAGAGACTGAGAGTTTTGTGTGGTGTTGGCCCAAGAGACTGTTGTCCTTTTGACAGCTCAGCTGTTTGTGTCTCCTGAATTGCATCAGATTTTTTTCAGATGTAGCATCTGCCTTCTTCCCTCCATGACATCCTGGGTTAATCACGTGCCTGCTGGCCAGGACATGTAAATAAAACTTGGCTAAAAAAACACTTAAAGGATTATGAAGCAATCTTGCTTAATAGCAGTGAAACAAAACAAAACAAAAAACCACTCCAACAAATCCTCATGTGCGCTACTAAGCAGTGGAAAGATCCAGCTAAGACGGAACTGTCCTGGCCTGAGTATTATCCTAGACCCAGAGAGAGCTAGAGAGACTGACGGGGAGAGGAGAAACTGTGTTGAAGGAGAGAGCTCGACTCACTCGCCGCTCTCCGGCTCACTGCAGACAGCACCACCCAGGTTTCCTCCCGGCAGTCGCTGATGAGAGCGGCAAGCTGGTGAAGTAAGCCTGCGAATCCCGGAATCCGCCTCTCATGCGTGTGCTGGGATGGCTGGGTCACTCACTGCTGCTTACACATCCTTGAGCTGCACACCTTTTCCCATGTTCTCAGAGGTGGCCTGCGCCCTCGGTAAGTCCCCGAGGAGGTTCCATGCTGCAGAATGCGCGAGAGATTAAGGGGTTCCCATGTGGCTTTTGCAGTTGAATGTCTCCATCTCCTGTCCCTGGACAGTCAGTTGCTGGCCTGCCTCTGAGTTGTCTATCACCAAAGCTGTCTGCTCTGACCGGAGGGAAATGAGCATGGAAACCCCTTGTGCCTGTGCGTGCCAAAAGCAACCTTAGTCAATGAAAGAGCTCGGCAGACGGCGGAGTCCTGCGCGCCGACCTTTCCGCTGCTCCTATGAGAATCACGCGCTGCTATTTCTGTGGCTTCTGCCAGTTGGCCCCTGCCCACCTTTTCTGTTCTTACTAAAATGGCCAGGAACTGAGCGAAAGAGGAAGCCTCGGCTGTGCTCCCGGCTGTGCTGCCAGGAGTGCGTCTGTAGTAGGTCCAGAAGCAAAAACAAAACAGGGCAGAGCCTAGGGAGGCCAGCCAGAGCAGCTGAGCATGGAAACAAAGGAGCCCGCCCGCAGCAGCTGCAGCAGCAGCGGCAGCAGGCCATGGAGTGGCAGGCTGGATGGGAACTTCAGGAGTGGCTGCATCCTCTCAAAGATGGGAAACTGAGGCTCAGAGAGGATGTGCTATATCTGAGCAGTGGCGACCTAGGTCTCCTGAGGGCCTGTCCACACTGCTGTTTGACCTTAATAGCTCTGCTGCTAATGATGGAACTCTAGAAAACTTACTCTCCCCAGCCTCAGTTACCTCATCTGTAAAATGGGGGTGAGAATAATACCTCCTTCCCTGTAAGAGTTGTGAGAATTAAAGAGAAAGTGTAAACAAAGCTCTTGGCATAATGCCTGGCACTTAGGAAGCCCTCGGTAAATGTTGGCTCAAGTTATTTGAATGAGGACTTGAGATGCAAGCAAAGCAGGAAAGATAGGGAGTTCACAAACAACAGATCTGTTAGCGAAATGTTGTGTTTTTTTTTTTTTAAAACAGGGTTGCTTTTCACAAGGCGGCGTAAGTGCACTTGAATTAAGATCAGGTTGATCTTGTTTAGTTTTGAGGTTATTGGAATGTTTAATCAAATGGCAGACCCCCTCCCCCTTCCAGGAAGAGCCCCACTTGAATACCGAGGAAGCGGGTAATTTGAGCCCTGGAATCGTTGCCATTCAGACTTCCTGAATCTATGTTTATCCCCTTTGTGGAAGCGCATTCTGAACTTTCCTGAACGAAAGTTTAACATGTTCAACTTCGAAGTTATGTTCTGATGGAAAACACTAAGGGTTGTTCTCTGGGTAGATGAAGGGAGCAGGCGGTGAATATTACCACGTTTGGGGAAAACACTGATGATATGTGATTTTCCTCCTTAGGCCCAAACCTATGGAAGAGATAATGAGCCAATTTATAATAACACTTATTCCAAAAGTGCTTTACATCCAGTTCTGACACTAACTGGTCATGAATCACTTAGAGATAATGATACAACAATGACTGTTTATTGAGTCAGGTATCGTGCAAAGTACTCTAATATTTGTTATTTCACTTAATTCTCACAAAATCCCATGAAATATTTCCCCCTTTTACAGTGAGGAAAGTGAGGCTAAGAGAAGTTAAATAACTTGCTCAAGGTCACTCAGCTACTGTGTTTCACCAAAAATAAGACCTAGCTGTACAATCAACTCTAATGCGTCTTTTGGAGCAAAAATTAATATAAGACCTGGTCTTATTTTACTATAATATAAGACTGGGTCTTTACTATAATATAATATAATTCCAGGTATAATATAATATAATATAATGTAATATAATATAAAATACCCGGTCTTATATAAGACTGGGTCTTATATTAATTTTTGCTCCAAAAGACACATTAGAGCTGATGGTCCGGTTAGGTCTTATTTTCGGGGAAACACGGTAGGAGCTCCTAGGCTCTTAGCCACTGTGCTATGTTCCCGCTTTCCTCCTAATGTTAATAAGCTTCACCTGAATTTAACCTCTGTGGGTCACAGTTTTCTCTCCTGTAAATTAAAGGCTGGACAACATTATTGCCAAGGCTACCTTTTCCAAAATTCTAAATATTTCCAGAAAGAGGCAGTTTATAATAAGCAGTCTTAGTTTCCAAATAAATTCTACTCTATTTAAAAAAAAAAAAAAAAAAAAGGAACCAGTTGTCTTTTTGGTATGTAGGTATCATTTAAGTTAGAGAATTCAGGAAGGAAGTAAAAAGTAAGAAAAATAATTTTGTGTGATGTTTTGACATATATGCATGTCCTATGGCCCTTGGTAAAAACTAACATTTTACTGAATTGTGGCTGCTCGGTTAATAGTGACTGGTCAGTATTCATGCACGAGTATTATCTCCTTTTGCTGTCAAGGGCAAAATTTAAACTTTCTTTGTGCTGGCCTTTACTCTGTTTCTAAGGAACATGGTGAATTTACGCATTTTGGATACTCAAAGTAAGCAGTCTGAATAGTTCAACATTATTACTTTACTAAGTGAAATTTTTCTGTAAAAATTTTTATGTCCTAACAGAACTATGCTTCTAAATTCTCAATATTTATTAGTGTCTTTGAAGTTTTGTTAGTTAACCTCACCTAGATTAATATGTGCTAATAAACACTGCCTGTGTGACCTTGGACATGTTTCCTAATCTCTCTGGGACTTAGCTATAGAGTGGGAATGGGAATAAAATAATCATATTATAATGGGTTGTTGAGAACATTAACGAGTTAATTATATAAAATGGTTCAAATTGTGCCTGGCACATAGTAAGTGCTATCTAAGTATTAAGTAATATTACTAATCAATGATGATTTCCAAAGTGTAATTTTCTTACAGTTGTGCCCAAAACATCTTAAATCATAATAAGCCTTCCAAATGATTCTATTTTTAATGGATATTCAGCATTATAAAGTTTCCTGTTTTCATTTCTCTCTGGTGTCTATAAATTACAGTTGCATAGGAAGTCTTTTTTTAAAAAAAATCTCATATTCTTCTACTTTATCCTCTCTTTAGCACTGCAGTAAGTGGTGACTTACTGTTTTTTCTTTAGAATTTTATCTGGAAATCCTTTGATTTTTAAGCTGTGACATATGATGGGTCAAATTACCCTCATCAAATTGATTTACTCTGAACTGCAGATTATTTTAGGTAGAGTTTGACCTCAAGTTTTTCTGTAGTGTCTGAGTTTCAGAGAAGCATGTTTCCAGCCCTAGTCATGGCAAATGACATCACGAGATACATATTTCCCAGATACAAAAGTTTGTTGTTATGTTCTTTTGGCCAGAAGAGACTCTTCTTCCTGGGAAATGTCGCCACAGAATGCTGCGTTTGAGTTTTATTAATATCCTTGTAGATTGAAAACAAAATGTTTTCCCTCCCCATTTTTGTTCTTTTCCATTTGGCAAACCCAGTGATTTGCCACGTGAGCCAATGTGTGTTTCATTTGCTTATTTTCTTGTGCACTAGCAGCCCTGGTGGTGTCTTCTGGAATGTGTGCAATCCCTGGGAATGAATAACATGCTGGAAAGGAGTTTGTTTTGAGGAAACAGGATCATTCGTGCACCTTACAGTGCACTAAATATCTCGAATCAATTTCCTTTATAAAAAGTAATTTCAAGGCAGGCCACCTCTCCCGTATTTCTTGGTTGCAATGACAATAATCATGACAATGATACGAAAAAGATTTTTATAACTAATGACTATGACTTAAGAGTCACATTTTCAAAATTATTTTAAAATTTGATTTGATGAGATCACATATCTATACCACGAAAATGTCTTTTTTTAAATAAAAGCAAATTACTAGGTTAAAAGAGCAGACTTCTTAAACTTAGCTTACGTGTATGCCTTTGTTGCTCTATTGTTACCATTCTTCAAAAATGTTCATTGACTTAAAAGAGTGCACAGTTTTCTAGGGTCAGGTTACTGAGTGGAATATAAAGTGGACTGTTCTCAAAATGCTTTCAAGCTGACAGTTCACTTAATGTTAAAGATTCTCTACCACCCTTAGTCCTGTTGCCTCCCCCTGGTGAGGAGCTTCTTTTGATCCATCATTCTTGCAGGGACTTCCCGAGAAGGACATTGATGAAAAGACAGCACAGAGGTGTTCCGGGAAGAAGGCATAAATTCCACCAGGGCATACCATTGAATTCAAGAGAAATTTCCAGACCAGGCTTTTCAGTTTGCCAGCCAAGAGCCAACTGGCGGTGGTCACTTTCACTCTTTGCCTTATCTTCATTTCACTTTTTGCTATTTGAAGGCACAGTTCATTGAATTCCTCATTTCCTGTTTTATTCATTGCCTTCCTCCGCTACCCCTTAATAAGTAAGCAAGACTCTTGAACTACAGCTTGTGTTATGAAATTCTTGGGATTTTTAATGACTTTGAGCTCTTTTAGAAAGTAACGTGTGTTCCTCATGGCCCAGAACTGTAGAAGGCCAATTACCTCACTCTATTTATTTGGCAATTTAAGTGATGCCGTTTCCATAAAGAGCTCATTCACAGATGGCCCCCTGTGCAATCAGTGTTATTTTAGTGGGAATTTCAAAGACGGAAGTTTGATGACTTGCTGGAAGGCCAACTTGATGAAAGCAATGAAAATCTTATCTTGACTCTTGTTTTAGAAGTGGGCGTTTCCGTGAAGCACCATATAGAAGAGTATTACGAAAAATATTTTACACATAGAATCTGTGAAATTCTAAAAATTTTAGAGAGGGATATATCTTAACTTTTATTGTTAAAATAATTAAACAGTAAAAGTTCTTTGGAGCTTGATCACTAGGACCTCTGTAGGGAGATAACTGTTATCAACATAGCCTGCCATAGATCAGCTTTTCTAAAAAAACAAAAAACAAACAAAAAAAAGAAATTCTTAGTTTATTATTCTAATTGTGCTTCCTTGCCTTTTTACCCCAAGGCATTATGTGTCTTTCAGAGCACCCATTAGGTTTCAAAGTTTCCTCTTGATCTCCCTTATTTACACAGACACACACAGATACCCACACACACCCCTCCTCCCCACCCCCCACACACACAGCCACACACACCTTCACAATGTGGTTTTCCTGAGGTATTAATACCTTTTGCCATTGTGGTTTAAGGGCATAAGACGTATTTTGTGAGTTAGGGAGACACTGATAGTTTCTTTAAAAGAAACCTTTGAATAAAACTTTGTGTACACCATGACCCATGAAATTCATTCACTAATATGTATAAATGCCTGCAGTGTGTGAGGCATTTTGATCTGGTTACCTCCTATAACTCTTATAACAAAGATGGCTCAGGGATCCAGCGACTGTCACCCCGTTTTAGAGATGCTTATCTGACTTCGGAGACTGTGCTCTTTCTACCAGTAGTGAGCCCCTTCCGTGTGTAGACTAGCAAGGACTACAAGGTTGGTATCTTGTTTTAGTATACTTTTGTTTTATTATTACTGTCACCCTACTCCAACCTACACTGAAATAGCTAAAGTATTAACCATTTCTTAAAAGAAATACTAATTGTGCCCATTTTAATCTCCTAAACTTTTATATTACCCTTGTCATATAACCTCTAGTGTCCAGCTAGATATTAAAGACTCGTTTCATTTGGATTTTGATAAATTAATATAGTATCATCATAGTTTTTTGTTTGTTTTTTTCCCTTCAAGTTTCAGGAAAGTAAAAGGTCTTTTTTTTTTCCCCCTAAAAATCAAACACTCCTCAGCACATCACGAGCTGCTCATGTTAACGGGCATTTTTTCCTTCTTTTTCCCAATGAAATGATCTGAACACTGAATAGAGGGTCCTCAGATGCTCTGTCGATGTCCAGACAACCATGTAGTAAACACATAGTAAATATCTACATATACACACAGGTAAAAAGAGGTGAGTACTCTAGAGCGTTTCCATTACAAGAATACTAACTGAAAACCCAGTACACGAGGTCAGCAAGGTGTATGTAGGGCAGAATATTCTAGCTTTACAGAATGATGAAGGAATTGGGCTATGATTTAAAGAGGCAGATGGGTAGCTGTGGACAAATCTTAGTTTGAAAGTGGTTTAGGTCATGGGAAAGTACATACCAGGGTTGCTGTAAGGATTGTCTCATTTTTTTCTCATAGTAACTCAACGAGGTAGGACTATTATTCTCATTTTACTGATGAGGAAACCAAGGTATGGATTGGTAAAGTAATCTGCTGGAGAATTCAATCACTCCTGAGAGACAGAGCCAGTCAGGGCAGGTTGGCTTCAGAGCCGTTGTTTCTGATTACCTATTTCTTTCTGCATGCTAGCCCCACTTATATGGCAGATCACTCTGAAAAGTTTCTTCTGCCTTTTTCACTAATGAAAATCTAAGCCATCTTCCCACTAATTCTTACTCATTTTATTTCTTCCATAATTGTTACAGATATGGGTATATGTAGCAGCAATATTACCAACTTACAGAGTAGTTAAGAAGCAAAGAATCTTACAAATTCCTCTGGGCTGATTTTATCAGCAACAACTCTAAAGTGAGAATTGCCCAAATCTTGAAAAGTATTATACCACAAAGTTTAGTAGTTACCAAGTACAGGCCACTGTTTAAGTATAGCGCTTAAAACATTGTATTATCCCACTATATTCAATTCCACTACGGTAGAGACCATGTTTTATGTATTTGTGTATGTCCAGGTCTTAGAACAGTGCCTGAGACATAATAGCTATATGATTCATGCTTATTAAATGAATAATGGGCTGAACAAGGTAATAGGCCTTGGTTTGCGTCTTTTCAAAATCCTACTTAATCTTTCATTAATAGATTCTTGTGATTTGATCAATGCAAAGAAGAGTGAGACCATCACCTTAGTAGTATTCTAAATATTACATTTCTGTAATGCTGCTTAAGATGTAAATCTTTTTCTTTTCTGACCGCCATATTACACTCAAGCTAGCAACATGTGTCCTGAAAATCCACCCCCACCATGCTTTCAGGTAGACCAGAACTCCTTCCTTTACCTCCTCTCCCATATCTTCTTTTTCCTAGTCATTGGAATAAGTGGTCCGTTTTCTGTGAAGCATAGAAACCTAACCCCTCCCATACTGTTATTGATTCCAAACCCTTATACCTAACAGGCCACATACAAGACTGGGATAAACAAGCATTGTAACTCCAGGGAGTTTCCTGGTTTCATGATCCATTTCTGCCTCTTAGGGGCCAGACAATGCTAAGCTTACGGGAGACTCAGCCAGAAAACTGGCAAGTCGATTAATCTCTAGTTAACCACAGCAATAAATGAGCACAAAGGAAATGCAGATCTAAGTAGGGGATAAACTCTGAGTGGTTCCATCAGTAGTGATTCATGATGTTGAACTACAGCAATATTTTCTTCCATACACTCTCCCAGTTCTCTTTGTGACCCTGGCGCAGCATTTGGGGCTGACTAGAGGCTTCGGGTAGATTCTGTGGGTCAAGGCTGTGGAAGATGGGTCCTATGGCTGTTAATCTAGCTACAGACATTTTAATAAACACGTATTGTTGGAAGTGGCGTTATGTGCATTTAGGAGACAGTGGTAGTTCAGAGAGTGGCTAAAATATGAAAAAGCCCAAGACAGCGAAGAGCAGTTTCTGGCTTCTCCAAGTTTGAGCTGCAGAATCCGAGGTGGCAAGGTAAAGAGAGGGAAGCCTCAGGAACCCTAGATTGGGTTCCCACCCAAGCTCAGCTGCCTTTTGCTATGTCACACCTGTGAGTCTGGGTTTCCTCACCCATAATATCGCTGATCATTTTTCAGGAGTGAGTGTTACGCAAGAGCAAGAATTTACAGAGCCCAGTCCCTTACCTGGCACAGAGGCTACCCTCCAGAAGTGTCAGTCCCTTTTTTGTGTGGCTCATCCTTTCTCTCCAGGCCTCTTTGCTTCGTCTCTCAGCTGATTTTTACCCACCCCTGCCCACTCAGTCAATTCAGTGAGTATGGTTTTATAATAAGGTACCTCCTTGTCTCCGTGTTGGTGGATGCAAAGCGGAATACTCTGCCTCTCCAACGCTCACTCACACTGATGGTCTTGGCTGGGGGACAGACGCTGCTGGCAGAAGCCTGCGAGGGAAGGCACCGTGGTAGCAGCATGAAAGAATTTGGCAAGGAGGTGCTCGCCACATGATTGTGATTCATACTGTACTCTCACAATGTGGCAGGAGGGCTAGGAACGGCTTTGAATGCCAGCCCACACAGAGCAGAGACACTCATTTTCAAACATCACATTCTTTTTATAGTACAGGCATGCCTCATAGGGAAAATATTGAACTTGGCCTGCCAGCACCATGAGAGTCGTCCCAACTGTGATTTTACTGCTTGAGTCACTCGCTGAATCAGATACTGGCTGCATGGAGGAAGTCTTCTATTAGGGATGCTTTAAAATTGTGTTTTTAATTAATTAACACCAACTCGGGGCGGGTGTTTAATTGATTTTAGCTGACTCCCTTTTTCTTTTCTTGTCTGAAACTTTTTTCCACATTCTCTCAAGGTCTCAGTTGGATCATTTTAAAGTATCTTGGTGAAAGGGTCATCTGTGTCGGGTGAACAATGCGAGGGGACTCCACAAAGTGGAGTTCGTCATCTCTGAATGAACCTGATACATGGGAACAGTGGAGTCGGGGAAGAGTCCCTCAAAGTCTGGCATAATGCTTTTTGATCCCTTCAGCAGCCCTCAGTCCATTCATCCTGTTGTTAAAACTTAAAACTAGAGCCGGCCAGCTGTTGGGAAAAGTCTTCAGTTTTATTTTAACCAAATGGTGCTGCCTCCTGGGGCTGGAAGGGGGCTGACTTCAAGCATAATTATAGATGTGTAGCTCTTTCGAGTGGCGGAAACCTACAAAATGGCCTTGATTCACAGGGCCCCTTTGGCTCAAAGGCTCTCAGCTTCCCGTGTGCCATAAATCTCTATCTGCATCAAAAAGTGTACAGGCTGCAGTGTATGGAAGTCCCTCTTCCTCTGCGAGTGTGTCTATGACAGATTTATACTGATGGCTACACTGCTCCAGTCACAGATTCCTATTAGAGTCGTGCCCTACTAACCCAGCCCCATTTCCTGGAGAATGGGAGACAAGGTCCTGCGTGAATGAGGGGCAAAGTAGCTCAGCTCTCTAATTGCTGTTAGTACAGGAGGATCTTTAAAGGGCCACAGCAAGACCCGTTCTGTTCACAGCAAAACCTACCGTCTCTTCATATTGGTGTGGTTACATCTGAGATCCGAGACACCTAATCTCAGCACAAGATCTGCCATGACAGGGCACTCCAGAACTGAATGTTGCATGACTACAGGCCAAACAAATATATTTGGGGGGAAAAAAAACAAAAAACAAAAAAAATACGCCTCTTTTGTTACAGTTTTTTTATATCTTCAATGTCATTTTTTTTTTCTTCCAGAGAGTGCAGATTTTAAATCTGGGGGGCGGGGAAAAAGGTAGCCTTGAATCCACTTAGAGGTTCTTACTTGTTAGTATTTATAAATGGATACAGAGCAGAGCTTTTTTTTGCAACCACGTCCTTGTTCGGGATGTTCATCCTTCGTGAACATCGTAGGGTTCCAGAGCAGTGGCTGGTGAGAACCCTCTTCTGTGTGACCTCCGCCTTCATGGTTCACAGCTGGCCTGAGAGCCCCTACTGACCCAGAGGTAAATCAGAGCTGTAGTTCCAAGAGTTAAGCAATTAAGGGACAAACAGTTTAACTCATCAAATTTGGGGGTACGGGGGTCAAAACGAAAAGATATTAGAGTGGTTTGAGTCTTCTAAAAGAGGAAAAAGCCAGACTGATGGTTGCCTTTCCAACTCTATTTAGAGTCCAGTCTACACAGGATAGCTGTTCCTTATCATTGTGTTTTTGCTCAGCATACCCAAACAGGTCACTAGCTGAAGTAGAATATTGGTGATGGTATTTCTTAATTCACTTTTCTTTTTTTTAGATTGTAGTGCTATAAAGAAATGATATAGAAGGACTGAAAACTTACAGAGCTAAAAATTAGTGCTATGTGTTTGAATTCACTGTTCTTATTAATTTTTGTTCTCTTCTATTGGCCACCATTCCATGAGCATGGTTGTGTGCCCCTGGAGTTTGTGTTATTTAACCACTGCATATTTTTTAACATGCTGAGGATTCTGGTTTAAATAGAAAATCAAATTTCAGTTTGAAAAACTTAGTTTTAGAGCTCTACCATCTGCTAGTTTTTTTTGAAAGGGGATCTGGTAAATGAAAATTGTGTGTGTATGTGTGTGGTTTATTTTACAGGCACTGCATATTTCTTTGATGATCTATTTTCTAAGCTCATTCTTATCTTTTAGAAGATGTTTCCAGGATTTATGCATTTGGCAAGATTTCAGAGAACTCGACAGGGGTGGAGAGGTACATTCCATGTATAGGGAATCCTGAATCAGGGTCCTTGAGAGTGTTTGTTTTGTGCTGGGCTTAACTTTGTTTCTGCTCTGGACATTTCTTTCAAATGGGCTTTTTTTTTTTTTTTTTTACACTAGCATAACTAAGCATTTTATTCATAGGCACTCTAATAATAAAGCATTTTCAGTCCAGACGTAGGAGGAAATTTGCAAAATGCATCAGGAAAGTGTGCCAATTGTTTTTCAAGCCATCACGTATGTTGAAAAAAGTATTGTATTTATTAGTGTTTGCAAAACACTATATTTAATGATGCAAAAGTAAAATTGACGTCTCCCTTTTGGTGTACAGATGTCTACAGTTTATGGGAGTACACCCCAAGGTAGAGAGTTATTGAAATAACTCGTGGAGAGGGCAAGGTTGGTCATAAACAGTGATGCCGTAAGTCCACAATTATGTATGCTCAATTATTTGGAAGGGAAGTCTGGGAGAAGTGTTTTACATGGTTACATGGTCAAACAGAAGTGAGTATGGAGAAGCGTAATCCAAAGGTTTACTTTTGTTGTATATCCCCCAAATAACATCCTAATACCGCTTTATAATGTAAATCCGCTGGTATCAGTAAAATGGCATTTAAAACAAATAATAAAATGAACAACATTTGCAAAGCAATAAAGATATCACCTTTGCAACCACTTTACTACAGTTTTGAAAAATGCTAGTGGATAGCTCTCCAAAGATGCAAATAAATAATATTTTATTAGATTTCAGCCCAGGAGAAAGGGGAGGAAAACCTTCAACTAGAATTACATGATTATTACTTTGCTCCTCCCTCAACCTAGCAAACATTAAAATGGAACATAAAATAAGTCTGTAACAAGATTTATGAGGAAAGGTATTACACTTAGGGGCACATTGGGCAGAAAAGCCATTAAAATTGTTTGGGCCTTAGGAAGGGGGCAGGGGATGTGTTTTTAGAAAAATGAGAAATTCAGATGTACCAAGTGCCTTTCTGACGACTACCCAAGGTTTAACGTTTAAAACGCCACTGTACCTCCAGGTTCTGATTCGTATTCTATTATGGCAGTTTCTGCTCACCAGACAAAACTGAACGATTCCATTTTCTCCAGGAAAACATACTAAAACAAGTATATTAGGCCTAGCATTCCTTTTGCATGCACTGGTAGACCCAGGCTATTGAATGGTAAAAACAATATAAGGAGTGTTATTTTTTTACCATACTTTAGTTTGGGAGTTTCAGGGAACCAGTATTGCTCTTGTGTACAGAATAGATGAGAACAGCGCTTACTGATGTCCAGGGTTCTTACACCTTAACTTCCGTTCTGCATCCTACTTAGTCTGCCTGGCTGATTTGCTTTCTCATTGGTTATATGCATGTTTTAATAATGGTAATAGCTCAGCATATTCTCTATGCTCTTTTCTGGTCTGAGTTTGGTTAATACATTTAATTTAGTATTATATGCTCTCCTATTTCCTTGCCGGATGCTTTTAGGTTATTATACTAAATCTCAGTTGATTCTGTCAGTAAATATGAAGTGAGTAAGTATGTGTGTGTGTATGTGTGTGTGTGTGTGTGTGTGTGTGTGTGTGTTTTCTTATCTATGAAGTTTTATCTTTGGCTTAATGTTTAACCAGGAAACCCAGCAGGACAAAGGAGGTCTAACTAAAACTGTGTTCCTATTGAGAATCTCCAAGGTTATGCAATACTATGAAATGGTGGTTTGGGGATACGTTCTGTAGTTCATCTTTATCAAAGTAATAGCTTTTTGGTGTGTTCTTTTTTTTTTTTTTAAAGGAATGTTTCAAGGAGGTCTTTGAAAAACATTTTCTTCAAATGTTCATTGCATCTGAGATCCCATTTTTGTCCCTTTATTTGCTCCAGAATATCGCCAGACTGCCAACAAAGGAGGGCCTGTGCTCCCAGGAATTTTCTGCATTCCTCTCTGGAGTAGGCATTTTTCTCAGCTACAAAGGCCCTTTGGCAAATTCCCTCTAATCACTGGATTTACCCTGGGCTCTGATAGGTGCCATTCATGGACTTGGTCTGCTGTTTGATGGGCTGAGACATTAATGGGATCTTTTCATGATAAACAAAACTGGGTAACATTACCAGCGGGGTCACAAAGCTGCTGCTGTCGGAGGTGTAGTGCTTTCTCTCTCTTTTTCTTTCTCCTTCGATTTTTTTTCCTTCTTCCTCCTAGTCTTTTCCTCTCCTTTCTTTTTATGAATGTACATTTCTGTGTGTGTGCAGCCCGGTCATTTCTAGAAGCAGATCTTCTGACCTTGGCTGCTGCTCATAAGTCAATGGCCAATTGCAGGCCTTTGTTGGAACTGAGATGATTCTATAAACTGGTCTACGGTAGCTCCGCAGCCTGTGGGGAGGTCTGTGTTTTCCTAATTGATTAAACATTGGAGGAACACTGCATGAAGAATCTGATTTAGAGATCTTTCTTACATGCTGGCATTTAATGACTGAAAGTCTCTGGCAGATGAATGAGTCTGTGGGAACGAACACTGAACCTAAGAATCTCACTTCGTATGGCTGCTCTGCCTGGTACATCTCTAGCTGTACTGTCAGTGTCAGACTTCAGTCACTGTTGTTGTTTCCTATTTGCTTCCAAGAAGAATGTAGCATTGGTTAGTTGGAACCTGATCTCTGCAATAGCAAAGATGTGAAAAGTATGGTTCAGAATTACCGTAGGTGAAATAACACTAGTTTTTGATGAAAAGAAACTGACAACCCAGAGAACACGCAGTCATGTTATCGACATCATTTTATAAATTTCCAAGAAAATTAAGGGAAAAAAATCTTATTTTACATGGAAATCTTTGCGCTGTAACTTGGGAATAAGTTGAGTTTTACACATCCAAATAGAGGCATTCTATTCAGTTTCGACGCATTTTATTATGCTCCATCTTAATATGGGAGCTCAGGAAAAAGGACAAAAATAGATGGGTCAGGGAGAGCACGAAGTGAGAGTGCAGAACTGTTTTGAAATTCCAAAGGGATATTAGGGCGAATGATGTTGGGTAAGAAACAATGCTCCTCATTGCTCTTGGAGAAGTCAGAAAGTTAAATGCTGCATCCATGGGAAAGGATAGCACAATGGTTTCATGTTTCCAGCTAGGCATCAGTACTGTTCTATTAAGCTTCATGAGTTTTAAAATATCTATGTTATTTAATATTCTTGTATTTCATGCATACAGTTTTTGAATATAGTTGACATCCTTCCAGGGCTTAAATTTCATTTACATTTACTATAATCTCAGCGATAGGAGCTACATATTGCGTGCCAACTATGTCAAGCACTTAATTGAACGTGTTCTTAATCCTCCCAGCACCCCAGCAAAATTGCATTTGATTATTCCCATTTTTCAGATGAGGAAACTGAGGCTCTGGGAAGTTATAGTGTTAGAGGGTAATGGAGCCAGATTCCAACTACGACGGGCTAACTACAGCGGCTGTGTTCTTCCTATTTGGACCCTTGTCTGATCACAAGTCATACTTCCAAACAAGGGAAAACTTAAAGGTTTAGTCAAATATCCAACTGTTTCCAAATATACTTATATTTCATAGCCTGTACTTTATGGCACATTTGGGAGCAAGTGCTTTTCACTGTTTATTTATTCTCTATAGTACCTACATTTAACTTCCCCTTTACCTCCACCATAATGCCTTCAGATCCTACTTCTCCCTGCTTCCAAATTCAGTCCATTATTTCATGGGCTTTCTTCCTTATCATCACAGATTTATACACTTTGGAAAAAAATCTGCCTCATGATGTGATAATCTCAAGATATTTTCTGAATTGCAGAAGGTTTGAGTAGAGAGACATGAGGGTTTGAATCAAAGTTTATCTCTAAATGGGAAGAACTCTGGCTGAGGGAATTAAATGGACACATTCTGGCCAAGTGTCTGAATGCTTACTGAGGAAAAGTCTAATTCACTCTAGAATATTGCCTACATTCTAGACATTCTACCATGATCTGTACCCTTTAAGATTTTCTATTCTGAGGGAAAAGGTGATTCTTTTCCAGGTTGTATTTTTATGATGAAAATTGAAGACTTTTCATCTCTGGATAGTTTGCATTTTAATTTGTAAATAGTCCACACATCTTAAGAAAGCTGGTATTTCTTGTTCCATCATGATATGCACTATCACACTTTACCTGTCAACATTTTTACCACCTACACAACTAGTTTCCTGACACGCAAGTGTTTCTACTTCTCACAAAGTCAGACATTGTGGTAGCTATGTGGGAAATTTAAAAAAATAATAAAGAAATAAAATCTAACGAGGGGTGCAAAACCTTTTGTCTCAGTCATCTGAATATTTTGTGTTTTCTAAAACCATGATTCATAGGGTAATTCATCCTTTTAGATTATTTTGTTTATGCAGTTTAGATCATTTTGCTAATTACTAGTAGCCAGTTAGGTCATGCTTACTCTGTTGACAATGAGAACAGTTTGTTTGAATTGAGATCCCCTTGTATTATTTCAGTCATAGCTACCTGTCCATTAGAGAGGAAGGACAGTAATTACCAGTCTCCGCCTTCTCTAGTAGGGCCTCACTACACTCTAAATTTCTTTCTATAGGATGAGACTTTGTTATAAAAGTACTAGATCTTAAGTTACTAAATTCCCCACACTACTGTTCTGAGAACTCGTTTTTTTTGTTGTTTTTTTTTTGTTCTCACACCCAGGGTATATAGTCAGGCTGTTCTTCCCAAGATTCCTTTCCAGGGTGTTATCAAGCTGAGTAGAATCTGTCCTAGTTCAGAGCATAGCTGAGTGCCAGAGAGCAGAGCTTATCAGACTGAAATCTTGTGCACAATTCAGGTAGGAACCAGACAAGTGGGATTCACTTTTCCACAGTGGAGCGCATATTAGCCTCTGGTCATGAACCAGCTCTGTCAAAGGAGACTGATCAGGTCTGTGAACTGTGATAAATGCGTGGAGCAAGGCACGGAGACCACAGTAACCATTTTCTGGTTTCCTGATCTCGAAAAGACAACAAAGACAACAGCTAAGAACAAAATTAGCCCAATTTTTGTAGTCGAAGCTCCAGTCATTTCTGAGGACTCATTAAAATCATGTGTTTACAGATACAGCTAGGCCGAGCCAAACTAGCCAGCATTTTTAAGGGAGATTTTGTGGTGTGCAGGAGCCAACTTGGAACAGGTTATTACATTTTCAGGAATTTTGTGAGCTGGTTGTTAAACATAGCAATTATTGAAAGCTAAAGTATATAAACTTATAATTAAATAAATTTTGTTCAAGAAACAAAGGTAATGTGCAAAGCTCATCATTTCCATATTATTTTACTATTATTTATGCTCTTGAGGTGTTTATTGTATCTTTCTGGAGAAAATAGTATGTAACGTGTGTCACTGTGCTTCTCTTGCCAACTCTGTGTACAGTGATGACACATTGGTGGCTTGAAATCGACTGTGGTGGGTGCATTTATGCCACAGAAATTGACAAATGCTACAAACAGGGCTTGACATATTGTGTTGATGATTGTCCAAACTTAAGAGGACATTTTAAAACTTCTGGTTAAACTTCAGAGTATGTGTCTGTAACTTCACATAGTGAATAGCACAGAAAAATTTGAGGACATGTTCTTTGAGTATTCAAAAACTATTATTCTATTCAGCAAAGCAGTCACTCACGTTGATGAATGAATGAAGTTCTGACTTCACTGTTTCACTTTGGTCTTATTAAGGTAAAGAGAATTATCACCCCATGTTCACGCTGGCACTGCATACATTTCTTAACGACATAGCTATTTCTTTGATGAATTGAATAATAATCAAGCATTGATTTTATACTCTGATTTTGTGATGCTATATTTAGTGATAGAATTATAAATAACTGATAGTGAATTTTTCAGCAAAGAGCAAGTCAAACTGAAGTTATGGGTCTTTGAAATTTACATACAGAGTATAGTATATTTTATTATTTGATATTGTTAGCTATAATTCTTTATATCACAAAATTTATAATACTCCTATAAATATATATGTATACATACACATATATACATTTTTTTCTCCCAGAGAGTCCAGTGTGAATTATTTACTAGATAATAGAAGACAATGGAAACCTTATAACCTGAATTTATAAAATCTCTACAAAGTTCTGTTAAGTCCTGTTTTTTAACTCCTTATTCCAAGGACACCAGCAAAACTTTTCAAACAGAATGAAAAGTCACACCCACACACACGTCTAAGAAAGAAAAGCCATCACTAATAACCTACTTTGTGTTTGAAAATCTAATCGAAGTACTTTATCTGCATATACTGAACTATATTAGAAAACAAAGTCTTTTATGTTAGACCCATAGAATTGTGCTTTAAGTAAATAAAAATTAATGGTGTTGATTAACTTACTTAAAAAAAAAAAATCTCAATTTATTTTTTGAGAACTAGCTATGTGCCAAATTTTGTCCTTGGCTCTATACAGAGATAAGTAAGACTTGGTTCCCAGTTTTCCAGTTCAAATTCAAACGTTTTTCACAATATGGATCATCCCACTTTAAAGGTGTTTTTATTCATTCCAAATAAATAGTAAAATTAAAATTGAATCTCAGCTTCCTAAGGAGAATTTCTACGGATTTGTGAAGGCCAATGATAATCTGAATTTGTTTTCCCTAGAATGCTAGTAGAAATCCAGTATTGAACATCAGTTATGTGCTATGTTTTGTACTGGGAACATTTCTCAAAACTAATCTTTTAAAGAACTCTGTGAGCTAGTTTTCAATATCCATTTTCCACAAAAATGAGACATTTTACGTAAAATTAAGGCTCATACTGGTAATAAATGATGGAGGTGGGATTTGAATTCAGGTCTTTCTGATTCAAAAATTCTCTGTCTTTCCTGAAAAGATTTTTACCCCCAGAGCCCCTAAAGATAAAATAAAACAAACAAAGAAAAATTATATTCTTCTATATAGCATTACTGAACACACACTAAGCGTGGGGAAATACTTTTCAACAAGAGTGAGAACAAAACTAAATGACTTCTGGATGACCAAATCCGTTTTTGGCAATAGATAACGTGGTATGGGAAAACAGCTTCCCAGAAATGACAAAATGGAACAGAGACGAAGTGTTTTGGTATCTTTTTACATTCAGAGGAAAGTAGAGAACCATATTCTGATCTTGTTGCTCATCTTTGATACAAGCGAGTTTTTGACTTGCTCGTGCCACAGGATTTAATTATTAAAATCAGAGTGCAGCCAATGTAGTTCCAAATTTCTCACTCTCCTCTTGTCCCATGTAAAATGGCAATGTGCTACTTACTGATATTAATTCAAAAGTTTACATCTCAACTGTGTAGAGTAAGATTGTCATAGCAAATAGATAATGTGATTAGAAATAAAGGAAAACAAGCTGAAATAAGATGTAAAAGAAGGAAGAAAGAATACATTATTTATAAATATTGGTCCAAAGACACACATATATATATATACATAGATATAGATATGTATTTAAAGCACCAGGACATAATATCTATTGATCTAGGACTTATATTTTTTCCACAAAACACACAATTTTTAAAACTAGTGGCTTTGCTAGTAATAAAGACTGAAAACTTGAACATTTCACTAAAGTAGTGCCTGAAAAATCATGCTGCAAAGTTAAATATATAAATGGCCCATGTACATTAGGAAATGAAGGGACACAGGGTTTTTTATTTTTTTATTAATTGGTTTATTTTAAGTCATCGGTGTAAGGCAATATAAATCAGAGTCTGTTAGGAAACTTTGGTGAAATATTGAAAGCACAGTAAAACGACTTGAGCGGGGAAAATACCTTTGGGGAAAACTGAAAAGACTATAGTCACAAGAGCAGGCCAAGCGGACTGAGACCTCACAGAGTGGTGAGGGCAGAGCAGGGGACCCTGGTCAATGGGACACACTGTAAAAAGGATTGAATATAAGATTCCAAGTGTCACAGCGAATATTTATTTAGGTCAAATATTAGCAAAATGTTTCTGACAGCCCTGTCAAACACTGCGTCGATGGCCCGAGAGAGGCTGTTTGCGTTCGAAGGGCAGTGTTCCTTCATCTTGAAAATGAATATGGATTAAACCACAGAATATCTGACCCCATAGTTATGTCATGTCTTCTGGTTTCATGATTGGTGAGATATGGACTTCTGTGGACAATTAGCAGATAGCAGAGAATGTTCATTTTTGTTGGTGGAGTGAAGCAAGACTCACTTGTGACAAATTCACATTCATGATAACTGCCTAGAGCAGCTTGAATTCCTGGTGGAAATAAAAAGGAAATGTTTTATTTGGGGAAGGTGGAGTTATATTTGCCATTAATAGTAAATAACAATAGTAATTATAGTATCTAGAATTTGTAGAGTAATTTGCAAAGCACTACTTAATCCAACAGTAAATCATTTGCTTTGTTTTCCAGAGGACCCCTGGCTAGAGAGGTTTGAGAGATTTGTCCACGGCCGTAGAACTCATGGCTTGAGAGGCTAGGGTTAGAATCTGGATTTACTGCTTCCGCCCAATGCTATCCTTTGGCTCAAGCAGTCTACTGGGTGATCAAAGCATCGCAGTCACTGAATCTGCTTCCAGATTAGAAATTTATCCAGCAAGTTCAAATTGCAGAGCAAATCATTTAAATATTACTTGACATAGTAGGTCATCTCTTTCAACATATAATTGTGGCCTATCCTATTTTTCCATAATAGAAAGCTTCCAGAATGAAGATAGCAGTGCAAGCCACCCCCATCCTCCAATTCCTTAGTAATTATTCTTTAGCCAATTTTTTGTTGCAATTTTATGAGGAATGTATTGCCTTTTATAAATGAATAAAGCAAGGTACACACAGAATGGTTCTGATATCCCCATTGGTTGTTCTGATGATTCTGAAGGATGCTATCTATTAATTAATTCAAACAATTATTTTGATATTTTGGGGATTAAATTGCCTGACAGTTTGACTATGGCTACTTATTTTAAAACTCTTAAGCATTTTATATATGCATAACACTACAGTCAAATGAGCTTTTGATTACGTGAACTGTGGAGTGATACAGCATTTAAAAAGATCAAAAACTTGCAGATAAATAGAAAATCTTTTCTATCAGACTTTGAAATGAATGTCCTAATTTTCTTTTTTCTTAGAGGTTTGGCTTTCTGAGTATTTTAGGAGTAGGTTTTATTATAACAAACTGACTTCATCACTAAAATACATGTATGTGAAGAGAATAAGAATAAATACTAAAATTGGTAGTATTTATTATATATAATTTATGATATTGGGTTATTCAGTTAAGCCAAATGAAATTGCTATTTTTGTAAGACAAAATTTATTGAATATGGTCTGTTTCTTATGCTTCGGCCTGCCTGATTTTGTTTAAAGCTTCATCAACCATCTTCAATTCAATAGCATTCCACTAGGTTTTGAAACAGATTCTTCTTCCAGGGGGGAAAAAAAATCTTACTACCATTCCAATACTTTGCTTGTTAAATTATAGTTTTCTAGGTTGAAGAATGGAAAGAAAAATAAACAAAAACATAAATAAAATGCTTCGTGTCAACACCTGACCTGTGTGTGGACACTGCCTGTATCAGGCATATAAATCTTCGACTACGCTTATTCTGAGAATAGCCACACATCTCCAATAATGTGCACAAAAGTGCTTGTCTCTGTTTATGCACACTATTTTTTGCATGTGTCTACTTACATAAGGAATATTTTTTTATTACATTTTCCTTAAAAACACTTATATGCTTCTTTTTCTGATTACATTCTCTTTAGAAGTAATACATTCTCTTTAGAAATTTTGGAAAATTCATGCAAGTACAAGAAATAAAATTGTTCCTTTAATCTTACCATCCAGAGGAGGTCAGCATTAATGTTTTGGTTTAATTCTTTCATAGGTGAAGTAAAGATAAAAATACAATATAAGAAACACTATAATATAGAGCCTATCTTGGAAAATTTGGATTATACTTTACATATAATTTCTATTCTAAAAAATACTATAATATAGAGCCTATCTTGGAAAATTTGGACTATACTTTACATATAATTTCTATTCGACTTTTTACACTTTATAGTATATTGTGAGCATTTCCCATGTCATTAAATATTCTTCTAAGTAACCAGAATAGATCCGCAATAGTTCACTTAAAACAGTGAACAAGCTGCATTAAAAACCATCCAGAGCCTTACCAAAGAGCTGATGCTATGAATACCAGTTATAGCTTAGTTGCTGTTCCATATGTTAATTTAATTTGACAGACTAAGAGTCTTTGAAGTCCTGATTCTCTTTTGCATCCAGTAAACCAGTTTTTATAGTGCCTGAACCTTTAGACATCAGCCTGCAGAGAAACTCATGTCGGGAAGTTGCCATGAGGTCACATGTAACAATGGCCGATGGGGGAGTTCCTTTGGAAGTCTTGTGAGAGAGGTGAGGGGGACCGGGAGGGGTCACTTTGGGGGGGGGGGGCTAGTGCCTCTGGTGATAGCATCTTGTAGGCATACAGATTTGTTGCTGTTTTATGTGAGCCCTTAAAGGCTGATTCCTACAGAAGTGGGTGTGCTGTAGCCCAGCGACATTCACCAGTAAGAGTTTATACACATCTTTGCGTGTATTAGTGGGCTCTGTGGCTTTCAGTGGGAAAGGCTAAGCAGAAGTCTCAATGATAAGTGGTTTTGCTTCCCATGCTTGAGCAACAAGGCGACTCTATAGTCTTCCCCACCATCAATTATTAGAATTTGGATGTGAGTTGGTTCAACTCAAAAATGTTTTTTTGGGGATAGAGTTGTTGGTACTGGTTAGAGAGGTGGAGGAGAAAAGGGCAAAGGCATTAAAGAAGAGCGTCAAAATAAAAGAAGTTACAAATAAATTTTGCTGAACATTTAAGTCCTAGAGAGTAAGGATTTTGAATTTTATTTTTCTTTGTTTGGAGTGGAAATTCTCCGAGGGCAGAAAACCATGCTTATAAGGTATAACAAGCTGAGGAGCTGACTGTTAAGAGTCTTAGTAATTATTCTAGTGGCTCAGTATCAAATATAATGTTGTCGCTGCTGCCAACATTAAAGGTCAAGACCTTGTTAAGTTGGGTTTCTTTCACAGTTCCTGATCATCTACAATGTGCCAGACTTACACAAGGTTAGCACCTTGTCCGCAGGTGAGTGGGCAGACCCTGTAACTCAAA
The DNA here is from genome assembly GCF_004115265.2 of Rhinolophus ferrumequinum. NCBI lineage: Eukaryota > Metazoa > Chordata > Mammalia > Chiroptera > Rhinolophidae > Rhinolophus > Rhinolophus ferrumequinum. Next base: position 62,650,234 of record NC_046293.1, read on the forward strand.
TGAGTGGTGAGCAAATATGTGAACTGTTAACTTCAATCAAAAGGGATCAGTTCTCTGGGAGGGTCCCGGGCTGAGAGTCCCAGGCCTCACAGCATTTGTCCCAAGTGAGGAGATCACCCACCAACTAAGGAGCATGAGGGGAAAGTGATGGAGAAATTAAAAAAGGAGCTATGTCCCTCTTTGGAAGCACCTGGAAGGTGTATTCTTTGGGGGAATTCTTCAGTAATGACAATGATTTGGGAAGAGGGAGCAGAAAGATGGAGTGGCCACTTAGGAGGCACACAAGCCAACATTCAGGGAAATTGGTCATTAGCAGAAAATTACTGGAAAAGTAATTTTTAATTTTTCCAGTTAGGATGTTTCTAGGTAATGGGATGTGGTAGATGTGGGATTAAGCAGCTGCACTAGACACTAATGATGTACTTGTGTTTCCAACATAATTTTCCGTTCCTCTGCTGCTCCTGGGTGGAATCAGCTACTACGGTGACCTAAGTTCCATTTTGGTAGTCCATCGCGGCTTCCTGTCATGGCTTTCCGGTCTTCACAACTCAGCTTGACTGTCTCTTTACACGAAATCACTCAATGTATACTCCTTTAAATAAAATTGACACTATACCTATCTTAGTCTGTTCAGGCTGCTGTAACAAAGTACCACAGACTGAGTAGCTTACAATCAACAGAAATTCATTTCTCATCGTTCTAGAGATTGGAAGTCCAAGATCAGGTCAGCGGCATGGGTGGGTGAGGGCCCTGTTCCAGGTAGTAGGCTTCTCGTACCTTCACATGGTGGCAGGGGCAAGCACGTTCTCTGGGGTCTCTTTTATAATGAACCCCATTCATGAGTTCTCCACCTCATGACATAAACACCCCCAAAAGGACCCACGTCTTCATACCATCACTCTAGGGGTGAGGATTTCAACATATGAATATGGGAGGGGGAGCATATTCAGACCGTAGCACTATCTGTAGTGTCTGGCAATTAAGCGTTTAGAGGAAACTAGATACTCCACTTGTGGTGCAAAAGGTCAAATTAGACAATCAAGTGGACCAAGAATTTACCTAAGATTTGGTATATATTTGTAGGTGCTTGATTTATTTTTATGGTGAGTTATGGTATGGTATAAAGGCACGCTGGATTACCAGTGCCAGACTTTGTAACAGACATTACATACTACAAGTGGCAACCCATCTATGGTCTGGACTTCCTCTTCCTCCTTGGGAACAGGCACAGGGAACTGTTGACATGAGCCATGAGCCATTAGCCCCAACTTGGAAAATCTCACACACATTGTGGTTCTATTCTTCAGTCTCTATTCTCCTATTTGGTGTAATTTCATACTCATACATTCCAACGTCTTCTCTAGACTTTCCCCCATCTTATTAAAGTCTTGTTCACTTATCTTCTCTATATTTCCCTTCTCCACATCCCTTCTTCTTTTCTTTCCTTTGTCTTTATCTTCATTCTTTTCCTCTTTGCGTTCTCAATCTGAGATAAATCTGGCCCCAGTTTTCGATGAGCAGTGGAGTTAGGTGTTCTTCTCTCCGTTCATCCACCACATCTCTCTTAAGGCATAGGGTCACTGTTGTAATTATTTGATTACGCATCTGTTCCTGCCTTGAAGGGGTTTTCTTGGCATCTAAGAGGGACTTAATAAATGCTCCTGTTTTTAACCATCATAATTTCAATAAGAAAGTTGATTCTGCGTTTCAGATAGTCAATTTGTAGACTTTTGGAACCCAACTCCTGTGTAGGTTGAGGACTTCCTGCAACATGGTCAAACTACAGCAAAAGGCTTTTTGTTACAGAACTGTAATCTTGATGTACTTTGGCCCCACCTGAATTCCACTGTAATTGCCTTTACAACATATATCCTGCCATCATCTTAAAAAGGTTTAGTTCTGAACACATCCGCTGGCAGAGGATTTGTTTTGCTTTCTTTTCTAGGAAACTGTAGCTTAGCACACAATTAGACTGTCTGACTTTAGTTTTTCTTGCTTTTTAACTGTTGATTAATTTTTAAAAAGCAAGTACATAGATTAGTTTTTGTATATTATACTCAATAATTACATGTTAGCAATTTAATAATTTTAATAGCAGAAAGTACACCTAAATCTTCTACTGTTTAGCTGCATGTAAACCCTGTACCTGGGAGCCGCAATACTTTCAAAAGAGCACATCAAAGTAATTGTTTTGCCTGGCGCCAGTACAAATTTCTGCTGGGACCTGTCCCATTTAATATAAATTATATTACCTGTGGAATTTAAGAGGATGTAAGGTGTAGCATGCCCTGCAGGCAGGAAATTTAAACTATGGATTGCATTTTTTTCTTAACTCCTTTTTTTTCTTTTTGTTCCTGTAATATGGGATATTTAGCATGCCTAATTTCTGTTTAATCTTTTTACAGGCATATTTTGAATTTTGCATTCATATGAAGACACATTAAAAAAAATCCAGTTATTATTTCAAGCTAACTTGAGAAAGAAAAATATCTAAAGCTAGTGGTGTGAGGGCTTTACCTGTTGACTATGGTGAGGTGGGAAAGAGATGCCATTATTTGAATAAGTCTATTTAGAAACAACTCTCCCCATCCCTGCAGAAAAAAATAATAAAGACAACAGGGAGGTTTGACATAATTTAACCAAATCATGCTTCAAGCCTGATGTCATGCGTCTGTTTTGCCTATAGAGACATTAATGTAGCAGTAGAACCTCCGTGGGCAGGAATATGGAGACATAAACCTCTTGTTCATTAAATCCATTAAACACAATTTTATACCCTGCCAATAAGACCAAGATGTGAGATTTTCAACATGTGGCACAAACACATGCCAGTTCAGCTGTTGGGATGGAGAGCTCCAGCCTGCCACATTCATACACACCCTCTCCCAACTGACATCCCTGATGCCCTGTGGTCAGCCCCTCTGGCCCTTGTGGTCCTCACATAGAAGATTGCGGCATGTGTATCATCTTGGGTATTAAATGTGTACAGGAAACATTTTCATTAGGACAAAAAAAAAAGATAAATAAAAGTTAATAGCACAAAAGAGACTATCCTGGAAAGAGGTAGAGAGGAAGAAAGGAGAGAGAGAGAAACAGAGATAGAGAGGGAGGGTGGAAAGGAAGGAGACTTTCCTTTCCACCCTGAAGGAGTGAAGACCAAAGCAATAAAAGTAAGCTCTTATGTACGGTGCCTCCCCTCTATGTGTTCCCAATGATTCTTACATTCAGGCATGCTCAGGCCATAGCCTGGCCTTGTGCACTTATCCATGGGACACCACAGCTGAAAAAATGCTCCTTTCCCTGCTCCCAGCGGGAAGAAGGGGCCTCTGCTCAATCTTTTAACTCAGTCATTCATTGTCTTACCATTCTTATAAGACAGGTTCTCATCACTAGGAACAGGTACTTTCTCAGTCTTCTTTTATTGTCCAATAGTCCAAATATTCTCTGGATGACAAATGTTATCATCATGAACAATAGTTACCACTTACTGAAGCACTGTATTAAATTTTTTATCCCTTGCTTAAAAATCTTTACATCTTATTCAAGCTTTACTCCTGTAAAATAGGTACTGTTGTCCCAATTTTACACATGGAGTAAGATGTTACACACTTTAGCCCTGAATATACACATATAGCTGATAATGCTACATAAGACCTTGCTGTTTTCCCTTTACTCCTGCATGAATCTCTTGTCTGTCCCCATCTGTGGTCCCTGATTTTCCATGGATATCTTCATATAGGAACTTTGGGTACTGGATCCTGGGCCACTTTTTACAATTTCCTCCTTTTTCCCTTTCTAAAATAACTCCTTATTAGTTCTTTGGAGCACTGTCCAAATTAAACTGAAATGCATACCCCCATGTTTTTCTTTTGCTTTCTCACACGCTTCCCTTTTCTTTAAAAAGAGCTAAGTACCCTTTGTTCTAAGGGTTGATTGAATTCAAAGGTCCAAATTCAACTCTTAGTTTTTTGAACTATGTAGACTATGAAGTAGCAATTAGTAGTCACTAAAAGTCAGTAGTTAAGAAATCTGATTTTTAGCCTTCCCTTAACCCAGTCCCCCGCTTAAGTTTATTCCTTGTAGCATTGGAGCCCCCACAGACTGCAACAATAATTGAGATCCTTGTGAGTAATAGCTTTAAGAAATAAGGCTTCAGAAGTATAGCCTAAAAACTGATATATATCTAATAGAAACTCAACTCTTTGTTTCCAAACAAGACTGTATTGGAGTACTTTGATGACTACAATTAACAAGCTGAAGGCACAAGCAAGTTTAGAAGATGCCACTGTGCTCAAGTGTTGGGTCTGGGGAAGCTGGTTTTATTGTTAGAAAAACGGAGTTTTCAAAGGTCGGGAATAGCAGACCTGCTATCTCTATCGCTTGACTTTAAAGTTAGTTTTAGATAAAAGGCCAGCTTAATAATGGGGCTGGCTGTTGGGAAGATCGAGCTTCTAAAAACCTTAATATGCTTTCAGCCTTCCCCGGAAGCAGGTGACGGACAGGCTAGTCAGCATCCACATCCTCTGCCCAACAGAGCAGCTTCTCTGCTGGCACATTGCTTGGCAGGGCTCCAAGGAAAGTTGTGTGATGACAGCAAGATTAGGACGCAGGAAGCACGGCTGGGTCATATGCTCTAAATTGTCTATTTCTCCTATTCCCTTAGCATGGTTGATCCCACTAACATGGATTATCCCTAAAGCCAAGTCTCCTAATAAGCCCTTGGTCGTTTGAATTCCCATGATATCAAATCGCAGTTTCTTAGATACCCGTCTATCTTGCTCGTCATACTTGTGTTGATGGGATCCTTTACACTGTAGCCTCCACTGCCTGCCCCGCACCCCTACTTAAAGATTGCAGGGTCAGTGTTGTTTAATCTCCAAGATTTGGGATTCATCACATTGAGCTATATATTTGTCAACAATTTTGTGCTTGAAATTGTTTTCCAAGCATGGCCAAACAAAAATGAGGCTATTATGGTGCCATCGCTATATTAAATTCTTCTCTCAGTGGATCTGGGAATATCTATGCTTATACAATCATATGGAGCCTCTAGTGTCTAAATCAGGGCTCTTAGACTGGTGCTCCCTGATTAAGACACTATGTCACTTCTTTAAAATTTATTATTTATAATTATACTTTCTTCCCATTTGTTTTTCTGTTTGTGTCCTCTTTACCATCCCCAAACACCCAATTATTGCAATCCTTACCACATTTCCCAGAATAATTCTAAAGGTAAAAACACTTAAAATTTTCTTTAAATTTCTGCGTATTATTTCGGTAAGCTAAACGTTAAAACATTTTTAAATAAGTTAAAGTGAACTTGATTTTTTTTTTATGTTTTGGCATTTCTTCCTCTATAGGATACACAAATTGAAAATTTTTCCTGTGCTGAAAAAGTAGACAAAAAGTTGTGACCTCGTCTGTTTCCAATTTGAATAAATCCATGAATAAACAAATGAAGGAAAGAATGTTCTGAGTGCAGTCTTCGTAGTGGGCTTCAGCAACATAAAGAAAAAAAGCTTTTAGACATTGCTTCCCACTGTCTACAACTATTAGAAAACTAGACTCATCACCATGTATGTCTATAGAGGGATATGGATATCCTAGATACTTGGAGGTTTTTTAAGTTTATTTCTTACTCTGAATGATCAGTTTTATTTAGCAATTCTTCTCCACCCTTGCAAACAATCTCTCACATCAAAGTTAAGGGAACAGCCTGAGGTGGTATGGTTGATAGATAGTCAACCCTCAGTGTGTGAGAAATGCAGGTTAAGATTCTGGAAAGAATCCTGTATTTGGGATCTGTTCAAGGACGACTTAATGTCCAGTCTTAGCTGTCAGTTGTTAAATGGGTAAGTCCCTCAGCCTCTCTGAGCCATAGTTTTCATAACTCTAAAATGTAAATTGCCGTAGGATGATAATGGCCAGGATATAGGACAATATGAGAATTAAGTGGGGCATTATGTATTTTAACTGAAGTCAATACTAAATCTATATAAATATAAAACGATAAGCTGGCTTTGAAAATTACAAAAGCCCCTAAAATGCTCATTTAGAACTTGTGTATTCCTGCTGTGAGGCAGGATCACACTTAACGTCTTCCATTCAGATAAAAAATCTGTATTGCTTGTAAATACTTTCAGAGAAGGAGATGCTGCAGGACTTTGTTCCACAAAGATAATTACACTACATTATTAAGACAAAAGTGTTTTCATTACTTACTTATAATCACAATTCTCTTGTTTTCTATTTATTCCCCCATCCAACATTTCTTCTATTCCTCCATTCCTGCTGCCATTTTGTAGCAGGCCATTCTGTGGTAGTTTTCCTTCTCTTCCTTCTCTCTGGGCAACGACTTCAGTAGTTTCCTCTATTTTAAATAAACTCCACCTTTCATCTCCTTACCGGGGTCATTTGTCTCAACTTCTGCACAGGAAGAAGATTCCTCCATGTTCCTCAGCCACTAACTCCAATACATACAACCTTTCTGGTAAGGAAGCTTTCCTTCATGTTGTAGTTGAAGCCCATTTCCTATTCTTATTTTTTCAGAACAAGTTTCAAAACAGCTGGTTACCATCCTTTAGGTTCGTCCTTCCTAGACAGGACTTCAAAAACATTATATCACTTTTCAGGCTTTTTTGTCAAGCATGACTTATAGAACTTCCTTTAACTTTTTCTCATCAGGCACATCGTTCAGCCTTTTAATAAGCAGCATGGTGTAAGTGAAAGAACATGAGCTTTGTAGTTAGACCTGGGTTTGAATCTGAGCCATGGAACTTACTATGTGACCCGAGTTACAGCACCTAACTTCTCTGAATTTCAGTTTCCTCATCTGCCAGGTGGGGTTAAAGGGTCTTATCTCACATGGTCCTTGTCAGAATTGGTGATACATATCATGTTCCTGGTGTATAATCAATGCTGTAATAAATATTAGTTCCCTTCCCCTCTCCCTCTCTTTGGGACTCTCCTCTACATCAGGTCATTATTTCCTACTACTTATGAAACCTATAACTGAACAGCTGTAAGAATTTTAAATAATTCTGCTTACCCATCCCCCCGAAACATGCTTTTTTCCCCCCCTCCATTATACTGTTGTACCACGAGTGCTCTTTTGAGGTATTCATGCCATTTCCATACGCTTTCTGACGTTATGTCCACAGAGACAAGCTACTTCCAAGAACCAGCTCTGAGAAGAGAACATCCAGAGGCAACAATATCAAAAGGAGTCACTTAAAAGGTGTTGGAGGAGCCCAGGATAGCTCTTGACCTCATTAGCACCTTGAGGAATTTCCCAAGTTCTCTTTATGTGGCTTATCTGTCACTCTCTCCAATATAGAACTCATCAGATGTCTTCAGATCATTTCCAGATACCGAGTTACTCATTCCTAGATTTCCACATCAGATCTAGATGCATCCTGGATGCAGTTTCACTGCTGTCCCCTATGACACCCTTGTGCAAATTAGAAAAAGGCACCGCTCTCAGGTGCAACTCCGTGCCTCAGGGGATAGTTTGGGGAGTAGAGGGAGGGCTGAACTTTGAGCACGCTTGTATGGGATTAACCTTTTTGCAGAAGCCACAGTGTTGGCTGTGGTATGGTTTAATTTCATAAAGCAGATGCGCAGAAAGTACTCACTGTCTTTGTCTCTTTGGTGTCAGCTAACAGCAACCTTCCTTTCTCATTCCATTGGCTCCCTCCTTTTCCTGTATCTATTATCCCCTACACAATTTATCAATAACATTTCATTCCCAGCTTCAGATTTACTTTTAGTGATTATAGCTGTTTTGTTACATGCACTTTTGAATACCCGCCTTGACTTATACTTTTTGTGGACTTAATCTTTGTGTTTAAACTTTGGGTAATTTGGCAGTAAGCCAAACAGATATTCCTAAAAATGTCAACATTCTATTAACAGATTCTTATTAAAAGCAAATTGGAAAAATCTATATAGTTAATTCATTTCAGTGTTACTTCCCCTCTTCTCTGTTGTTCCTCTGGAGATGACTTTATTGAGCATTTTAATGGCCTAGACAGAGGTAATGGGAAAGAAAGGGAGAGGGATTGCCAAGAGATTTAGATCATCCACACACTGACTTTCCCAGGAAGGGAGAGTTCAGCCGTTCTTAGAGGAGTACCAGGGATGCTCTCATCCTTAACAGGCAAGAAGATCCTTTTATACGAAGTTTGCAATTTGGACAAATCCCACATAGAACAATAGGGGGTGCAGTGAACAATTAGATTTTCCAAAGCTCAGCCAAGTCAGTTCTGGTAATCAGTGAAGTTACAAGTCTCGGCCAGTTTGTTCTGATGTCTACTAAGAATAACTAGTAGTTATTCTTAAATTCATCTCAAGGAGGTGGAAGAATACTTTACTGCAAAAAAAAAAAAAAAAGAATAAAAAGGGATACAATTAAGAAATGAGAAACTTGAAGATAAACCAGAGGCAAAATTTCCTGACAGCATGATGGACTGGACAGCAGATAAGTCTTGTAATGGATATTCTTGGAATGCCGTTATTAAATTTGCCTTGTCTCCATTTTTCTTCCTCTATTTCTAACGGGCCTGTTAGGCCAGTGCCTCCCTGGGAACATAACAGTAAAACAACTGCTGAGTTAAGTAAATAGAAAAACCTAATAAATATTCATATAACTCCAGCTTGACGCATTTCTTTTATGCTCTATAAATCACTAGAAAACGTGACCGGAACCATTCCTGATCTGTTTTAGGATGTGTAGGACACCCCCAGAAAATTTTCTTGTTTATGACTTCTTTGAATGTGTGTATGTGTATATTTTACTTTGAGATATTTAATATCTGAAATAGTTCTTTGGCTGGGGAAATGGTGGTGAGAGTTTGGGTCTGAGGAAATAATACAGTGAATGAGTTAATAGGGCTTCGCAGAAGACTTGAGGGGAAGGTGCAGGCACGGGGGACAGTGACCGGAAAGATGGGACTGCTGGAAGATAGAACTGGGGAGCTGGGGGCACTGGCACTGCTGCTGCTTACGGGGAGGTAGGCAGCAGAGGCAGCTTTGGGGGAGAGGGAATAAAATCTGGTTTTGACATGTTTGCTTTAGATGACAGTGAACTATCCAGTCTATATATTTTGTAGACTTGGAGAAATATGTGACTGAAGAGAGGGTGAAAGGTCAGGGCTGGAGATAGGGATCTGGGGCTCATCTGAGTATAGGTGCTAATTGAATCCATGTGGGTGCACTAAGGAAGTGAGTAGAGAAGAAAAAGGAGAGCAAGGCCGGCTAGGCTGAGCCCTGGGGGCACTAAAAGTAATAGTGCCTGGAGGGAAGGGGGAGGAGTCGAAGAAGAAAGAAAAGGCAGGTGGAGATATTTGAGAATTCCCATGGCCTACGTCCCATGCCACTGAGGCCTTGAGCATGCTGGGAAGCACGTTGCAGTGTGGACGGCGGCCCAGAGCCCTAGAACTGGGAAGCCACGATGAAGTTGAGTAAAGAGCTGTGGTGTTGGATGGCTCTCCTCGAACAAAAGGGAGGACTGCAGAGAGAGAGGTGAAATTGGAGCAGAATCTGGGTCTGATCCTCTGGTTCCTTCACGTCGTCAAGGGCAGTGTTTTGTAAGATAACATTGGTTTAATGAATGAATGAGTAATGGAATGCGTGACTGACTCATGCAAACAAACGGATATAAGTATTCCTGCCTTTTGTTCCATAAAAGAGAGGGTAATTGCGTAGTACTGCACAGAGCCTATAAATGTCTCTGATGGGCCGAACAGGTAACACAGGCAGAAGGGAGAAGAGGAGTTGAGAAGAGAAAGGAGAAGGCAGAGCTGGGGAGGAAAGAGAGAGAGGAATAGTGAGAGAAGGCCAGGGATTTCCTGGATTGTGGAGTCAGAGAGGTAAACAACCTAAATGCATGGGTTTGGCCTTCAATTTGCTTGTATCTCTAGCTGTTTCTCAAGCATTCATCTTGTCTCTCTGATGGAACTTCAAGCTTCTTGACAAAGACAGGAACTCATTTTGTGTAACTCTTTAGTACTACAGTTCTACAAGTGTTTATGCCACACGTAATGACAGATTGAGAGAAAGAAAGGCAAGTTTTCCGTGATTTCTAAAAGTGTATAATTATCTAGAAGTTTAGTCAGGGAAAATGTCCAGTTTTGATAAATCAAACTAAAACATCCCTTCTCCACTCAGAGGAAGCTTTTTAACTTGGATTTTCTAAATAATTTATTCAAAGTCCTATCTCTGGAAGAGTGTCTAGATGCATTGCTTGTAAAATATCCTTCAGAGCCAGCTAGGCAAACATCCTTCCTAATCTTAGCAACATGAAGAAATGGGTCTAGAAGATCTAAAGTATACTTCTCTCTTGTCTCACTCCGTTTCTGTTCTATTCTCATAAGAATACCTATAAGTATTCATAAAAATACCCATAAGTAATGTGAATTTAAAAATGGCTTTGAAAGCATCAAAAATGTAATTTTCAACTTCTTAAAATTAAAAAAAAAATTTGAATGCATTTTTTTCAAACTTTTAAGAAAAGAAATAAAATTCACCCTTTGGTGCAGATCAAAATGAAAGTGTTAACAAATACCAGGAGGCTGGAGACTGAAAATAGTCTTGTGAATGACATCTCTATGTAATTTTATAATGTTCTACCATAAATGCTCTAGAAGGGCAATGAAGAGAAAGTTGAAAAAGGCAACAATGTTACTTATTTTATGAAACATATAATGGTTGTTTGCATCCGTTTCCTGGCAGTAATTCCTATTTTTAGAAGTGACGGCAATGATACTGTAGAGCAGGAGATACCAGTGGGTTGACCATATGTTTCAAAGCACCTCTAGATGTAAAAAAAGAAAAAAGAAAAAATGTTTCTGTAGGAGGGAAGTGGTATTGCTCTGGTTAGTCTCTCAACAGGATGAAAAAGAAAGGGGAGGTCTCGACAGTCTTGTTTTATCTGAGAGAACTTTCTTACAGAAAATGGACATGTATCAGACCTCACATATATTACAGCTACATTGCATTGGGAACATTATGCAGTATAGACTTGCTAAATCCCAAACGTGGAAGACAGAAAGCACTACAAAAATATAGGCTGGTGCCCTGCAAAGAACAAAAGCTAGCCTTCATTATTCACACTGATACATACGTTAGGCATTTTGGTGTGCTTGTTAAACGATATATCAAATAGTATCACTAATGAAAATACAGCAGTAGCCCATGAGTTTCTGGCTCAAAAGAAAGCTAAAGTGAATTAGGCAAGCTATCTAATAAAAAGAACATAGTGGTCCTAATGGAAAACCATATATATGCTGATCTACTTTTCTATTTCCACTTTTGTCCGATTTTCATAAGAACGGGTGACTGCAGAGGAGCCTTGAGCGTGATTGCAGAAGGCAGGTCCCTACAGTCAGTTAATTCCAAGCTTTGGAAACAAGAGAATAAGGTGGCAACCTAACCTAGTTAATAAAGTCAAGTGTTTCCAACACAGATCTTTGCAGATGAAATAGAATTTAAGGCACCGAAATTGAATATAATTTCAAAGGCAAATGCAATAATTCTTAAACATGTATGTAAATCTGCTGTTTTCCCAAAGCTGGAAAGACAGAGAAGAATATGGAAAGGTGTGACATGTTCTATTAATATGACTTGCCATTAAAATGATAAGAATTAAATGTCCGTGAATCCATCAACACCACTGAAAGACGTGCCATAGAATTAAATAGGTGGTGGAATATGTATATAAATGATAAAATATAACAAAAACATTTCACCAGGTGGTGTTCAGATTTGCTATCTGTTTTACCTCAATCCATAAAGGATTCAAGGCTGTATAAAAAGAACCCAGTGGACAGGCAGCCTGAGTTTTCACTGAACAAAGATGGACTCAGAGGGTCATGACATTTAGTAATTTGTCATTTTTCTCAGGCACAGAGTTGAATTCTGGCTCCGGAAAGCTGATGTTTAGGAGAAAAATCACTTCATTTGCGGTTAAAGTGAGCCAACACGTTGCCAACAGTCACATCCCAGTGCGACTTGGTTGTTTCCTAATTTGAGTTTACATAGTAACTCTCTTTAAGAGACTAAACAATTGTTTTAGCTTCTTTGTGAAAAGAGCCATCAAGTGAAGGATGAATCCTTGGTAAAAGTTGGAGAGGGAGTTAACCTTGGTAGGAGGATATGCACAGGAAACATTTGCCTCTCCATACTAACAGTTTCAGAAGAAATCTCCAAACCTGAGCAAAATATTTCCTGGATTCCCAAATTTAGAGACTGTGAATTTGGGAGTTTGCCAAATCCTCAAAAACATCAAGGGACTACTAAAATATTATAGGAAATTATAGAGAAAAGGAAAATGTAAAAGGTTTGTTTAAAATGTGTATTTTAGATCCAGTTCTACTACTAACCATGTGGCCTTAGGAAAGGTCTGTCTGACCATTTCTTTGGTGTTGCCAATTGGAAATGAGGTGAAACTGCCCCTTCTCACTAATTGGCATGCTCCTCTGGTTCATTTAATTGGTAAATTTGGGCCCAGTCAAGTAAAAAAGAAGCAAAAACTCCCCATGGCCATACTTAGAAGAAAGTTCCTCAGGAAATAGAAGGAAAAGAGTCTGGGTCCTTTCCCATTCCCAAACCAGAGCAGCTCTATTTTTACCATTTATATAAATTGGTGTTCTGAAAACTGGGGGGAAGGGGGGCATAGAAGAATTCTTTGATGAAGGGACACTTGTGGGCTTCCCGGTATTCCATACAGGTCACTGTCAGAGCCCAGACTTTCAGGGAATAAGCTGGAACAGTAGTGGGCTCCCCTTGCCAGCTCTAGCACTGAACCAAACAAAATATATTACGTACGATGCTGAAGATCAAACAACTCCCTGACTCACTTAGTGAATACCTTAAGTTCCTATATGTTCCTATAACACAGTGGGAGCCCAGAATGTTGCATTAGGACACCGATATAGGTGCCATTTTATGGCTTCAAATGGGAGCTCTAGAGTTTGTCTGATAAGAGATGCCAAACTTTTATACCCCGAAGAATGCTTTCCCCAATCCCAAGCCCAGCCTGCCTTGGGAAGGATACCGCCTGATACTAACTAAAATTCCTCTTGCTCTAATGAAGATCTGTTTTGTCTTGGTTTATCTGGCGGTATTGGAAACTTTACCCACTTCCTATTCTCCTTCATGTTACGGAAACTAATTTTTAGATGAACCCACTTCAAATTAAAGTATAAAACTATTTTAATAGACCTGCATCTGACCTGCTTCTAATCCCATTGCTCTTTTTGCTATGTTTGAGGATAGTCTCCAGCCTCTCCAATCTGATCATTTCTGGGCTGTAAATTTGATTTAGGGCAGGCACTCAAATTTTGTAAATACCCTGGATTACAAATCACAGTGGCCCTCCATCTCAGCTTAGCTTCTCACCACACACACACACGCCTTGGAAATCAGTCTAGATAGCAGTAACTGTAGGGACTCTGGCAGAGGTACTTTGCTGTGGGCTACAATAAAATGCCGTGTGGCTCCAAGACTCTTCCTGCCTTTACAGCCCCTCCAGATAATGGTCTCACATATTTTCATACATACAAATATCAATTTACTTCCCCTTCTTTCTTCCAAATCTTTCCAATTCTTTCAGAACATGTCTTCCCATTTTCTTCCATGCCTTTTCCACCATTTTGTCATATTGTTAGAGTGGCCCTGGCAATACACATATCAGAGAAGAGAGAAACCATATGTTTTGAGGTAAAATTTTAATAGAATAAAGAAAGAATGCCATTAATCTCCAGCCCTTGAAAATGCCCAGAAGCTCCCATTCAGACCCTCCTTAAAAGTTTCCATCCACTGTCTTTTATTAAACCCTGGTATTTCTCAAATGTCAAATTCCAAGATGAGTGTTTAAAATATTTCTTACAAACTTTTGTCTAATTCTTTTAATTAACTATGAATAGCTAAAAAGTATGTCTTCTATAATTTCTATTATAAATGTGTTACATTTTAGGTTATAGATAACGTGAGACCATTATCTTTTTGTCACTCAGCCTGAGACTCTAACCACCATTTATAACCTTTTTTTTTTTTTTTTTACTCAAGGAAAAACATCTTCCAAATTTGAAAAAATTGACACCCAACTTAACTTTTTGACTGCTTCTGTTTTAATAAGGACTTGGTTGGCCTTGAGCAGGAGAAAATTCTAACTTGTGAAATATAGCTACGGAAAACATTGTAGGATTAGCAAGGGAATTTCATCTGAGACCTGGGAAAGTAACCTGACTTGCAATTTAGGTGCGTGATTAGGATTGATAATGAGTAGTCTGGACCACAGAGTTCTGATTCTGCTCCTGAGGCCATCTATATTTTTAGAGCCGTGTTCTGCCCTCAGCTCACCATAGTATTTCATGAACACTGCCTCTTATTTGTCTTTGTGTCTGAGACTGGGCTTCGTAATAGGGCACTTAGTAACTGCTCCCTGAAGTAAATGTAACCCAAGGCTAATTATTGGTTTTTCACCATCAGATTTGAAGTAAAAATGAAATTAAATGAAAAGCGTTGTAAGTACTCAGATTAAATCACATCAAATAATGACTAAATTTTCAATGGCAAGGGGGACGGGGAATCCAATGTTGGGGAATTTTCAGTTGTGTGCGCAGAGAGTTGAGATGCGAATGTGTGTGCGTCCTTACATACGTTCATACATACTAGAAGGAAGGAAGTTGTGAAAGCGGAGAAAATAGAGCTATTGACTGAAGAGTCATAAAGCTGTTTTTAGAATGACTGCTTCTGTTGTATTGGGGAATGCTTCCTTTGAGAAGGGGTATATTATGAATCCTCTTTCCATTAAGTCTATTTTGGGAAGAAATTACAAGGATAATATATTACCAACTCCCTGCGATCTCTTATCAACACAGCCTCTATTCTCATTACACACCTGCTTGGAGCAAAATAAATTAAACCTTCTGTTCTCGGAGATACCAACCCAGGACAATCAAAACTTCCACTAAATCATACTATTTACTAGGGAAGCCACTGGTTTTTGAAAATGTCAACTCCTCCCCTAAAAGCAATAAGGGGGACCTAGAACAGAGGTGCCTGTGGTTTGAGCATTCAGTCAGTTTCAACAGTGGCAAAGTCTAGGAATTGTTTGCAGAACAGTGTGGGGCTTCCTGCTCGGGGTGAAGATTTATCTGCATTTGGCAACTATTCCGGTTACTGTGGAACAAGAAGTTTACTTCTCCATAGTTTTACAAGTTACGTGTTTAACTTTGTCCCTATAGAATTCATTCCTGGGAGGCCGGTGAGGGTGGTAGAGCAGAGCTTTTCAAGGCTAGTTGACAAATTTGAGCTTTTAAAGTAAGAATAACAATTTTCCCCCGAAGCACAACAGTGTGGTGAAGTTCTGTTCCAACCTGAATGCAGTTTGCATCCAGCATGTACGTTAATTTAAACATTAAAATAAAACAACTTCAATAAATAAATAAATAAATAAATAAATAAATAAATAAATAAATAAAACAACTTCCATGTTTAGCAATTTTAAAAAAAGGCATTTAATCATTAAACAACCACCGTTTTCTTTTGCTCTTTAAACCTGCATTCAATCAGCTTGGATGCTGGTTTACAGTCTCTTTAACTGCAGAGATCACAAAGAAAAGGTTAGCAGGATCACCACCAGCAGCAGGAAGCTCTGAAACACCCCCATTGTCACATGAAACATTCAGCTAGAGGCTCCTTCAGCTGTCTCCCAACTCACGCTCTGCTCCGGGGGAGGGATGTGGCCAGAAGAATGCAAACTCTAATTCCAGAAGCAGTCCTGTGTTCATTCAAGGAAAGGGAAAAAAAAAGTGTTCTTGCATTTAATCTTCTGCCCAGCCACACTGATCATTGTTAGTGTGAAATAAGCAGGGTCTTCTTGCTGCTAAAGTGTAACCACAGAGGGTATGTCATTGCAGACTCCGAGGGGAAGGGCCTGGATGTTCCTTTTATGTAAAGGAAGGAGAAGCTACAATATTTTATGGCCTTCTTGTCAACACATGGGAGGTTTTATCAGTCATTTTTAAAAGTACAACTTAACACCATTTTCAAACCAGCCTGAGTTCCAGCCTTGGACAACTTTTACAAAATGGCCCCTGTCTCCACTGATCAGAACGGTCACAGGTGCCTAATAGTTGCTATAATTATAGGAATTGAATTTATCCCCTTCATGGTGGAAAACCCAAGAGTGTTTTCTGAAATTTAATTCGATAAGCTACAATCTGTGGTCACACCAGGCTCGATCACAACTTTTCTGAAAAGATAAATTGCTACTTTACCACAGACTGCTTTCCTTTTGATTTCTATTCTACCTCTATTAGGTGTTCCTTTGTACTGCCAAATATATAAACCACACTGGCAAAGACAGCCCCATACTTTTAAGTTGCCAGGCTATAGACAAAATGGGTAATTATTTCAGTTATGAAGAAGGCAAGGACCAAGAGTTCTTGGTGTTTTATAGAATGGTGAGATTTGACAGTGATCTCCATTTGAGATGGAGGAATGGAAAACTAGAGAGTTCAAAAGACTTGCCCAAGATCTTGTAGCTAGCTAGAAGCAGAAAATGGGTCAGAAGCCAGGACCTTGACATATAGTTCATGATGCTTCCAGCTATCCAGATGCCTCTATTAAGTTAATACAAATGTTTCCTGATTTGCCATCATAGAAGATAAAGGCTTGTTGTTGGTTCCTATAAAGATAAAAGCTTGTTGTTTATCTCTCTATGTATCTATGTATATGTGAAGATAAAGGCTTGTTTATCTTTAACTACATGTATATCTATATCTATCTGTATAGACATATATCTCCCCAAGACAGCTCTTAAGTCACTAGCATTCTCACCCTCTTCAAACTAAACAATCCAATTATTTTTCATTTATTTTGGGATTTCCATTTTCCAATCTTTTTTCACTGTTTTTGACTTGCTCTGTGTACAGCAAACTTGAAATTTGAACCAATACATTAAGGGAATTGGCCAAGTTTTTACATAGGTATTTGGATATTGTATAGACAAGTTCTACATTTCTCTGCTCTAAAAGCTGCTTCCTAGATAAATACTGGGTGTTCTTTGGCTGGTTTGTTGAGCCATTTATCTCAACAGCAAAACTGCCTCATTCTTGTGTTTCAGTGTTGCATCTTAAACACATGATTTTTAAGCAGTGTTCTGTTTTGCTTGCTATAGCGCTTCATGACCATAACATTTAAATAATTTTCATCTCTGCAGATGAAGCTATTGCTAATTTTAAAAACCTATATTAACTCACCCTTGTTTTAAAATTTTGAAAAACTTTATCAACTTGATCTTTCCTGAAGAGACGCATGTAGATGCACGTAGATTGTGTGTAGATGCAATTTACACAGGCAGATGACAGAAAAAACCTAAGAGTAACATCAGTTCTTCAAGTAGTTTAACAGCAAGTACTTCAATGAATACGCATTTCTACTCAATTTTAAATAAAATTCACCTGAAATTATCTCCATGCTTTAAAGAGGACAGTCAGTCAACTCAGTGAGGGAAAACAATTGATGAAACTAGCTGTGTGCCTTTACCCAGATAACACTCACTGATTGATTGAACAAATTTTTCTAATGTGTCAAGATATAGGTTGCTTTAATTACCATACACATTAAGTATGGGGTATATGACAGGGATCAGCAGGTTTTTCTTATATAGTAATAAGAACTATAGAGGAAGAAAATCCATGAAATAATGGTAAACGATCAGGGAGAAGAAGAGAGAGATGATACACTCAAAAAAGTTGAATCAACAGGGATTTTCAAAGTAAAGCATATTGTAGACGCAAGATAGCAGAATGCTTCTAAGAGGAGATGCTTTCAGCAACTCCTTTGTTCCCTAATGTATATACTATACCTGAGCATAATGCTTCTTTCCTGTGAGCTAGACAGTAGGAAGTAATCTATCTTCAACCTTGTTTGGTTTGTAAATAACACTGTAGAAAAGGTCTGTTGAACTTTGAAAAGGCTGTCTCCATGTGCTCTCTCTCACTCCTGGAGGTCGGTTAAAGGGCACGGCCATGACCAGCACCTTAATCCTACAGGAATTGTTTACAAAAGGTTGAAAAATGTGCCCAGGGCCCATAGCTGCCCCTTTGTGGTACTGGCCCTACTCAACTGAGCTGGCAAGCAAGTTGGGCTTTAATGGAAACAAAAGAATGTTTGGGTGAGCCTGGCATCTTTCAATGCATGCTTTTTGCCTTTTCCTACTGATTTTTTTTATTTACAAACAATGTCAGTAGGAAAATGGACATTGGCCTTCTTTCTTTTTCTCTGCTGCTTTGCAGCTATTGGGATTCTGTGCTTTGGGATAATGAGGTAGGTTGTCATTTCCTCCCCCAAATAATACATTACAAAGTGGAAATGCAAATTTCCTGTGGAAGCTCTAAGTAGCAGGTGGTATTTCCTTAATATATTGTTTTTGACCCCTGGGAAATTGGTATCATGAGCTGACTTTGGAAAATTAAAATAGCATCAAGGTCCTACATTTTAAATAAAACAATCAATATCTAAGTTAATTTGAAAAAAATTAGAACGGAGTACTACATCAGGAAAAGATAACATATTTTGCTTTTATGTGTTATTTTAAGATTTGTAATTCATGAAGGACAAGAAAAGGGATATGTCACAGCTGTATTTCCTAATACATTAAAAGAGAAAAACAGAAGGAAAAATATGTATGTTAAAGTTTTACTTTAAACCTTCACTGTTAACTAATGCTTTGATACATTTAGTCAGTTGTACAAAGAGTTAAACATGGGGCTGTTCAGATGGCAAATCTGAGTTGAGCTGAAGGTAAAGACATCTGTATTTTTTATTCATTTGCTCAGCAGCACTAAATTTCAAGCTTGTTTTTTGTTCAGCATCAAAGAAAAACTTGTTTTATGGTTATTGGATTTTTTTTAAACTCACATATTTCATGAAAGGGACACAAGTCACTGGGTCTTTATATTCTTTTTAGTTCCTTTTCTACCCAATAGCCTTCTGCATGCCATCTTGTTGAATAAGGAAACATAATTTTATTCTTTTTCTCTTTGTTGGAAGAAAAAAATTTAAGAGATTTAAATACCATTCACATTTTGGAATTTCCTTCTTTACTTCCTCCCAAAACCAGCATCTCACAACCACCTGAAGCAATCCAATGTTAAAAGACTTAAGAGAGTCTCAGTCCTATAAATATTAATGATATGATTATAACTCCTGTGTTTATCAAGGGCAACAAGAATGGAGCCCAGGAGCTAACAAAATTTATAGATATGGGTATGTGTGTGCATTTATGCACATGTGCTATATAAATCCAAAGCTTTATATGTCCAAATATGTATACACAGGATTTTTAGCATACAAATTGCTGATTAGGCATTTATATTCTTTTTTTTTTTTCCTCTCTAAAAAGTCTGTGTGTGTAGACATATTAGTTGCCAGGGGTCAGATCACCACAACCAATGGAGAACTAAAATATTTAGAAATCCAAGAAATTGAGATTGTTTGGGTAAATTTAAATAGTTTAAACTATTTAAACTTGGCTAGTTTAAGTAGTTGTCTTTGTTCTTTAATTGTTTTGTAGCACACATTTGGCTTCAAGTTCAGGTTTCCGACTAAAAGAAATCTATATTTTCATCCTAAAACATATAAAGCAAGATACTTATATTTCACTTAAGGTTCACATTCATAGTCATTGCACCTCTTAGAAGAAAGAGGAAGTGAGGCTGGGTTCAAAACTAGATACTGTAAAAGTTCAGTTAATGTTGGACTCTCAGAAAATATTAATTTTCCAGATAGTTGAATAGTAACGTCTTTAAATTTTAGCTATAAATGTTGATAATGTTGTATGTGAAAATCTAGCTAATGTATACAATACATGTGTCTCTGGCTACATTTGTAAGTATACTGAATGTAAGTTTATGTCTTGATGATGTTTGGTCATTGGCATAAGCATCACTAGACTTTTCAAGTGGCATAGATCATATTGTTTCATCCAGTCTTCTTTTCTCGTTTCTTGGATGCTTACCATATGAGAGGAACTATGTAACCACTCTGGTCCTTGGCACATAGAACGTACCAAATGAATGTGTGTTGAAGAAATGAATGAGTAAACAAACTCCATGAATTGTAAGGGTAGATACAATTCAATAACTTTGTTTTGGGTGTAGGATCAGACACAGTGCTACTGACACTATAGAGATATATGGTCATAAATAGTATGGAGTATAAGGGTGAATGTGATCATTACCAGGCCAGTGGTTCTCTTTCCCGCCTTGCAAAGTACTCCAAACATGAAAGTGCCTTTTTGATCACTGGCCACTTTCTCATGAAATTCAAAGAAACACGAACAGCTGCAGGATTCTCTGGGCATTGTGACAAGGCTACTGTCTGCAAAATACATGTTCAAGTCAAAACCTAAAGCAACCGTCTTCACAAAGGATTGCTTCACTTTCAATAAAGCTACAACTGTAACAACTACAGTCCAATGAACTTTTCCTTCCACTGTCATTCAAAATTTCGGTAATTTTGGCATCCTTAGCACACATCACAGATACCAACTTGCTGGTTTGCTCACCATGCCTCTGTCCCACATACACTAGGTTTGTTCTTGAGCTGTGACAGAAGAACATTCCTCACCACTTTGAAAATTTGGGCTAGGATATTTGCATTCGTACAAGTACTTTGCAATTGGTATACTCCTCTTCAGCATAATATGGAGGGAAAATGTGGCCTTCGGAATAGATAAGCATAGGCTTGCTTGAATATCCTCTTCATCCATGGTTAACCTTCGGGAGCCTCAGCCCCCAGTCTGTCCTCATAAACATGATGATATGTAGAAAAGACCTTTGCAGAGCTCCATGAAAGCTTGTATTATTGTCACCTTTATCAGAAGATGACATACACCTGATCGGACAAACCAGGCTAGAAGGATTTGTTTTTTTAACTTTCCTTAGTATTTGTCGTTTCAGTATGAGCACTAATACTTCAGAATTCCCTTTTCGTTTATCCCAGCTAAACAATATCCATAAAGTCTTCAAAATCGGTTGAATTTCTCATGAAATCCATTTTAAATAACATTTTATATACTGAATGAGTGATCCATCCAGTGACTCAGAGGTAATTAATGCTAAGGGATAAAAAGATCACAAACCTATACCCTGCTTCCTCAAATAACTATTAATAGGTAAGTCTGTTGTTCTGAAATGATTGTTTACTGAAAGAAAAAAATACAGAAGATAGTGGGGACTAGTCATTAAAAATGTCTTTATCCTTTTTAATATTAGCTTGTACTCTGTAAGCTATAAGCAAAAGCAAGGACATTTTCGATTCACTAAATTTTGACTTACCATTTCTAAGAAGAGGTAACTGGTTCTTAATTGGCTTATACCCATGGGGACATGATTTGGTAACATCAGAACAGGGTGTGGAAAGCATTGCCAGAATACATCTACTTTGTCAGCACCGTAAAACTGTCTTTGGAATAGAGCATGAACTAAGTTCTCAGAAGCAGCCACAAACGTCTTTTGTAACCTCCTGGATCAGTTACATCTCACCTCCTTTCTGCCTCAGTTTGCAACAGCATTGTCTCTCTTTTGGAAGATACAGGTCTCTGTCAACCATTTGAATTTCTCAGAAAATGTTTACATCTGTTTGTGTGTTGTCTGGACAGGTAGCCCTCAGAGATAAGGGAATTCTCATATCTTTTTAAAGAGAGCCACCTGAAGAGAATATGGTCTAAGTGCTCTAGTTCACATTCAGATGGGTACGTTGTGAGATATTAATCCACACAGTTTGAGCAATCGAGAATTTATACAGCTTTTCAACAGTGGCACTTTAAATGCAAGGTAGATAAATCAGTGTTGCATCGATCCAGTGGCATTTTTCTTGTGCTCACGTTTTCCAGTTGTATAGCAATGACCATATTCTTGAATAATAATAGCGTCTTTTTACACTTCTATCTTTTTGCTTTTCATTAGAAGAACACTGGAATTCGTGATGTGGAATGGTTCCTTTTCAGCCCTAGCCCACTTATGCACTTTATGACCTGATGTGTTATGGCTATAAAAGGAGGATGCAAAATTTGCCTTCATGAGCAACTCAGCCTTTATGTTTTCTGCCAATTTTCATGCCTCCATTTTCTCCATAAAAACCACCATGCCTCCATTTTCTCCATAAAAACCATTGGAGCACGCCATCCTATAGTGAGGAGCTGAACTGAGGAGCTTTTGTTCTGAGGCTTACCTTCGTGTGTATAAATGAAAGTTCACAAGTTGAGAGTGATCTGCATATAGGTTGAGGAACTGGAAATGTGAACACTCAATTCAGAGGCTGGCATTTTTCTTGCTGTTGTCTCTTGGTTTCCTATTTTCTCCCTGAAGACCTTGAATGAGTGGTGAGCATCTATAAAGGCATTAGAAGACTCTGTCTTGGCCACGTCTCTGGCAGCCAAGAGGTTACCCTGCAGGAGTCAAAGGGGTTTGAGAGGAAGAGGAGGAAGGAGTGGTTCCTTGCGCCAGCGGTCAGAGCAGAGAAAGCAGAAGAGCAAGTTCCAGGTTCCAGCTGTGATGGAAAGGCAGCTTCTGAACTGAGTAGCAACCAAGCTGCCTCCTTCTTTCCTTGGTTCTTCTATCCCTGTCACCACAGCTAGAAGTAGCAGCTTTATTGCCTCCCAAGAGAAGAGAATTTACAGAGTGTATATGGCTTAGCATCCTGAAGATACTATAGTGGTTGAGTCTTTTGGGGAAAGCACCAGGAAAATTAGATTGTTCAAATATCCAAACTTTCAGATTAGCTCTGCATTCTATTGATGTCAAACTATGGGTTGGAAATTTCGCTTAATTTTAAAATTATACTTAGACAAGGAATATTATCAATTATTACAACCATCTATTAGAAGTGTTGCTAAGCAGTAAACTTAGAGTCGAATGTCATCTATTACTAGATGGCTGCTTAACAGTTGTTCAAGAATACTCTGTTAATCAAATAGCTCCTCAAAAATTTGTTGACGAATGAAATCTCTTTGACAGGAATATTTGCATAATTGCAGTGTGTTATACATGAGCTTTATAACCTAAGGGCATCTGTTTGATTTTTTTTTTCTTCCTGTGTGTGTAACACACATGCAAACATAATGTGAATACTTACTGCTGTTATCTTAAAGAAAAGTGGCTCTTAACAACTTAAGCATTCTAGAGGTAGTTTGCAAGCAACACATAACTTAAAAAGATTTAAAACTGCTTTTATTGAAATTCTAATTTCATAAGTTGCTGAAAGTTATTTTTGGAGAGGTAATTTTTGAAGAAAATAAAGTGTTGTGTTTTTTCAATCCTGCAATTTAATTAGTAGTTATTGATTCAATTTAATAAAATAAAGGGTCCTTTCACAAGCAATCCCTGACCATTGTATATTTTAAATCCTGGTTCTCTTTCCCAGCAGCCCAGGGTGTCCTGAAGGTAGGGGAACAAGGGAAGTACTTGAAGCAGTCAAGTCTTGCAGGGTTGCAGTTCAGTGCTTTAGGTGCTGCGCACTTGAAGCGCCGTCGTGTTACAGGAATATTATGAAAAAAGCTACAGGGACTTCTCATACATGCCTATCACATGGAACTTTAATGTTCACAAGGCTGGATCCATTCAGCTGATGGGGTCTCTAGGTGAGATGCAGTTTGCAAGACACTATCATTAAGCTGTTTCACTTTTACCATTAAGTAATGGTGCCTTGTAAATCTTTTGTTTCATCTTTTTCTTTCTTTTTTTTTTTTTTTTTGGCCTTACAAGAATATGCGGGGAGGACATCCCTAGCCACAGATCGAGTACTTTAAATAGCCAGGCTAAAGATGAATGAAGGAAATCAGGCTACATAACATCTTTGCAGATTGTATGCCTATGAACTCTGCATCACACAATACAAAGGAAATTGCCATTGTCTTGTGCAAGCTAAGTGAACAATGCATGTTAAAAATCCTGTTCTGGATGCCCTGCATATCCCTGTGCAGCCAAAATTGGAATCTTGAGGGCCACAGAAATGGCAAAGCTTTAAGGGCCACAGTATTGGCAAATGAGAGGGGGTAGATTTTAAATTTATACCACGGAAAGTCTGGTAATCATTCACCAGAGTGATACCCAATTCTTTGATATTGAGCAATGCAAATCATGAACAATGAGGAATGCTGCCACTGCTGCTGCCGCTATTACTATTACTCCTGCTGCTACTATTACTACTACTACTACCATTACTACTCTACTGTTATTACTACTACTTTTGTTACCACTACTGCTGTTATTGCTATTACTATTACTGCTGCTGCTGTCACTACCGTGTTTCCTCGAAAAGAAGACCTAGTCGGGCAGTCAGCCCTCCTGCATCTTTTGGACCCGGTCTTATATTAATTTTTGCTCCAAAAGACGCATTAGGGGAAAAAAAAAAAAAGACGCATTAGGGCTTATGTTCAGGGGATGTCATCCTGAAAAATCATGCTAGGGCTTATTTTCCTGTTAGGTCTGATTTTCGGGGAAACACGGTATTACTGCTGCTGTTACTACTACACCACCACTGCCACACTCCCTAGTGCTACTAAATAATGTACTGAGTTCTTATAGCCAGCAATTGTGACATGTATTTCAGAGACATCAATCATTTCTAATTAGCTCAACAACCCCATGAGGTATCCACGTTAGACAAATTAGGAAATTGAGGTTTAAATTGGTACCAAGTCACATAGCTTGTGCATAATTGGTGGAGACCTCATTTCAGAGGCCTTTTTGGCTCCAGAGCCCTGTTCTTCACCATTATCTCAAACGTCCTTTCGTTGTGGGTGAAGGGAATGGAACTCTGGGGTATAAGATGTCAACCTACACACCCTTACAAAGTAAACTGAGTTCCTTGGGGGAGAATTTCCTCAGGGCCAAAAAGCTGCCTCTCTAAGTACTCCAAAGCAGCTCCCATATCCTGGAAAGAGCAACTATAATCAAAGATAGTACCTTACAAACATCCTTCCTCTGTTTAAAAAAAAAAAAATTTAAAGAAGAAAAAAACCCACTGCCACCAACAGGCCCTCCTAAGATCAGATATCTACACGTATCTGGCAATAAGCCCAGACATACCAAAACATGTATTATCTAGAGCCAAGACTTGAATCCCACTGCATCTACAGACAAGCATCTCATTTTAATAGACAACTCTTTCAGAGTAGGGACACTCCCCTCCTGAAGTGACAGGGAGTCGGAAGAGCAGTATGAAACAAAGAGAACAGTTATTACCTGGCTGCCAAAGGCCCCAAACACAACCTCAGGTTCTACTGTTCTTCAGTTTAGCCAATAGAACTGCAATTGACTCCCATTAAAAGTCAGTAGACATTGAGTTGACTTCCAGAATGTGGGCAGAAACTCATGCAAGTTACTCACTACCCATCTCTGGAATTCCTTTTGGAATGACCAATGAGGCAGCATGGCACATTCATTATCTAGCTGTCGGAAACAGCTACACCCTTCTGTCCACAATGAAATGAACTCAAATCTATATTTATCAGAGGAAAATTCCCAACAGACCAGGAAAGCAGAAACCACCAACACCCTCTCCATTAGAACTGTAAAACTGAAACACGCACATTCTACACAAAGGCCTGTTCTTCTACCTCCTCCGAAACAGCCTGACAAAAACAAAAGCTTTATGGACTAACAGAGGACAAAAAAATGCAAAGAAAAACCTTGTGCAGCTGATTTCAGAGTCAAGAGGGCACTTCTTCCCAGCTCTCAAAGAAAGACCAGCACAGAGAATAATGAAATGCTCAAAGCCAAAGTAGTTGCTAGTCTACATTTGTTCCCCATATCCTTTATCCACAGAAAGTAACTCTTTCCCTAGCCAGGGGTAAATCTGATTTGTCAGAGCCAGTCCCATTGCCTTTGCAGGATAGGTCTGGCCTGTAGAGAGCTGGGCTATCTGCTCGGGGCCATAGGAAGATACGGTTTCTCCTTCTGCTGGCCATTGACACTCCTGGACAGTACTACCTGGCATGGCTGTACTAATTTTCTGACTCTGAGGGAGAGAGACTGAGACTAAATCCAAGATGACAGAGCAGAGAGTTAGAAACCATTTGAAGCCCTGAGGATTTAACTAACTGAATTTAACCCCCTGAATTAACCAATTCTGGAGGTGTGTCATCTCCAGGCTTTTTGTTACATTAGATAAATAATATCTTTATTAAGTCCGTTTGAGTTAGGGCTCCCTATTGTACCCAAAAGCATACAAGAGGAATTTTATTTGGTGGGATACTTGGGATTCATTAGAATTTATTATCTACATTTTTATAAATTGGTTGAATTTCCATACCCATCCCTATATACACTGATCTACAGGAAATATAGGGAAATAGAGTCATATTTAATATGTCTTCTCATGTTTTAAAAATGTATCTGTTTTCCTCTCCCCACTTTTGGATCTCCGAAAAAGTAACTCATGTCAACTATAGCCTTGTTGGAGGGAGGAATCATAGCTATATAATCATTGTTTTCCCGTGACAATGTTTCTCAGAGTACCACTCATAGGACCAGTTGCTTATTTGTAAAGCAGGTTATGGGTCCCCTCTGAATCTAGGCGTGGACTCAGGAATCTGCGTCTCCAACCAACACTCTCTTATGAGCTCTATGAAAGGGTTATCACTGCCACCTAAACAAGAGGAGCTGGAAGAGGAGAAGGAGTTCTTCCAGGCAATCAGATGGTTTAGAAATCAGTCAAAAACGTTTTTGAATCTTTACTCCATGCGGAAGACAGGAAGTGTGTTAGTGACTGAGTCAGGTGGGTGGGCAATTCCCCTGTTTGTGAAGAATCTCCCTGGGAATTTTCCATTGGTTGCGTGGTCTGCTCAGGGTTTGTGAGCACAGTTTCTCTGAGGTTGGAGCATGAAGTGGTCAGCATTGATAGCTTTAACGAGTAATTGTGCCCTAATGTAAATGTATATAAATATTACACATATGTATGCAGGCTTTAAATGACTCCGTCTGGATGGCACTGTGTATTTATATTTATTTATTTATTTATTTATTTATTTATTTATTTATTTATTTATTTATTTATTTATATATCTCATGGGTAAAAAATAAGTGTAATGCGTGGTCACATTCCAAAGAAATGAACACATCACAAAAGCACCAGCCAGTGAATGCAGAGACCATATAGAACAAGGGATTAAAGGCAAGAGACATACAGATTATTTCTTGAGTAAAAAGCCACAGGGAATGAGAGGGAGAGGTGTCTGATAGGTAATGCAGACGAGGAGCCTGTATGGGAAGCAGGCATCTGTATTCTTCCTCACATTTTGTTCATATATAACACGTGAGATTATATACACCATAGATACAGAAACTGTATCCCTATATTACCTATGTCTTAGACACCACAGAATTTATAGCTAACATTTTTAACATGATCACATATAAAAGCAAGTGACAAGATGAAAAACAAACAAAAATCATTCATTAGCATTTATCACAGAAATTATCTTTGGTGGGATACTTGATTCATCAGATGGCCGTAGTGTGGCAAATCAGGCAGTACACATTAAATCACCTTGTAAACTATATACTGCTATATTATTATATAGTCAATATACAGTAGTCCCCCATTATCCACGGTTTCAGTTACCCACAGTCAACCACAGTTCAAAAACACTAAATGGAAAATTCCAGAAATAAACAATTCCTAAGTTTTAAATCGAACACCGTTCTGAGTAGCATGATGAAATCTCACGCTGTCCCGCCCAGGATGTGAATCATCCCTTTGTCAACCACATCCACGCTGTATATGCTCCCCACCCATTAGTCACTTAGTAGCTGTCTCGGTTACAAGATCCGTTTTCAGAGAGAGAGAGAAAAGCCACATATACATAACTTTTATTACAATATATGATTATAATTGTTCTATTTTATTAGTTATTGCTATTAATCTATTACTGTGTCTAATTTATAAATTAAACTTTATCATAGGTATGAATGTATAGGAAAAAGCACAATATATATAGGGTTCAGTACTACCTGCTGTTTCAGGCATCCACTGGGGGTCTTGGAATATATCCCCCCCTGAATAAGTGGGGATGACTGTAAATATAAAGACTCATATTATCTTATCCTAACTTGTATTTAAAGGATGCTTGACTCAATGGATGTGAAAATAAAGCAGAATTCAGAGAGACATTTCTGGAATAGTCTAAAGAAAGATAAATAGTTCTTAAGATAACAGTATACCAATCTCAGAATCATCGATTTTAGAGCCATTGAGTTGAGTTACGTAGTTCAAGAGGTTGCTTGAAGCTCCACTTGAGTTTGAAATAGAGATTTTGGAGACAAGCCGAATGAAACGCTTGGTTTTCTGAAGAAGGAATGGAGACATTTTAACTCATGAATTCTGCAGAAAAGGACATTAATCCCTAGAAAAGCTTGAGAGAAGTTTCAGGAAGAAGATATTTTCTGGAAACGCCAGGGTACTGGGTGCACTATGGAAGTGTGAGAATGTGGAAGAAAGAAAACTCACTTCTGCAACTGTTTAAAAAGTTAAAGGATATAAACTAATGTTCGGGAATAGTTAACATTTCTCGGATTGAATATTAAACTCCCTCCAAGGAAAACAACTCAACTGCTAAAGTCAGCCCTAAACTAGTGCCAAGAAAATACTGCTAAATTAGGGTTCTAGGAGAGATATGACTCAGTTAAGTAGCACAGAACTCTCAACCCATAAACTATGCCTTTGTAGTCCTTGAGAACATAAACGATTACAAATAAATTGACTTTTTCCCTAAAGAAAGGAAATGCCTAAAATCATGATTCAGCTTTTTAAATTCAGTTTCCACGTGTAACTATTATAGCTATTGGGACATACTGATCCTCAAATCATTTTGTAAAGCCATTTTTAAATGTTTTAGTCTTAGACCTGGACAAATGTTCTTAGAATTAAAGAAATTTTCTAAATATTGATTCTAAATCTCTTTTGTCAAAATAAAAGTAATTAGAACTATTTTTTTAAATCACATTATTTCTATCATAAGCATACGGGCAAGCACACAAGAAAAGATATACACATTATGTGAAAAATTGTGTGTATATAGTTCAAGTTCAAATTCAATTTAATATACCCACTACGTGAATAATTGGTCTAATATTAAGAAGATGGAGGTCTTCAATGAACTTTCAAGTATGTCAGCAACAAATTTGGAATATTAATTATTGCTCTTCTCCAACAGTATATAATCTCACTTTCATCTGTGATTGAACATTGCTCTATCTGACTAAAGTTGACCTTAGCTAAAGTTTGAACTTAGTCCACAGCTTCTATCCACGTGTGTTTGATTTCTTGAAACCCAGCAGTATGGTGTTTCAAATATTTATTCATTTTACTTAGGTGCTGTTTAACCATGTGTGTATATGCAAAGTGAACTAGCTTTGAGAATATCTACATACAGAGAAAAAGAAATATGTAAAGAGAATAAATTAATAATTTGAACCTTTAAAAACTATATAGTGTTTCTGTTTTAAAAACTTGTAGGATAGGAAATAGGACTGAAACAGATTAATTTTTTTTTCTATGAGGCTACATTAATCTTAAAATTTTCATTCAGCTTCTTAGCCTAAGAGTAAAATTTTCTCCCTAAATCTGGGGAATCATCAAAATTGAGATGAAAAATCAACTCATGAAACCATGTATTCCTTTACCTCCATGCTGTGTGCAGCTGTTTACTTCAGAATGTTTTGTATCCCCAAAGTGCAGTCATATTCCACAAAATAAAAATACCTATTAAATGCTATAACTCAGGAGCACACCAAATTATCATTTTAAAATTAGCCATGGTTTTGACAACACTGCCTCCATAGCTGCATCTTTTCCTTGTTTTGTTTTCTAATTTTTTAAAGTTTAATTTAAGGTAAAAAATATAATCTTTACCTTTCCCAAGTTAAGTAAAGAAATTTTCTTTCCTACCTGTATTTTTTGTAGGAGAAAAAGTGATAATTTTCCTCTATATCAAGTCTTCAAAGTGCTTCTATTTTTTTTTCCTTCAATGAACTTATCCCTACTTTCTCCTTTTCCCTGTTGAAGGAAAATAGTCTTCTTTCTTATGATTATTCTTCTCTATATTTCATGATCATGTCTCTCTACTCATAAGATTACCTTGGACATAAGAGATTACATTGAACATTGGAGAAAATTAATCTAAAATTGCACGTTGTACTTGATATCTATTTCCTCATTTATCTCTCCCATTAGACTCGAGGCTCCTTGAGACCAGAAAACATTTCTTATTCATTTTGTGTACCTAGTACCCATTCGATGTATAGTTTATCAAATATCAATTAGAATTTGATGAGCCAAAGAATAACTTCACTAGGTCATGTTCTAGAAGGCTGGTTTTTGAAACTAATCAGGACACAGATTTTTTAAAGGGTTTATCATTGATCTTCCCCCTCCATTTTAAAGGTGTCTGAAAGGCACCAGGGTGAAGGCAAAGACTACAACGTACTGAACCTCAAATCTATTTCCACAAGAACTGCTGTGACTTGTTGCAGAGCACACACAGGCTTGTTAATAAACACTAACTAGAAGAGATTGTGACTATTCTCATCCTTGCACAGATGACGTGAGGCCGGCCGCTGTGAGGACACTGCCATAATAATCCAATAAGTACTTTTGAATGAGACTTACTTATGTCTTTTGCATTAAAGTCTAAGAGTAAAGACAAATAGAATAGAAAATAAAGAACACCTCACTTTTCCCCCAATACCAAGCAGAAATTCCAGGGATTTTGCCAAATCTCCTTATAGATTTATCACTACTTAGGAGACAGAGAATTACAAAATCTCCGTTGCACTAGAAGAAGGGCCAGATGTTGCTGTCAAATTGTAGCCATCCAGGGCTACATGTGTACATGCATTGTACAGTCATTTCTAAGTGCACATAGGAGTACAAGAAATAGACATTAGGATCCAACCCAGGCTTTTTCTAAGCTGGAGGAAAGTTGCCACTAGCTACACATGGTAGACGGTCTCTCCTCTTTGCCAAGGCCTCCCAACATGAAGGGGTTGGGTCATTCTCAGTTAAGGACGGTATTAAAGAGGAAGACTTCCAGCCAAGTAAGAGTGGTCTATGCAACAGGGATGGGATTTGTATCGCTGTAACTGAGTCCGTCCTCACATCGTTACACCAACCCTTGATCTCAAATCCATGCTGCAGACTTCAGATATACCTTCTATCTAATTCCCAAAAACATTCCTTAGGGAAATCAAATACGTTTTTGACCACTTGGGGTTAGGGAATATCCTGAGCTCAACTCCCCTCTATCAGTACCAATAACTGAAAGTTGACTATTCATTTTAAATTGAATTAGAAGTCACAGTTTTCATTCTAAACCTTCCCTGAATAGCCACTGAGAATTGTTATATGCAGATTATTCCAGCCATCCAGTTTCAATGAAGAGGTGGAGTTCAAAAGGGCTTGGAGTGGGTATGAGAAGTTAGCTAAATGGTCACAAAGACAACCCCGGTGTTCTGGAAGAAAGGCTGGAGAATAAATGAAAACACTGGAACATTATACCTCCCATGGGCAAATCCCTCCTTCCACCACAGAGTCTGGCAGCCTTTGGCAAAAGAAGCATAAGGAAAAGGACCCAGAGAAAGTAGTAAAGGGAGAGTAGTAAATAGGGAAATTGAGTGCAGAGTCTAGGTGCACAGAAAGTACAAAAATCTGTTCACTAACACAGCCTAATAACAGATTACGAAAATTATATAGCTGAATTCGTAAGAACCATCCCCTTACCTTCATTCTATGAGGTCAAACCTATTAGGTGAAACTGTATGAAATTATTGCTATTTGACTGGTTTTGACACAAAAATTCAAGTTCGTATGGTTCAGCCTAACAGTCTAAGTCACACTGAGTGAATGCTATGAAAGAGACTCTGCCTCCACCTAGCCTGGTAATACAGGTCTGATAGACGGTTTGCATCTAGAGATCAGAAACTTTTACTTGACTTTCCCTGGACCTCTGGGTATTCCAAGGGGGGCAGGGAATGTAGTGGAATGGAGGCCGTGTGAATGAGGCATCGGCACTCCAATCAGAAGGACCATTTTTGTCTCCTTCCTATAGTAGGAGTCTGCATAAGATCTGATCTGTAAAAGAAGAGGGAGAGGTTCTTACGCTTTTTTTAAAAAGTGGTTCAAAACCTATAGAGCAAGAAGTTCATTTATTAAAGGGACCCAAATATAAATCTTGGCATTCTGGAATATTGCAGCTTTAAAACTATAAATCCAGAAAGCCATGAACAAATGTGTTGATGACATCCTTTCATGAAAGGTAGGAAAGTTTTCACTCTTGATGATGGTAATCTTCCTCCACGTGGGTTAATGTCATGTTCAAAGAAAATGTATTCAGAACAGCACTGTGAAACTTCAGAGAGTGAAAAGCATATTTCTCAGCACATAAATGAAAGTGAATCTTGGTGAATGGTAAATACAGAGAGAAAGGTCATCTGTTGAGCCTTGAAACTACTTGGGACAAAGGGTCAAAAGGATATTGTTCAAACCACAAGTCAAAAAGAACTGTCAATATGTATACAACATGCCATGAAGCTGCTGCTAGCTTCATGGTTCCTGGAAGTGTTTGCAGTGTTTACATATAGACTGGACAATTACTTGTCCTGATTCTGAGTTGTGTCTACTTATTCAATTAGTTTGATACTTTTTTACTATAAATAACTAATCAATTTGGTCCACAGAGCAGTTGAGGTAATTGAGTGATACATCGATTTATTTACTGACATTTTCCCCGAATGGTGGGGATACATTCATCAGTTGGTTCAGGCCGAAGATGAAGCTGTTTGCACTTGTGTGGATACAAACGGAATCATAAGCCCTATTATTTCAATGTACTGACTCAGGCACAGAGAACTCCTTTGGAAGTTTAAAAATAAGTATCTTTTTACCAAATATTTTTAGTATGATATGGTATTTAATGTTAAATAACTGAGCTTATCTTGTGAGACGTTACTTAGTTGGCTAACAAACTTAAAAATAAGAAATAAGAGTTACATTTTAGGGGCCTTTCACATCTCACAAAAGCAATGAGAGTTTCAAAATTCTTCTTTAGTAAATAGCTAGGGGATCTGTCTTACCCTAGACTGCTATGAGAATTAAAAAGAATCTACATGAGAAAAGATTATGCTAGGAAACAGAAGTACCTCTTGATTAGACTACGGTCTTATGATTTTAAAACAAAGTGAGCAAAACCACCTACTACTGGATGGCAAAAAACCAACGATATAATTTGATTAAACTGCTGCTTACATAAAATCGAAAGACCCATCTGCACAGAGATTCAAATGAAGGGCTATTTTTTCTCAAAGGTCAACTTAAGACCCTTTGTGTAGTGATCATGCTTACTTTACTATACATTGTACTTCATTTTTAAAAAAGTTAACTTGGTAAGCCCAATTCAAGCCTCTTTTCATTTAATGTTGAGATTAGTGGTAAAATGACTGACTAACATCTAAGTCCTTTGTTATGAAGGCTTTTCTTCCAGTGCCTACTAGAAGGGGTGGCTTAGCTGTGTAAGTATCAGTTTTTAAAATAGCTAGACTCCCAGCTGGGAACCATAGGTTAGATTCTCAGGAGGGATGGGGAACCCCTTAATTATTTTGAAATAGATGGATGGCAGACTACCTCCTACACAAATGCCTTCCTACAAACCTTAAAACCAAAATACTCTGTGGACATTTAAAACTCAATAATATTTTTCTTTTCATTTGGAGAAATACTGATTTGCTGTATGATCTCAAAAATCCAAGAATATATTCTTTCCTTTTCCGTGTCCTTTGCCCCTTCTCAGCATGCTGTATCCTAAGCTATTTACAAACAATAATATTAATTTGCCTAACGATTATACATACTTTGAACCTGGCTGAGTTAGTGCAATATAAGGGTTAACCGGCAGAGAGCAACACATTGAAGTCCCCAAGAGGACCCTTCTTTATCTACGTCTGATTGACAGGGTCTTTTAGTTCTCCTCAGAGTTTTGTTTTAACATTATATTAATCCAAAGAATTTTTTCAAACTCTTGTTATTGATGATGTTGTTTTGTTCTGGGAGGAATCTCTCTTTCACCCATTGTCTTCTGGAAATTGAAATACAATAATGGAATGAGACATTTTCATTCCAAGTTTGTGAAGGGTATAACAACCTCTTAACATAAGGAACGCAAAACCTCCGTTCCCTGAGAGGTTTGCATGCTAAGTCGACAAAGTGCCCAAACTGTTTAAATTCACCATGTGTCCAGACTTACTAGAGACAGAATCTTCAGAATTGTCTAAATAAGCCACTTGGAGGGCTTTGCTGTCTGCTCAATAAAAGAGTTGTTATGAAACTCAGGCCTTTCAAAGGGATGTCCTCAGACCCTCCACAGTTGATAAGGAAGGAAGACTCTCTGAGAGGGGTGTGGGAGCAGCTGGACTTTGTGGGCCTAACTCTTGTCCCCAGGGACACACTTTTCATCACCAACCCAGGAGAATCAAACATGCCCGCTACTGAGGCAGCCAAGGCTTCCCCTGGAGGAATCGGAGAGACCCCAATGAAGGAGAATCTAGAGATGGAAATCAAGGCCATGAAGCTTTTCTTCCTGGATTGGATTAGATTTGACCTTTTTTTTTTTTTTTTAAATTAAAGTTTATTAGGATGACAATTGTTAGTAAAGTTACATAGACTTTTTTTTTTTAGGATTAGAACTGGTTTCCTCAGATCATTACTTAGAGAATTAGAAAACCTGGGTTTAGAAAAGGATCTCAGGGAAGTTATTTAAATTCCCTGTGCCTTAGTTTCCCTGGGAACAAATAGAAATAGTAAGCCCTGGGCTCCTTCTAGTCACAAAGGGCAGATGTTAAAAATAGAAATGATTTTAAGCTTTTCTATGGGGAATGCGTGTACAAAATAATAGTCATTTATTAAGGTGCAGGAAAATACACTGCTAACCACACTAAAGATGAATATGCATAATTGATATGATTCAGTCCTGCTTTTGAAAATATGTGATCAACCATGTGTTTAATGATAAAAACCCTAAGGGGCAACTGGTTTCTAGGTATCAACATTTAGTCCTAAGCCAGGAGATGTCTCAAGGAAGATAAGAGACTTGCAGTTTGTTTGGTGTCCCAAAGATTTCCAGACAGCAGCTTGTTTCCTTTCCCTTTTTATGAATGGCAGTAGTATTATGCTTCCGTCTGCATTTTCTACCAAAGCCATTCATAAAAATAAAAACAAAACAAAATAACAACAACAGAAAACTTTCTCGGCACAGTCTGGAGCCACTGGGTGCCAGAAGCTGGGAAAACATCCTGGCAGCCATAACCCCAACCAGTATTGAAAGTATTCAAGGGTCTGTTTGTTTGGTGGTCTGAAAAGTATGAAGTGCTGTGTAGAAGGGAGGGCAGCTGGTAGAAGTTCTGTGACACGGACTAGGCTGGGAGCCAGGGCTGGCAGAGTTTCAGACATTGTCTTTCCCCTCATTGAAGTGTCAGGACCTAATTCATGGAAAATTGGGTGAGCTGGCAGCCCTTTCAGAGGATTTCATTGAGCCCTGCAGTGTGCAGGAGTCACATGAATGCAGGATCCTCAGCCAAAAAAGGAGGGGGACTTCTGAGCAATAGGAACCAGTCAGCCTGCAAGAATGTGTGCGGATTTGAAACGGTTTGGGAGTAAACTTGTGTACAGGTGTAATCGGCAGGAAAAAAAGAGAAGGAAGAAAAGTGGTCTGTTCGTACAAATGACTCTTTTGAAATGAATACTACTCTCTTAGCACACACTTTTGAATCCTAAAAGGCAAGAAGCCCTAATCGTCCTTGGTTCGATTCCCCCTGGAGAAAACGTCATCTCAAAACATAGAGGAAAAACTGAGGGTTGCTAGATGGGCGGCGGGGTGGGGGTAAGGGGGCAGGTGAGGGGATTAGGAAACAGTCAGTAACCACAAGATGGCCACGGGGTTCTGAAAATTAATTTGGGGAATGTAATCAATAATGTTGTAAAAATTTTGTAAGGTATCCGATGGACACTTGTCCCATTTGGGAGACCACCTCAGGAATGATGTAGATGCCTGATCACTGCACTGTACACCTGAAGCTGAAGCTGAACAATAATGAATGCCAACTATAATTATATATATCTATATATGTATGTATATGTATGTATATAGTTACAAGAAGCGGAGTACAGCATTAGGAACAGAGACAGTGGAAATGTAATGGCTGTGCGATGTCAGAGGGATAGTGGATGAGGTAGAGGGGTTCACACAGTGTGAGGGATACAAAAGATAAACGTCTAAGTATTACTTTGTCTTGTGCACCTAAAACTAATAAAAAACAAAACAAAACAAAAAACCTGAGCTTTAAATCTCAGGTTTAACTGTGATTTAAAGTCAAAGGTAAGAACTTTGTTTTCAGTGAACTGAAGTATTTTGCCATTTCTATTTTGTTCATCTACAAAAAAGCTCTGATTTTTATGTATGTTTAATACAGCAGCAATAAGACATTACACAATCACAGATATTCTGAGAGGCAGGAAAATGAATAGGAGCTCTACCCCTCCATGAAATAGTGAATTTATTCCAACTTCTGTTATTTGGGGAACTGTGGCAATTTTATTTTTTTATTTGAACCATGAAAGCATGTCACTGTCCACGTCAAAATGGCTCAATTGTATTCGCAAATCTCAATGATATGTAGATAGAATAAGTCAGGCTTATTATAGTCAGACATGAGAATGAGTCCTGGAAGTAATCCATCAAAAAGCTTAGGCTTCAAATCCACCTTTTACAATACAAAGAATAACTTAAATATTTTTCTAAAACTCTAATTCTTGAAAATTAATTTAGTCTGGGGGTAGAAAATTTTCCCTCAGCTGTTTCACTCAAATGTGGAGAGCTTTGCTCTGCGTACACAACTAAATAGATATAAAAAATAGATAGATATAAACATAACAATTAAATAGAGGTAGATAAATAAATACTGGTATAGATGGTATCTTCAAATGATACCATCAAGAAAGTGAACAAACTCACCAACAGAACGCAAGAAAATATTTGCAAATCATATTCTGATACGGAACTTGTATCCAGAACATATAAAGAACTCTTATAACTCAATAATGAAAAGACAAATTTTAAAATGGGCAAAAGATTTGAATAGACATTTCTGTAGAGAAGATAATACAGATGGCCAATAAGCACATGAAAAGATGTTCAACATCATTAGTCATTAGGGAAATGCAAATCAGAAGCATAATGACGTTCAACTTTACACTCAGTACGATGTCTCTAATGAAAAAGGCGGAGAATAAGAAGTTTTGGCATGTATGTGGCGAAATTGGAACCCTCAAATATTGCTGGTGGGAATGTAAAATGGTATAGCTGCTTTGAGAAACTGTCTGGCAGCTCCTCTAAAAGTTTAACATAACTTTTCTGTGTGACCTAGAAATTCCACTCCTGACTATGTATTTAAGAGAAATGAAAACGTATCCACATGAAAACATATATATTTGTGTGTGTTTGTGTGTGTGTGTGTGTGTGTGTGTGTGAATGTTCATAGCAGCATTATTCATGATAGCCAAAAGGTGGAAACAACCCATCAACCGATCGATGAATAAACAAAATATGTTTGCATACAATGGAATACTATTTGGCAATAAAAAGGAATGAACTACTGATAACATACTGCAACCTGGATGATCCTAGAAAACACTGTGCTAAGTGAAAGATACCAGACCAGAAAAGACCATATATTGTATGATTCCATTTATATGAAGTGTCCAGAATAGGCAAATTTGTCGAGACAGAAAGTAAATTAGTGGTTGGTTAGGGATGGGAGGGGCTGGGGAAGCAGAATGGAATGGGGAGTGGCCACTAATGGGGACCAGGTTTCTTTTAGACAGGTGAAAATGTTCTAAAATTAGATTATGGTGATGATTATACAAGCCTCTAAATATACCAAAAAACTTTTAATTCTACACTTCATATGAACAAATTTTATGCTATGTGAGTTATGTCTCAATAAAGCTGTTAAAAAAGAAATACTAACAAAGTAGCCCTTTCCATCCTCAATTGAATAGCAAGTTACTGTTGGTGCAGTTGGTATGCATGCCAGACTTTAATTGGGAAGGTTTTAATTGAGATAACCTGCATTTTATTTCCTTAACATATAGAGATGATGAATAAATACCCTTTAACTTTAGATAAACTATTCAAACTTTGAAATGTTCATCTTTAGTTGCGGAAAAGTGTTTATGTGTAAAACACATATACTTAATTTTTTTCGTTATGTATGTTTCCTTTTAAACTATAACAGTTCTTTTTTTTTTCTTCCTTAGCCACAACAAGTCGTTCAAAAGAAGCCTGCTCAGGTAAGAGATGGTCATTATGATTTTTTTCCCTCCCAATTAATATAAAAAGTAAAGTGACAACATATATTCCCAAATTAAACCTTTAATTAGTATTTTTCTGGTTTTGGTTATATCAGCATTGCAGTGCTCAACAATTTGTTGTATCCTTCAGAAAAAGTCAGAAATACATAGTCAGAGATTGTCATTAAAAACCCTAAAAGGTCAAGGCCTTTGCTTAAGTACACAAAGCAAACAAAAAATATAAAACACAGAATGTTTATTTCAGTGCTTTGTGTATAAAACATACTATACATTTAATGTCATCATGTGTTTTACCAATTCTTAAACATCAAATTTTGTCCTTTCCACCTTAGTACCCATATTTCATTGACTTGATATGGGGCTTATTATCTGCACAGCAGTTCATGCTTCATCACTGAAAACAAATCTGTTCATTGAATTATTTCATAACATTTGATGATCCCAAAACGCCCCCCAGAGAAGGCTGGGAAACTGGGAAATTAAGTTATACTGGTTTTGCTGATTGATGAACTCTTGGGTCTTGCTTCCGTGATTATTCATAATCTCTGAAGTCTTGGGGTACATCCATATTATGAACCAGCTTTACTTCTCTTGTCCCATATGACTGGAATTCCTTGTCCTAACTGTAATCTATCCACTGAAACATAAGAATCATATTTATTGAGGAAGTATATCTTACAAGAGAAGAAAACTGAAGGATAAATGAATATGATTGCCAAGTACGTGAGCTGTTATTAAACTGTCAGACTGTCCTGCTGCTCTCCCCTTTTGGGTTAAATAGAAGGTTAGGAGATCTAAGTGTATCATGCAGAACCTGCTGAAGTACCGGTAAGTCATTAAGCAGTGTCTTGGGTTACCAAGTTTTTTTGTGGATCTCTCTCATATAATTAAAAATATCCCTGGGTTCCTTTCCCTAGAGGTCTCTAAAAAGGTACCTTGCACCCTGTTCCCTTGGGACATTGTTACCTTGCCTGGGAAAGGTACACACATACACCCACACGATCTTATGTGTGTTTTTTTTAAATGCTGTGTGGAAGAGAATTGAAGCTTCCGAACACAGGAAAAATGTATCTGAATAATCTGACATGGGCTTTCAGAAGAATAAAAGCAGAGTTACATGAAAAAAATCACTTTCCTGGCTGCTCCCATACCTAAAAGCTGAAAGGGGTAAGAGGTACTAAAAATAAATATCCGGTGTTTGTTTGTAAGCAGTATTAAATAAAATGAAATATAAACAAAAACTTGACATTTTAAGTAGGACATTCCAAATATATTTAGCGTCTCACTCTTCATCAGTGAGAAAGTGAATTTATAATTCTGTGCATTTTAGTCAAAAGATACTGCAGTGTTCACTGTTGCATCATAGGATGTGAAGGATAGATTAATAATAACCTTATGTGGCCTGTTAACAACATTGATTCAGTCTCTATTCTTGGTGTTATAGGGAAGCTGAGGCAAAAAAAAAACAAACACAAAAAAAACCAACATAGCCACTGCATCTGATAAATGTGTGATCCAGTTCAGAGGTTCTTAACCTTGGCTGCATATTAGAATCACCTAGCAATCACACACACACACACACACACACACTAGTTACCCCTTATCCGAGGGGGATACATTCCAAGACTCCCAGATGATGCCTAAAACTGCAGATAGTACTGAAACATATATATATATATATATATATATATATATATATATATATATATATATATATATATATGTTTTTTCCTATACTACATACCTATGATAAAGTTTAATTTATAAATTAAGCACAGTAAGAGAGTAACAATAACTAATAATAAAATAGAACAATTATAACAATATGTTGTAATAAAAGTTAGGTGAATATGGTCTTTCAATCTCTGATAACCCAGATGGTGACTAAGTGACTAATGGGCGGGTAGCATATACCGCGTGGATATTCTGGACAAAGGGAAGATGCACGTCCCGGGTAGGACAGAACAGGACAGCACAAAATTTCATCACGCTACTCAGAACAGCACCCAATTTAAAACTTAGGAATTGTTTATTCCTGAAATTTGCCATTTAAAACCAAGGTTGACTGCAGGTAACTGAAACCGCAGAAAGTAAAACCGTAGATAAGGGGGAACTACTGTATATGGGTGTGTGTGTGTATGTCCATGTATATTTACATGATTATTACATATATCATCATATATCACACACACATGTAATCTCGTGTGCGCTGGAGACAGCTCTTGTGAGCCAATCGTATCTCTTCCCTATCTACATTCAAGTAAGCGGCTTCAAATCCACTACTTTTGGAGTATTTACACCATGGCAATTGACAAATACAAAAAAAAAAAATCACGATATTTTTCTTCCTAGAGAGCAAGTTGTTAAATATTTACTTATACACCAATGGCTCCACCCTTCAGTGATTCTGATTATTTGGTCTGGAGACTCAAGCATCAGTATTTTTTATGAACTCTCCAAGTGATTTTAATGTGCAGCCAGCGGTGAAGACGTTCAGGTCAGTGAACAGACATGAGAAGCGGCTTGACCATTTGAAGCAAATGACAAGATTGTCAAAGTTTATGAGACACATAGGGGACATAGATGAATGGGTAGGACGCCATAAGGAAATTATTAAGGGGGTGATTCCTGGAAGAGTTTTGCTTTTGTTGTTGTTTAGTTGCAAAAGGAAAAATGGAGACATAAATTAGGGGAAAGAAAGGAAGACGTTATAGATGAGATGAATGGCACATTTAAACATAGAGAGGCAGAAACAAATAAATCATAGGTGGAGATTATCAGTGTGGCTGAAACTGATTGCAAATTGGGCAGTAATACACCAAGAAATAAGTGAAGTCATAAATTTTTCCCAAGAGAATCAGGAATATCAAAGACGCTACAGATGAATTGAGTTGGTCTTCACTGATGAATCTGGCTGTCTTACAGACCCTATTCCAGATTTGCCCTTGAAAGGAGAATTCAGACTCAGAAATAGAAAAAAGAACATGAGCTCATTGGGCTTCCTAATCTATATTGTCTAAGGACACGGTGATAAATTATATAAACACAGGGACTACATGGGAGTTCATGGAGGATAATGTAAATGTTACACTACGTTCA
This sequence comes from Rhinolophus ferrumequinum, assembly GCF_004115265.2. NCBI lineage: Eukaryota > Metazoa > Chordata > Mammalia > Chiroptera > Rhinolophidae > Rhinolophus > Rhinolophus ferrumequinum. The sequence continues at coordinate 62,691,766 of NC_046293.1, forward strand.
AAAGAATCTCTTCCTTTTTCATCTGTTTCTTTCAAAACACTCTCCCAGATGGCTTTTCCATGTGGCAGTCTGGATTAACTCAGGCTCATATCCTTTCTTCCTCAACAGTACTTTGAGGGGTTACATTTAGATCCTGTTCTGAGGTGGTGAAGATTTTAGCACAGCTGAATATTTTATATCTAAAGAAAAGGGCTCAGCGATGTGTATGGGGCCCTAGGTTTTCCTTCCTGGCCCCATCACTGGGCAAATTAATCTCTCTGTGCCCTATTTATGCACCTATGAAATGGGCTAATAATAACGCCCATTCCCTTACTCCCATGAATATTTTGAGAGATTCATAATTATATAAATTCCAGGGAGTATTATTATGTTCTGACTTACTTTTGGATGCTAGGTTTCTCATTTCCAGAGGTGTATATGCTAGAAAATTCTAGGATTCCAATTAGTTTTAAACTACTATCCTTTTTACCTTAAGTGTTTTTATTGCTTGTTTTTAAAATAGGGATGTTTTTTAACTAAGGGGGAAATTTTATAGTAATCGCTACATCCTATCATTAGGACTAAAGCAGTCAGGATCACTTTCACTATATGTATATCACATGTACCATGTTTCCCCGAAAATGAGGCCTAGCCAGAAACTCAGCTCTAATGCGTCTTTTGGAGCAAAAATTAATATAAGACCCAGTATTATATTACATTACATTACATAAGACCCAGTCTTATAGTAAAACAAGACCAGGTCTTAGATTAATTTTTGCTCCAAAAGACGCATTAGAGCTGATTGTCCAGCTAGGTCTTATTTTTGGGGAGACATGGTATCTAGAATTACAGTGGCTCTATTGCAAAGTCTCCTAAATCCATCATTTTCTGAAACCTCCTGATAGCTTCAAGAGTGCCACTTCTTGAAACTGAAATACAATGTGAAAAAATTCACTCTGAGGAGACCAAGTCAGGATTGTGATAAATCTCAAAATTTAGATACACAGTTGTGTTTGTGTATATAAGTACATGTGTCTGGGGAGGAATAAAAATTTAAAGGGAACCCTACTGCGGGGGTTTGTGTTTGGAAAAATCCACCAGGTGCCATCAGCTACAAACTTTAAGTGTGTCCCATAATCCTAATGGGAAAGTTATAGTCTCTTATAAATCTAAAGAAGACAATCTGCAATATTCACTTTGTTTTAAAATTCCCAAACCAGGGAAAACAACGCTTACTAGGAACTACTACTATATTTTCATTTAAAGGGATAAAAGAAGCAATAAATAAAAATTTGCAAATTTCCGAGTTTTTTAACAATTTGAAGCAGTTGAATTCTTAGCCATATGGATTACATATTAACTCTAGTAGGAAATAGTGGTAGGTGTTGTCGTTGTTGTTTTAATAAATGACATAGCAGAAACGTGTCAGGTTGTTATTGATAGAGAGAGCTTTGTTTCTCAAGTTTTTATTTAGATAAGAATAAATCTCGCTGCATTTCAGACTTCCAACAAGGTTTTACTGGCTTGTCAGGTATCTTATTGTTTCTTGATTTGCCCCCTTTAAGGCCTTACACTGAGATTAGAAGTGATTCCTTATACATAATTCAGACTTTTTATTTCTCACTGGAGCTCTATCCCAAAGGGTAAAAACAGGTTTTAAAAATACCAACAGTTCTCCTTCCTTTCAATCCAATTTCCTCATTGTTGTATAGCTCTGGCAAGCTACACCTCTAGCAATTAAGACAGGTATAAACCTGCTCCCTTTCAATTTCCCAATGAGAGAATTGGAAGGTTTTCAGTTTTTAAAAGACTGGAAACAAAGCTATCCATTTCAAAATAGAGTTTTTACCTGCAAGTAACATCTCCTGAGGGTGGTGTGTACCAGGGCAAAGAAATCTCAGTAAGCCTTGGTTATCATGAGATTTTTTTCCCCCGCTTCAAAAAAAAAACAACCCTGTTGAATGTTTTTACAGAGACTTCAAGGGCAGTTTTAAGGATGTTTATATTTCAGACAACCTAAACATTGTTTGGAGCAAAATGAGAGATTTCATTTTGGGACAAGCAAGTTGATGAATTGCAGTCAACATCTTGTTCTCAAAGAAGGCATTTTTACTGAGGGCTTTTAGTCTAGACATACAAAAGAGGAAGGAGGAAGGAGAAAGAGGGGAGAGCATTCTCACTCTAACACTCATCTTTTACATGGCACCTTGGCCAATGCAGTAAATAGTTCATAATAAATCAAACTTGCAAATAGTCACTCTTCTATTCACTCAGGGAGCATAGTGATTTATATTGCCTAAGTCATAAAGAGTACTGATTTATTTATTTTCCTACTTATGCTCTTTCAATCTGGTAAAACATTTTGTGGGCCAGTAAATGTTTGGTACCAACTGGTAAAACATGAAGAATTATATCAAAGTCCATGCTGAGTGGCACTGTTTTGTTGTATAGGAAATACTTTTTGATTTCACTCTTGACCTCTAACATTGCAAAGGTCAGGGGAAAAGGAGAGAGCCAAATAGAAACCAGCATTTAACCCTTCAATAAAGTAGGTCAATGATATAACAGCATAGGGGTAGGGGAGAGGAAGTATATCAAAATGATTATTAACTGTAAACATATGAAGTAATTAGCTTAGCTAACAGTTGTAATAGAGGAATATTGGCAAGATGAATCCAGCTGTTTGTTTCTTGGCAGGGAATGTCTTGTAGACATGACATAAACTTCTAACGAAGTGAAAGAACATCACTCAATTTGGGGCAATATATAAAACTCCAGAAGGAAAAATTTAGTGTTTCTGGACTAGACAAATTTCCTGTAGGAACTTTTTAAAAAGAGTATGATTGTTTTTAACAATATGGTGAAGTCTGTGGATTAGGCAAAAAATAAAATGGTAATGTCTGCCTCCTTTTTCCTCTGCATTCTGATATGAACTGGATAAAAACCAATTATTTATTAAATATGTAAACTTTCTTATTATTATCCATACTTACTGACCCAAATTAATATGAGTAATAATAGTTAGCTTCAAAACTAGTCTTTTGAAGAAAATTTTTAATGTTTGAATTCAAATATGTTTCCTTCTTCAAGATAATTCCTTTACATTCAGGAAATGTTGACTGGATACTTAGATGTTCATTGAATAATTATTTGCTGAATTACTATTATTAATGATATTTTTATAACCTTATTCAAAAGTCCTATCTTTGGATCATGAAAAACAATTGGTGCAACAATGATTAAAATCCAGAAATGTTCTGTTCCCTGGCAACAAATACAAGTTATGCAAAGTTTTGTACACATAGAAAACAAAGAGAAAACGTTTCTCCTAATCTATTCATCTCCTAATATATTCCAGTAAACACATCTGGAATATAATCAGTAAGCAGCCTCCAACCTAACCATTTTTTAAAACTATTTTGCACAAAAACAAGAAGATTCCTCAACAGTTTTGGAAATGTGTAAATAAATTCCTTTTGCCACGTCGTTAGCTCTTTTTTAAACATGAGGCTCATCCAATAAGAATTAAAACTGGCATGGAAAACTGATCCAACTCATGATCCTCAGAAATTATGACTTATAGGATCCTGAAGCTTGCAATTAGTTTAGACATAAAATGATTTCCCTCTCTGAAAAAGGTGACTCCCTTCTGGAGATATATTTAAAAAGCCCTTCATCCCAGGAAAGACATTTGTAGCATCCTAGGGATGCATGTAACCTCTGTTTGCCATATTTTCAGGGATGGAACTCTGATCAAGGACACAAATGAGACAAACAGAAGTGCATTTTAGAAACCTAAAGATGTCTTATTTTGTTTTCTTTTGGAGGCCTGTTTAATCGTTTTTGTTTGTTTGTTTTTGTTTTCTTTCTCAACAATCCATCATTGAATCACAGTTAAAGAAATGAACAGAATGAATAATGGTAATTAATAATCACAGTTTCACACTATTGTCTTTCAGGATTTTTATTTTTTTTCCCCCAAAGCTTTCCCTTTTGGTTGTCACATGTTTCCGTCACACCCTACTAGGCAGCTAGATGGGTATTATCATTATAGCTCTCACAGAATGGGAATAAGGTACAAATAGACAACCCATTAATGTCAGGGTTGGTACTTGTGGCCAGTGACATCTCGGATCTGCCGTCTTTACTTTAAACGTCGCCCAATAAGACCTTAAAACTGACTTTATTAACTTGATGGTAACACATGCAAGGTAGTCCTGATGATTGTATATTTTTACATACATAAAGTTCAAATAAAGAAAAGATCAGGAACAAATGCCATACACATCCCAACTTCTTAAGTCTCCTTTTGAAAAACGTATTTCCCTTCTAGTATTTCCACCAGAATCCCTTGCACTTGCCAGATTTTATGGTTTATGTATGTTCCATTTAACATTTTTTTTTAAAGAATCTGATATAAACTTTTCCTAGTTGGAGGAAATAATCACTTTCCATTAAGTTAAACAGTCCCAACCCATTTTAAGTTAAAATATCTGACAGAGAAATAGAAAAACTCAGCTTCGTGGTCTTGCAGGTTGCTTAGCTGCAGATACAATCATAGTTGGTTTCTCATCATTGCTGAGCAGGAAAGCCCATTATTTCTCTTGTGACGGGACTGGCTCGAGATAGTCACAAATGTGAAACACTCTTAAATGTGTCACACCAATTCCTTAAAGAATTAAACATATTAGGATGACAAAAAGAGTATATCATAAAACCATAAGTACTCTTTCTAGATTACCAGTTATTTGGTAAGTTTATTGTCAAGATAACTTAAATTGCAAATGCATTTCTAGCCTGTCATATTTTATAATAAAAGAGTTGCAGGATTCTTTGCAAGCAAGGGGGAAAAAATAAGGACTTATTAAAGCCAATATGGACTTCTGTGATTTTACACTCCTTGTTACACACAAAGAGGGGCATCGTGGTGACACAACTCCTCAGGTTTACAGGGAGAGTATTTCCATTTCTCAATTTTACTTAGAATTTACTGGCCTCCCTTCCACTGCAGACCTGCTGTTTAGTCTGCATCTGAAAATTAAACCCAGAGCTTCAGCTCTTGCATTACATACTGCACTTTTCTCCAGCACACACCCTTACCCATGTCTGTATGGTAAAATCTATGATTAAACTTTTAAGACATTATAAAATTCCATCCAGCATTAGGGAATAGGGTTGAATACTGGGCTGTCTTTTTCCTCCTTTTGAGTCAATTAGTGGAAGTATACCCAAAGGTATATGCCATATGCATTGTGTTGAACCAAATTAAAACAATGGAGATATGTGCAAACTATATTTCTAGGTTGTACTGGGGTTTGTCCAAACTTAGCCAAAGCAAGGAAAGAGTTACATTTATTAAATTCCTTTTTTTCATTCACAAAAGAAAAACTCAAGCAAAACGAGTGCAATTTTCCAAGAGTCATAATAAAAATATAGTTCTCCAACTTTGCCCATTTTCCTTTCCCTCTCATCAGTTTTCTGCCCCCAAAATGTGCATGTTTCGCCCTGGTATGGTGCAGCCTCAGTTGTCTTTGTAAAATAACTGCACGATTAGCTGGGAGCTGTTCAGTGTTTAGAATCTTTAGTGGGTGGTGCTCATAAAAATGTCACTGTGCACTTCCACTTTAAAAGTCCTTTTTTCCTACATGCCAGAAGCCCCGTTCCAAGAGTAAGCCTTCTTGACCAGACTGCTGCTGTTTGGCCTTCCCACCATGCCTACTAGGCCTTAATGAAATGTGTGAATTCTTGGCTACAGTATTTCAATCTCATTATTGCCTCAAAGCTGCTCTTGGGGAGCTACACAGGCTCAAAGGTTCTTTGGCCATATGTGGCAAATATGAAGCAATTTAAATAAAGATTTCACGGTGCAAGCTATTATCTGCCGTAAGTGACAGTGTCCTTTAAATTACTGAAGAGGATTGAACCTCAGGGGTCCCTAGGAGCTACTCTGCTATGGAAATAAGATTCATTGGGGACGTCAGAGCCAGGTGCTTATTTCCTATGTCACCAGTTGCTGTCCACTCTTTGCACCACAGAAGAGCCCTCCATGAGATCTGGCCAGCCAGGACACTTAGGGCAGCTGAGGGTGGATTTCCAACTTGATCTTCATCCCTAACAAGGAGAATATTTCTTCTTTTTACACTAACACTTTTGTCACAGCAACCAGACATGTAGCAAAAGGCCAAGTCACTGGAAAGGTGAGAGCTGAGATTTGAAGAGGTGAGAAGTGCCACACACCTCATCAATGATCATCCATTTGGCACCCATGCTGTCCTTTGGAGGGTGGCCAGTCAGGGTTATGCAAAGAAGAGAGAGCTCAACGCTAACTAGATGTTTGAGGAAACCATCATTATGACCATGCCAAAAGTTTAATGGAGTGAGGCTCCTGCCCTCCGACATCCTAGTTATGTACCCAGTATTGACTGACAGCTCCTAGTAGAAGAATTTCAAGGTCGATGGAAAGATACCTTAATAAAACAACTATTCAGGTGACCTGTCAACGGCAGAGTAGACAAATGCTGTGCTTACCTCTTCTCACAATTACATCAATATTACAACTAAACTACAGAACAGCCATCATTGATAATCAGCTGAAGTCTAGCTGAACCAAAGCCCTACAACTAAGGACACACAGAAGAAGCCACCTCGGGTGGTACAAGGTGTAGAGACGTGAAACAGACTGGCCCCACACCTGCGTGTGACCATTAATAATCAGGAGGGATATCTAGGCCACAATGGTCCCCCTGGGAGAAGTGAGGGGTTCCAGTCCCAGCCCCACCTCCCCAGCCCAATGGTCCAGTACTGGGGAGAGAAGTCCCCATAACTTCTGGCTGTGAAAACCAGCAGAGATTGTGGCTGAGTGAGACAGAGGGTGGCTGCACTCCCAGGCATTCCTCTTAAAGGGCCCATCCATGGACTTACTCACTGATGGACTCACTTGTTCTGAGCTCCAGCACTGGGGCAGTTGCTTGAAAGGTACCAGGGTCATTTGGGAAGGAACTGAGTTGCCTGACTATAGGGCAAGGAATGGAGCGGCAGCTTTTTCCAACAGGAGGAGCTGGTGGCAACCATTGTTTCTTTACTGAGCCCTGTTCCCTTCTTGCGTGCAGACACAGGCGGGCACCATATCTGAGTCTCCATCAACCTGGCTAACATCCTCTTTAAGCCCTGCCTTGGTGGTTCCCTGAGACCTCACTCCATCCAACTTTCAGGCCCACCCAAGCCACTTCCAGCAGCTTTTCCATACAAACAGCCTGCCTTGGCTCATGCTGTAGATTGTCTTAAAATCTCTCATAGGTTCACAAAACCCAAACGAGCAGCATCTCGCTTTGGCATGTCCCATATTTCTGGCTGAGCAGCTCTAAGCTTGGCACTAGTGACAGCTGGCCTTGGTTCATGGCTTGGATTCTTCAGGCATCTCTAAGCACAGCACAGGCAGTGACCATCTGTAGATTGCTTTGTGGCTCATGCCAGGTGGCCCTGGGCAGGACATAGGTTATGACTGAACTTGGCATGTAGAGGGTCCCCTCCAGGAGACCTGTGGCTGGCACACCTAATGGCCAGCTTTGCATCGAGCTGGAGCATCATTTGGCCACCTCCAAGGATGACACACCCAAAGGGCAGACTACGCAGGCACCAGAGCCCTGCTATAGTGAATCTTGTTCCATAGGGTCAACCCCTACACCACTGTAACCATGGCCAATCCTCATAGCCCATGAACCTGAGGGTCAGTCCCTCCCATAGATGTGCACACAGCAACCAAGGCACAACTGCAGCAGGAGGGCACACATAACCCACACATGGGACATACCTGGAGTGCCTGGCTCTGGTCACTAGGGAGACTGCGCTCTGGGCCCCACAGGACACCTACTACATAAGGCCACTCTACTAAGATTGGGTGACACAGCAGCCCTACCTAATACATAGAAAGAAACACAGGGAGTCAGCCAAAATGGGGAGACAAAGAAACATGTTCCAAGTAAAAAAACAGAACAAAGCTCCAGAAAAAGAATTAAACAAAATGGAGACAATCTACCAGAAGAAGAGTTCAAAACGCTATATATAAGGATGCTCAGTGATCTCAGAGAGAACTTCAACAATGAGATAGGAAACATAAACATGAAGATAGACAATATGAAAAAGAACCAGTCAGAAATAAAGAATACAATAACTGAAATGAAGAATACATTACAGGGAATAAATAGATTAGAGGAAGTAGATGATCGCATCAGCGATTTAGAAGATAAAGTAGCAGAAAATACCCAAACAGAATAGCATGAAGAAAAAAGAATCTTTTTTTTTTTTTTTTTTTTTTTTTTAAAGAATTTTATAGGGGATTAGGGGTACAGGACTTTATCGGGGAACAGTTTGTATTTCCAGGACTTTTTCCAAGTCAAGTTGTCCTAATTGTGGAGGGCGCAGCTCAGCTCCAGGTCCAGTTGCCGTTGCTAGTTGCAGGGGCCGCAGCCCACCATCCCTTGTGGGAGTCGAACCAGCAACCTTGTGGTTGAGAGGACCCGCTCCAACCAACTGAGCCATCTGGGAGCTCAGCGGCAGCTCAGCTCAAGGTGCCGTGTTCAATCTTAGTTGCAGGGGGCGCTGCCCACCATCCCTTGTAGAACTCAAGGAATTGAACCAGCAACCTTGTGGTTGAGAGCCCACTGGCCCATGTGGGAATCGAACCGGCAGCCTTTGGAGTTAGGAGCATGGAGCTCTAACCGCCTGAGCCACCAGGCCGGCCCAGAAAAAAGAATCTTAAAAAAAAAAAATGAGGGCAGTTTAAGGGGCCTCTGGGAAAACATGAAGCATACCAACATTCTCATCATAGGGGTACCAGAATGAGAAGAGAGAGAGCAAGGAATTGAAAACCTATTTGACGAAATAATGACAGAAAACTTTCCTAACCTGGTGAAGGAAATAGACATACAAGCCCAGGAAGTGCAGAGTCTCAAGCAAGATGAACCCAAAGAGGCCCACACCAAGACACACCATAATTAAAATGCCAAAAGTTAAAGACAAAGACTCTTAAAAGCAGCAAGAGAAAAGTAGTCAGTTATCTACAACGAGGTTTCCATAAGACTATCAGCTGATTTCTCAACAGAAGCTTCACAGGCCAGAAGGGATTGGCAGGAAATTTTCAAAGTGATGAAAAGCAAGGAACTACAGCCAAGTCTACTCTACCCAGCAGAGTTATTATTTAGAATCAAAGGAGAGATAAAGAGCTTCCCAGACAAGAAAAAGCTAAAGGAGTTCATCATCACCAAACCAACATTACAAGGAATCTTAAAGGGATTTCTTTAAGATGAAAAATAAATAAATAAATAAATAAATGATATGAATAATAAAATGGCAATAACTATATATCTATCAACAGTTACTTTCAATGTAGATGGATTAAATGCTTCAATCAAAAGCTATAGGGTGGCTGAATGAATAAAAAAAATAAGACCCATATATAAGCTGCCTACAAGAGAATTCAGATTGAAAGACACACACAGCCTGAGAGTAAAGGCATGGAAAAAGATATTTCATGAAAATGGAAACAAACAAAAAAGCTGAGGTAACAATTCTTATACCAGACAAAATAGACTTTAAAACAAAGGCCACAAGAGACAAAGAAGGACCCAGTAAACCCACTTCTGGTTATTTATCCGAAGAGAAACCCAAAATGCTACTTCGAGGGGACGTGTGCATCTATATGTTTATTGAAGCATTATTTACAATGGCCAAGCTATGAAGGCTACCTGGGTGTCCCTGAATGGATGAATGGATAAAGAAGAGGTGGTACATATATACAACAGACTATTACTCAGCCATAAAAAGGAATGAATGTTTGCCATCTGCAACAAAATGGATGGACCTAGAAGGTACTGTGCTGAGTGTACTAAGTCAGACAGAGAAAGACAAATGTCATATGATTTCACTTATAAGTGGAATCTAAAGAACAAAATAAACACACGAAACAGAAACAAACTCATAGATACAGAGAACATTTTGATAGTTGCCAGATGGGAGGGGGGGTTTGAGGGTGAGTGAAAAAGGGGAAGGGATTAAGACGTACAAATTGGTTGTTACACAGTAGTCATGGGGATGTAGAGTATAACATAAGTAATATTGTCAATAGTATTGTATGTAATATCTATGCATGATATCAGATGGGTACTTGATTTGTTGGGTTGATACATGCGAACAGGGTGTAAAAGGTGAAGGGATTAAGTACAAATTGGTACTTACAAAATAGTCATGGGGATGTAAAGTAAAGCATAGGGAATGTAGTCAATGATATGGTAATAACTATGTATAGTGCCAGGTGGGTACTAGACTAGTCGGGGAGATCACTTAAATTATGCAAATGTCTAACCACTATGCTGTACACCTGAAATGAATATAAAATAATATTGAATGTCATCTGTAGTTGAAAAATTTTAAAAGGGGGCAAAAAGGTGAAGGGGGAATAAGAGGTTCAAACTTCCAGGTGTAAAACAAATAAGTCATGGGGATGTAATAGACAGCATAGGGAATATATAGTCAATAATACTGTGATAGCGTGGTATGGTGTCAGATGGACCACCACTTCTTTAGGTTTATAAATGTTGAATAACTATGGTGTACACCCGAAACTAATATAATATTGTATGTTAGCTATATTAGGATATAATTCTTTTTTAAAAATCACAATCATTGACTATAACTAAAATTTAAATATTTAAAAACTAACTAAATAAAACAATTGTTCGTGTTGTATTAAGAACTGTTAAGTAAAGGAAACTATGAGGAACCATCATTTTCAGCTGAGTTGTATTTAAGGGATTTGAATAAACCACTTACATATCAGGAGCTTCGAGAGCTCAAATCAAGCAAAGTTTCTGGGGATGTTTTGAAAAGCTGATCACATTTCATTTACTACAAGGTCTCTGTAAGTTCATGGCCTGAAAATTCTATTTCCTTCCGGATTTGTAAGTACTTTGGTTTCCAGATAGTACAGAAAAATCGAGCAGTTAGAAGTGGAATAATTATAGCTACATCCAGGAGGGTTTCCAGCTTAACTGAGTTCTATTAATTTTTTAACCAGGAGAAGAAGGAATAAAATATACCTGCCGGATTTTATGCTGAGGTCTGTTTCAGAGTAGTAACCAAAGTCCACACCTCATGTTGTAATGAGAAATGAGTCATTTGGGGATGGATGAAGAGTGTATCTGCTGAACAGCTTACTGACTTTCTGGAATTTAAATATTAAGTGAAAAGACAAGGTCATGGGGCAGCTGAACCTTGGCTTGTCTCTATTTCGTCTCTCCGTGGCTTTGATCATGCTACATCCTTCTTTGTGGCCAGGACTCCATAGAGAATCTCAGGGTCATGGCCTGTTGCCTATCAAGAGGTATAAACCTGCTGCTTAAATATGTGAAGGCTGAAGTTTGGGGGTTGGGAGTAGAGTGGAGGTAGCTTCATACGTTCCACATTTCCCACATAACCCAAAGCAGACTAAACAAAACCGGTGTGAAATCTCATGACTTGATGCTGCTGTGGTTATATTTTTTAAGCTGTAATCCATTCATTTGTATGTGTGTTTATTCCCAGGATTTACAGCTCTCTTCGTCTTTGGGGGAAGAGAATGTTTGAAACCTTGTGTAAAGGGTTGGCAGTAAGCAGTGGCCTGTGATTAAAGAACAGGATAGAGAGAGACAGAGAGACAGAGAAACAGAGAGACAGAGAGACAGAGAGAGAGAGAGAGAAAGAGAGACAGAGAGAGACAGAGACAGAGAGATGATGTGAGTGTGTGAGTACCCGTTCATGTGGGCCTTTTTCCTCCCGTTTGCTGCTTTTACGCAAAAGCGTCACACATGGTAGCATTTAGGACCTCCTTCACAGCTGAAGTGTTTCAAACACTAATGAATGGAAGTTTGGTCATATAATGCAGACAAGCTTTAAGGCATGCGTTACTGAATGGTGTACTGTAGTGACCTGGGAAAGGAAGAGAGGTATAAATTGTGTCAGTTAGCCACCCAGACAAAATGAAGCCATGTGGAAAATCAAATCTATTAAAGTATGAAGACTGCTATAAGCTGTTTTAAGCTGGCCATTCTTAAAGGGGCTCAGTTTGCTGCCGGTGTAAATGTTTACCTCTTCTCCCAGATCTTTCTCACATGCCGTCTTGTGAGACAATGTGCAGCATTTGATAAAAATCATCTTCTCACTAAGGACGCTTTTATCAGAAATGTTTATTGTCTCCGCTTTACCACCCATGTCCTGAAAGGTACTACACATTTGTAAAATAAGGAAAAGGAAAGAGAACTGTGCAGCTCAAGCCAGCCTGCAGAAACTCCAACAAACTCCAGAACCACAAGGAATCAGAAAAAGGAAAAGAGGAGGAATTAGATTTATATGAAGAGGAGGCCCTGCAAAAACATATATATTAGATTTTCTCTGCTTGGCGAGCCCAGTATTAAATTTTTGGTCGATGTGGAATGAACATGGAGATTGAGCAGTTATGCCAAACTTTGGTCATAGTCTTAAAATGTGCTTTAATAAATACAAGAACCAGGAAATGGATTTGGAGAGGAAAGTAGCAGTCAGCTCTTGCAGCCCTCTCAGGCTCACTTCTGACCTCACGCCTCTGCCTGGTGGCAGCCGCGTCATAGTCACACACACACAGGTTCTGGCGCCTGTCTTGGCTCAGACCCCTGACCCTACTCGCCCTGTAACTTTGGGTATAGTACTTGCTGCGCCTTGATGTTCTCGTCTGTAAAATGAGAATAATAACACAGAGTCCCTAAAAGCATCTCGTAAGTAGCGTAAAAGTATCAGCTATTCTTACCAAATATCTGGAAAACGCATTTATTTACGCCTTCGGAAAGGAGCTCCTTAACTTCTTTTTCTTACTTGTATGCTGGTTTTTAAAACTGATGACTGCTAGCATGCTGTCGGAAAAAATTTAACCATTTCTTTTTTACTCTAAGTAGTTGTTAAGAGTGGCCTGACATTCTCTGGACTGCAAACAATTGAATTTGCTGACCAGCCGCCATGATGTCAAGCCTTAAGTCAACAGTGGCTAATGACTGCTCTGGGAAAACACAACACCTTGATTCCTCAATTACAGTTGGAGACGTCTTGGAAATGAGGGGCTTGCCAATCATCCGCATCCTCTTTGGAAGCAAGCATAACGTGCTGTGGAAACAGGTCACCTCTGAACTGTTTGTAAGAACAGCCCACACAGGCTAATGGTCGTGCCCTTTGTGTGTTCCAGGAGGAGACTGAAGAGACATCTTCACAAGAGTCTGCGGAAGAGGATTAGGAGGCGCCAACATTTGATTTCTACCTCAGCAGCAGTTGGATCTTTTGAAGGGAGAAGACACTGCAGTGACCACTTACTCTCTGTTGCCATGGTCTTTCCACTTTCATCTGGGATGGGGTGGGGCGGGCGGGGGAGGGGGGGGTTGGGGGGGAGAAATCACATAACCTTTAAAAGGACTATATTAATCACCTTCTTTGTAATCCCTTCACAGTCCCAGGTTTAGTGAAAAACTGCTGTAAACACAGGGGACACAGTTTAACAATGCAACTTTAAATTACTGTTTTCTTTTTTCTTAACCTACTAATAGTTTGTTGATCTGATAAGCAAGAGTGGGTGGGTGAGAAAAACTCTGAAATCAGGTTTAGTCAATCACTGCACTGCATACAAACAAGAAACGTGTCACATTTGTGACGTTGGGCATTCACTTTGAAAAGGCGCAGTGTGTGACACTGTGTACGCCTCAAACACCACCCAACCCGCGCGCTGTAGTGAAGCTTCTGTTTAGAACACCAAAGATAGGACTAGATACTACTTCTCTCTTTTTCGTATAATCTTGTAGACACTTACTTGATGATTTTTTTTTTTAACTCTTATTTCTAAACGAGACGAAATGCTGATGTATCCTTTCATTCAGCTAACAGGTTATGTTCACTTTTCAGAAAGGGAAGTAAGCAAACAAGTGTTGCCAACTCCTATATTTATGAATATCACACAGATCAGTAGAAGTAATAAATTTACTCGTCCACTCGTTTTCAGGAAAACACTCATCCGAGTAGAATCTACTTCCTACAGAGCCAAATGCCATTTAGCAATAAATCGCACTTGTCAGCCTCAGAGCATTTAAGGAACCTAGACAAGTAAAATTATTTTCTTTGTAATTTAATGAAAAGGTACAAGAATAATGCATGATGAATTCACCTGAATTATGAGGTAGGAGGAGCGAAATCTAAATTTCTCTTGCTATAGTTATGCTACAATTTACAAGACAAAAAAAAAGCAGTACCTCCTCTCTCTCTCTCCCTCTCTCTCTCTCTGTCTCTCTCTTTCTCTCTCCATTGTGTATCAGTTTCCGTGAAAGACCTAAATACCACTTACCTCAAATTAAGCTTATGTGTTACTTCAAGTAATACGTTTTGACATAGGATGGCTGACTGAGGTTCTTTACTTTGGCTTCAGTTCACCATCTCTTCATTCAAACTGCACTTTTAGCCAGAGATGCAATATATCCCCACTACTCAATACTACCTCTGAATGTTACAATTAATTTACAGTCTAGTACTTATTACATGCTGCTATACACAAGCAATGCAAGAAAAATACTTAATGGGTAGGTGATACGAATCATCTGCGGTCTTTTTGTACACTTAATTACAGTTAAAGAAGCAGTCTCCTTACTGTGTTTCAGCATGGCTATGTATTTTTTCTATGTTTTTTTTTAATTAAAATTTTACAAATACTTGTTTCAGCTTCTCTGCTAGATTTCTACATTAACTTGAATATTTTTTTAACCAAGTCGCTCCTAGGTTCTTAAGGGTCATTTTTCTCAATCGCACTACATATCACACAAAATTTGACTGTAATTTTTAAATATTACCCTCCAAGTCTGTACCTCAGATGAATTGTTTAAGGAATGGACTAATTGACTTGCAAAGACCTACCTCCAGACTTCAAAAGGAATGAACTTGTTACTTGCAGCATTCATTTTTGTCAACGTTTGAAATAGTTCAAACTGCAGCTACCCCTACTCAAAACTATTTTTGTAAAAGATGTTTGCTAGAAAAGGAACACATTTTTACCTACTTTTACAAATAAATAAATTAAAGCCAACCTTCAAAGAAACTTGAAGCTTTGTAGGTGAGATGCAACAAGCTCAGCTTTTGCACGATGCAATCAGAAATATGTGTTTTTAAGATTAGTTGAATATGAGAAAATGCTTGACAAAGATTTTCATGTATTTTACACAAATGTGATTTTTGTAATATGTCTCAAGCGCTTCTTATGTAGAGTGTTTATTCCTTTCTCTCCTAGTGAGTGTGCTGACTTTTTAACATGGTATTATTATCAACTGGGCCAGGAGGTAGTTTCTCATGAGGGCTGTGTCAGTGTGGCTTTTCATTCTGAAGCCAAATGAAACTCAAAACCATCTCTCTCTTCCAGCCACTTCAGGGAGGTAGCTTCCAAGGCCACATCCCTCTCTGAGACTGGCAAATCGCTCACTGTTGCGAATCACCAAAGGAGCTATGGAGAGAATTAAAACTCAACATTACTGTTAACTATGCGTTAAGTAAGCAAATACACAGTGGCTAATAAAAATTCAAGTCCCATTCCATATCTTTGGTTGGGCCTTTTTGAAACCTCATTGGCCAGCCTCTAAAACTGACACAGTTGCTCGTGTTGGCCAAACTTGGAGCACCAAGCGATTTCCATCTCTGATGAAGTTACTCTTTTATTTCCTCTACGTTGTACAATCAAAACACACTACTACCTCTTAAGCCCCAGTATACCTCATTTTTCATACTGAAAAAAAAAAGCTTGTGGCCAATGGAACAGTAAGAACATCATAAAATTTTTATATATATAGTTTATTTTTGTGGGAGATAAATTTTATAAGACTGTTCTTTGCTGTTGTTGGTCTCGGCTAAGTAAGACTGGACATTTAACTTTTACCATTTCTGCATGTTTGCAGGAGAAAAGAAAGTATCAAGACGTTTAACTGCAGTTGACTTTCTCCCTGTTCCTTTGAGTGTCTTCTAACTTTATTCTTTGTTCTTCATGTAGAGTTGCTGTCTATGATTGTACTTTGAATCGCTTGCTTGTGGAAAATATTCCTCTAGTGGATTATCACTGTCTGTTCTGCACAATAAACATAACAGCCTCTGTGATCCCCATGTGTTTTGATTCCTCCTCTTTGTCATAACTCCGTTCAATAATAATGTTTGGTCAAAACAGGTCAAGGAGACAAATATTCACACATCATTTTGTCTCACCCCCCACACATTGTGTGCCCAGATCTTTACACTCACTGTCATAAAAGCTTTAAAGTATCATACGTATTAAATCAACTGCCATAAATTCACCTTTCAGGGTCTGACATTTAATTCCACAAAGCCAACCTAGAAGAAATACAAAGGATGAACAGTCTGTAGTTTAAAACTAGAGAATTTCTACTTAAGGTTCGTATTGATAAAGTTTGTAAGGGAAGTAACTCGTTTACCCGTTATCTTTCAAGTAACACTTGCAGGGAGATCCAAAAGTTTGGTGAAAAAAATAAGAAATGAAAAGCACAACATTTCTACTAAGCAGGAGTCTTTTATAAACAGCATAAGCAGAATCAGAATTCCACCAAGTTCAAGAGCATCTTTCCACCTCAATTGTTGATTATTAATAATATTTTTTTTAAAAAAACTATAATGTTCTGGTTTGTGCTGCCACTGTTGTCACTAAAACTCTTCTTCATTTAGCTTCTTAGGAAGGACTTGCCCATATTAAGACATTTTTTGTCTGGAAACTTATTGTCCCGTTTATTATTTCACTTCTTCATTTATTTTCACAGCCTATATTTTGTGAGTGCCTACCTTGTGTTAAGCCCCAGACCAAGAGGCCCTTCAAAAGATTACCTCCTTGGAGAAAATTATGCGAGTAGAGAAATACAGGCAGCCTGCGAAAAGAATGAAGTAAATTGTTTAGGCAACAAGTTTCAAGAATTCAGAGGAGGGAAAGCCATTTCCTGCTGGGGTGGATCATTAGTTCAGCCTACCAAGAGGGAGACAGGCCAGATGTATTTAATATAACCCATATTCGGTCTGTTCATTTTTATTAATATAGAAAAGCACATAAGAAGAAATTACTTCCTGAAAATAAACAAACCAAGAGAGAACCTTTGGCTTGAAAAAGAAAGAATCAAAAAGGATATGTTATGTCCACAAGAGGGTAAGTTGATGACTAAGATAAAATTTTTACCATATTTTGGAGTTGACACTAAATGATCTCTGAATTCGTTTTTCTTTTTGATTTTAGAAAAATTAAACTATTGCTTTCACACAATAAGCAGTGCACTGATGAAATTATTATGTGAAGGAATCTTTTAGCTTTAAACTTAAGTTCAAATCACGGTGGGGCCTCTATGATGTACAGAATATTGTTTGGGGCAGTAAAGGTCAATGAGACTTCATCCATGCCCACAGAGAGCCAAAACTTCTCATAAGGGAGCTGGACCCGATGGAGAGCTGTGTGAATATAACCTTACTGAGTTACCCTGAACGAGGTTGGAGGCGTCCTGAATTCTGCCAATAGCAGGGATGAAATGCAGACCCTCACAAAAAGACTTCCGCATCACCGGCCCCGAGGTGTCCTGCACGGACAATGCGTCTCTGCCAAGGCAGCATTTCTCTGAGGGGATGGGGGCTGCTTTTCAGCAGGGCTAGGGTACTCGACTCCGGTGAATTCAGGAATGGGAAGTGGCTGAGGAGCATGGGCCGTAAGAAACAGAACTAAACAGGAACGTTCCAGTCAGCGAGACATGACGCTGGCTCAGACTACAGATGAGTGAATGCAACTTCAGAGAAGTGAAACAAAAAGAAGCCCAAGAGTGGAGAAGAGGGCAGAATGAAGGCACTTCTTACCAAGTTTTACTTACATGACTTTTTATTGAACGAGTGCACCTGTTAGAATTGGGTAAGGTCATCCTTGAGCCGGTACTCTGCACTGTCTAGGCACACCGGACAAGACATCCCATTGTACCATATGATGGGGTGGCGAAAGGTGTGGCCTCAAAGCAGACTGCCTGGGTTTGAATCCTGGCTCTGCCACTAACTAGCTGAGGACCTTGGGCAAGTCATAGAACCTTTCTGAGATGGATTTTTTTTCATTTTTAAATAGAAATAATAGCTGCATCTACCTAAAAGTGTTGTGAAGATTAAATATATCAATACATGTGAAATGCTTAAAAGCCCTTGGTATATGAAGGTGCTATATAGTGTTAGTGATTATTTCTGTTATCCTGCCTCTGGCTGCAGGGTGGGCTTAAAATAACTTTTTCTTCTAGTTTCTGTCATTTTTTGATCTTTGTCACACAGGGATCTTCACAGATCATGGTCAAAGGTATGAGGGTTTCAAACCCCGTTTTGATTGTACATTCCATGCATGAAAATCATTAATATGTGCATAGATTCCTTTTTCCATTATGGTTTGCAGTGTTTGATCCCAGTGGATTTGGTTACTAAAGGGAGTTACCCCTGAAAAATCAGCTAAATGCAAATTGCTTCCATTACAGTGACAGTGTAGGGGTCCCTGATGCCACACAGCTTTATTTGCTTGTGGAGACATTCACTTTCTGCCATTCAGTCCAGCCCTCAGCCCTGGTTGCTCTAGGCTCCTGACTTTGGCCTTGGTTGGAAGGACCACAGTGTTGGACTATGGAGCTGCTTGGTCGTCTTTCTCCTGCTGGCTCCGCACCTGACTCCTGTTATCCTGCAGGTTCCCGCCTCCACCTAGAGTCCATCCACCTAATGTAGCGGCACTAAATGCACTTCTGCAGCTGGTTTTTGCACCTCATCTTATCAGTAAGCCTTAGGCCGCCTCGTTGTTCTCTTTTTCCCAGTCCTCTTCCACTCAATCTTATATCCCCTTCGGTTTCTCTTTGGTAACTTGCAGATGTTAGTCTCCTGGGACGAAGAATAACGGACCACGGAGTACAATACTAGAGGTGAAAAGGAGAGTAAACAAGATGATTGCTTAATCTTTGATGTTCCTTGATGACGGATCGGAATTGGGGTGGGATGAGGGGCTGCATGCCTGTCTTCACCTGCACTGGCACGTCCTTCACCAGGCTGGCGACACGTTTATTGGCGATGAATGGCTGTATCAGCCAGGGCTGCTTCAGCCACAGTAAGACATTGCTTACTCCGAAAAACAAAAAAACCCCCATACTCATTAGCTGACATAGCCAAGAAATCCAGGATGCTGGATCTTCAGGCATGATTTGAAACCCAAAGAATGTGTCCAGGAGCCTGACATTGTATTGTCCTCAGTTCTGCTTTTCTATTTCTTAAGGTCAATCTCTGATAGCTTCCCCTCTAGTGGTGGCAAGGTAACTAGTGGAAGTCCTAGACATTCAGCCTCTTGGCCTCGAAACCTCTGTGAAAAGATACTTTTTCTTCAATATTTCCAACAAAACCTGAGGGTTCAATATTGTTGGGCCAGCCTAGATCACGGCCCACTCATTCCACCAGTGATTCTGGCCAGAGGAAGGAAAACACTAGTCAGATGTGGGTCATATATATATCCCCAGAGACAGTCAAGAATGGGGGACCTCTGTAAGGGGTGGGGGAAGGGCCAGCCCCGTGTGAAACATGAAATGGGTGATGTCCCAGTGACAACTCCCAAGTATGCTTGCCGAAGGGAAAATGGACCCAGGAGAGGAGAAAAGACAGCAGTGAGAGTTACCGTGGCACCGCCAGCAGGGCTCACCACATAACCAGAAAGTAAAGTGAGGTCAGTGTGAGAAAGCCTCCATAATGCCACATATTTTATAATCAACACAAATAGAAGGCAAATACCCTGAGAGTTGCCCAGACGGCAGTGGACTTCACGGGGCAAAAAAGAAACCTTGTTTTAAAACACTGAGATGTTGTTTCTTACTTTGGCACAATTTAGCCTATCTTGTCTGGAGTAAATAATGACAGTTCTTACTGCATTCTCATTTTTGCTTACAAAGCACATTCACAAATTTCATTTCTTTCTATCTTCAGTGCCGTGCTGGGTGATATAGCAGGTATTATTATTATTATTATTATATTTACTTTACAGGTGCATTAACTGAAGCTCAGAGAGTGTAAGTGACTGGCATGGGGAGACAGAGCTGGTAAATGGTAGAGCCATAATGTAATCTCAGGTTCCCCGCCTCTAGTTCCACTCTCTTACCTCTGGACTAATGCACATCTGTAGAGTATCCTGTGCAATTGCTGTGCAGTATAAACCTTCTCTTGGGTGTACATCCCGGGCATATTTAATTCTAGCTTCCCAGGCTCAAATTTAATTGTGCAAAGTTGGTTTTTCAGGGGACCCCAGTAATAACAGCACATTCAGCCTCAGGGACTTTGTCCCCCATCAATTGGAATTCTTCACAATGCAGAGCATCTGAACCTGGCTGTTCGTCCCATTTATCAACCCAACAATATATTTCAGAAGAATATGAGCTGTAACAGATTTAAGGGATTAGCAAAACTACAGCAAGCAAGCTGGTGGTAGGACCCAGAACATTCTACAGGGCCACCAGAGTTTAAAGTCTCATTTCTTTATCTTTAGTTCAGTCACCAAATCTGTAGGCTCAGCAAAGTTCCCTATGGCCTTGTACTCTTAAATCAAGCACTCGGCAGGCTGATATATGGTCATTATTTATTACAATGGGAGACCCTTGGCTATAAAAAAATTATGTTCAGCCTAATCCCCAGCCTATTTAATACTGTCATGGAAAATAAAACCTACAATTCAACCAGCTAATGAAAATGTGAAACTTCCACAAATCCACAGGTCTGTTATACTGCCTGTCCAACTATTGCAGAAGTCATCTTTACAACACTAAGAAATTCAAATACCTTTTGAATGTGGCTGCTTTCTCTCCATCTCTGTTGCCGCTACGATAATCCAAGCCACTATCACCTGTTCTACACTGTCTGTGTAGTCCCATTCCAATTCTTTCTCTACCCACAGCAAGAATGATTTTTCTCAAATCACAAATCTAATGCTCTCCTATGGCCCGAATCACATGGCAAAGCCTGGCTCCTGCTTCTTTCTCCAGCATGACTCTCCCAGGCCTTCCTCACTCTGTTCCTTCCCACCTCACTGGCCTGCCTTCCTAGGATGGCTTAGAATGCACCATTCTCTTGTCTGCAGCCTTGAGCACTTTCCCCCAGGCTCTAATACCCTCCACCTGGAATTCTTTCCCTTCTCCTGGCCCCTCTTCCCCACTAGCAAAACTCCTCCTCGTTCTTCGCATCTCCTTTTAAATGCCCCACTCTCTAAGGGACCCTCTCTGCCTTTCTCACTGCCGCATCTTCACCACCACACAAGTTCTCTAATGCATATTCTCTTGTGACAGACTGGACTTCTCGCTGGTAGCAATTACTGCAGTTGTCATTCACCTTTGTGTAATGTGGCCCCCTCCACCTCTCCTGTGAAGGCGAGGGAAGACCTGTCTTGCCACCTTTGGACTCCTAGCACTTGGCACAGTAGCTGGCCATAGTGGCCCTTCCAAAAGTGCTGCAGTAAATGAATGAATGACCAGTCTTCCCTGGGCTGAGCAGATAAAGTGTTTCTGGCAGACTCTCATGTGGCCTCTTCTCTAGATCGCTCTCATCTTCTGACAGCCCACTGACCTTCACTTAGGGTTGACTTTCCCTCTGCTATCCAGGGCTCTATAGTCCAAAGCACTCCCTGTCGCTAACCCATCACTCCCTCAATACATCCACCAGAATCTCTCCTCTACCCCGTTTCTGTAGGTTCGGCTTGCGGCCAGCATGTTCATTTTGAAAAAAGAAAAAAAAAATCTGCTAAACAAATGAATGAACAATAGAGGCTACACAGACAAACAGCACAGTGTCCCAGATACAGTATGTGCTGGAAGCAGACAGTGGCTCTTTTAAATGGCTCAGCATCTATTTTACCTGCCTCTGGTAACAGTGCTCCATTTTCAATTTTTTTTTTTTTTTTTTAAATAAGGAAATTCCTCTCCTTCACTCTCAGCCCATGAGATTCAGCTGGAGCTACCATCCACTCACTGGTGGCAGAGGAGGGTATGTGACTTAGGCCATGTCTGATCCTCTGATTTGTTAGGCCTGATCCTCTGATGGGTTTAAGCACAGGCACATCACCCAAGGCAAACCCAGGAGATTTAATGTCAGCCCTTTAATGGGACTAACTAGCAAAGGGAGCCTTCCGCACTCTGGTAGAATTGAAACTAGTAGGATGCATTACTGTGACTTCTGAGGGAAAGGTGGTGAGGAGGAAGGCCTGTTGCCACAGAATGGGATGAGAATGAAGCTAGGACAGAGGAAAGCAGAGACAAGACTGGAGACGGAGCAAGTGTTGAAGACATTATTTGAGCCACTGGATCCTAATTGTGCCTGAAGGCTAATGAAGTGTGTTCTCTTCTTGAAGTGTGTCAGAGTTGGGTTTTTCTCACTTTCCCCCAAAAGTATCCTGACTATTCCATAACGAGTGAATAAATGAATGAACATAGTGAAAGACGGCAGAACTGACCTTCAGAAGGCCTCGCTTCTAGTTTTGGTTCTATAACTCTCTGAGCGTGAGACCTTGGACGAAGCTCTGAGGTTCATTTTCCTTACCTACAGGCGGAGGACGGTGATTGAATGAGATGTTTAATATTCCTCTTAGCTTTAAACTTCTAGGATTCTGTGACACTGACATGTCCAGAAAGCCTGAACACAAAGGAATTATTTCCAAGTGGTGAGAATTCGGAATGAGGGCCTGGAAAGGAAACCGTACTGGATGGGGGGAACCTTTCCTGGCTCATCCATATCTCACATATGCACAGCTTCCTATTATATTTTCAGGTTAAAGAAACAAGGAACTTCCTTGAACTGCTGATAGAACTTACTGGAGTTTGAAACTAACAAATAGCAAAATAGCAACCTTATACTCAGCAGTGGAGTTTCATGAGAAGGCTTGTCTATTTCAGTCACTGCAGATATCTATATCATCTATATCTATATCTACACCTACAGCTGTATCTATATCTCTCTCTAGCTCCATATATTTGTGCATGTATATGGATATATATATATATGTATATATATATATAAAACCTTACATTAAATATATGTGGGAGATGTGTCTTTTCTTAAATTTAAGATAATATAAAAATACAGTCTTTCATAATTAAGTATAAGGAATAATAACATTTATAATTCTAGCCGGACTAGTACACAACGTACAGCTAGTAAGGAAGTAAATGAGATAGCACATATTATCGCACATGGATAATTGAAAGAAAATGTGGCTATTATTCTGGTCATAATGGATAACATCATAAAGATTTGTGACCAAAACTATTTCAACTTTTAACTAAATATGTCTCTGGAACACCATTAGAACAAAAGACACATTCTATTTAAAAGAAGTACTTTTCTTACTAAGGAAACAACTACCATATAAAAATAGACATTGAGCCAGAGTTTAATCTTATATGTCAATGAAAATTCTCCCACAATTATTAATAGCATCCTGATTTATCTATTTTCCCTCAGAGTTACATAAACTGAAAATCTAACTTTGCATATAAAACACATAAGCCATCAAAGTAGAATAATTCTGTTTCTTCTTACTAGCCATTTGTAGTTCCATGAGGTAGTTTCAAGCAATTTTTGTCTGTATGATATGTTATTCCTTGGCCTGTCACATAACTTGAACTAAAAAATGCAATCTTTTCTAACTTCCCCATCATCACAGAAGGACCACACCTCCTTAAACAATCATCTTTCAACTAGCCTTAGATTTAAATTTTCAAACTACCTTTAAACTTCTTTCAGCATTTTCATATCATTTGTGAGAGCATGAAGGGCCCCTTAGCTCTGGTCCAGTGAAGAGCAATTGGAAAAGCATGAAGTAACTATGACGCTTCTAGAGTATTGGGAACACAGGTAAGGGAGGGGGATGCATTGAAAACATTTTGCTTTACATAATCCAGAACCTGATCTCATGAGTGATAAGGCAAATTAAGCTTTCAATGTGGTCTTTGTTAACTATTATTCAAAGGCTCTGAAGAAAGAGGAAAATATAACAACTTTCCTTCACCTATTTGTCAAGCCATAAATAAAAGGCTAGGTTACAGCATGTAGCACAAACCATTTTGAAAGCATTTTATTTTCTTCTTTCATGGGGCTATAAAATTATATGGTGCATTTTCAATTTACTTAGCAAATTGCTGGAGGAAAAGAGCTTAGGAAATATTCGTTTCCTATGGAACACAGGAAATATGCATGGCCTTCTCTCTATCTCTTTTTCCTTTAACTTCTGGATTTAGGCCAATATTTTTTAACTCATTAGCCTTTGACTCAGTAATTGTTAAGCACAGCTGTGCAGTTGTTTTGGTTGTTATTTTCACACATACTCGGTATGTGTGTATACTCACATACCAAACTGGAAGTTTGATCCAAAGTGTAACTGTATCCATTGACAGTTGTTTTCATTCATTTATTCATTCAACAAGTGTTTATTGAGCACCTGCCATGTGTCATGTACTGGAGCTAGCAAGGCAAACAGTTTCGTCTCTGTGCCCATAGAGCATAAGGTCCAACACAGGAGACTGAGAATAAGTGGCAGTAACAATACAGCGTATGAAGTAAAATGTCTGAGGGACACTCCAGGAGCAGCAGCAGGTGCAGGATGCCCATTTTGGTGGCGTCATTGTTGAAACAGGCCCCTCCAGGGAGGGGGTACCTCTAAGCTGAAGCCTGAGACATGGGAAGGAGTTTACTAAGCAAAAACAAACGAGAGGGGAGAGGCTGCTCCCAACAGATCCATAGCACAGTCTAAACACCAGGAGCATCTAAACGAAAGAATTGTGCTAAAACAAATATCAATGTTTAAATTTTACCTTTGGAAAAACTGAAGAATCATGTGCAGTGGTGACTGTCTCTGTGGGTCCTTGATCAACTGGCTGATGACAACGTAGCAGAAAACCTAGGCACAGACAGAAGGAAGCAGATCAGAGCAGAGACCCCAAAATGACCAGAAGCCATTTCATGTTGTGAAAATCTCAAAAATTTCCTGAAACAAAGGTCACTGACACTTCAGATGAACAGACTGAAAGAAAAATGTGAAATGGAAAGGATAGTGGGAAAGCAAACAGATGACACTGACAGATGTTTTCAAAAGAGCTTATACACAGTTTTCCATTCACTTTCTTCAGTCCCTGTTGCAACAAACCCTGTTGACAAGTGCCTTTGCAGTATGAGGACTTCCTAGTAAATAAAAACCTTATTTGAAAAATTACCGTATGGTGCTTTTTTCCTTGCATTTTAAGGACAGGAGAAGCCATATCCAATTCATATCTCCGTTATGAGGGTTGAGAAGCAGAATTTATTCAATTGAATTTAGGTTACTAAATATTTATATTTTGGGATTGAGGGTTCTTTTTTTTTTCTAGTTTTAGGTTAAACCCAGATGTTTTTAATCCTTGCAAAATCACAACAGATATGGAATACATTCAGAAATAATCCATATAACTCTTAGCACAATGCCTGGCATATAATAAGTGCTCAATAAATGTTAGCTATCATTATTGTTGATATGGCATGTTTACAGTAAATAAATACCAAATGTTTTCTAAGACATACACACTCTTTAAAAAAAAAAAAAAAAAAAAAGTAAATAAATAACCAGGACAGGCACACAGTGAAAAAAACAAATCGTTCCCAAAAACTTACAATGGAAAACAGCAGTGACTTGCTCACCTCCTCCCACTCCCACTTGTCCATTCTATTCCTCAGGTGCAGCTAGGCACCTGAAAGTCTTTCAGTTGTTCCTTTAGGGGGTTGCCTCCTATTTCTAAGTTACAGGCCTATGCAACTTCTTATTGATGAACCAATTTGAGGCATTACGAACTGACTTCTTTCCATGGCAGACAAGGATTTTGATCTCTCGCGTCATTCATTTATTTGTTCACTCAACCAATAATTTTTGAACACCTACTGTGCCAAGCACAACCTAGGCCCTGAGGATGCCACTCTGAACAACACGGACGAAATTCCTTGCCTACGGGCCTTTCATTCTAACGCTGAAGAGAGACATTAAGCAAGTGAAATACATAGTATGTCAGGTGGGTTGTAAGTTCAATGGAGAAAAAGAAAGTAGCGAGGAAGGACACGGAGTGCTGGGTGGTGGGGCTGCAGTTTAAATGAGTTGGTCGGAAAATGCTTCACTGAGAAGCTGATTATTTGTTAACAGACTCTGATCTTGGGAAATGTTCTTATGTTGTTTCTTTGATAATTTCTTCACCTTCATTGTTTCTAGTCTAGCTTTTGGGATCCCTGTTAGTCATATGTTGATCCTGCTGGTTTAATCCTCTAGGCTGTTTGAATATTTTAAGTATTTTTTTCTGTCTTTATGTTTTTGTTCTGTTCTCTGGGAGATTTTTCTTTGATTTGATCTTTTTAACTTTTCATACAACAGGTATGTGGAGGTCTTTTTTTGAGACTCTTGAGGTCTCCTGGGAAGTCACCTCTGCCCTTGAGGACAGAAACCAGGCTGCTGACATTCTCTTATTTTTAAGAAACAGATGGCAGTCAACTGACCCATATAATCTCCCTATTTTCAGCCCTAAGCCGAAATACCATCCGCTACTCTACCTGGCATTCCAGAATCTAAGTCTTTCCGGGATTCCTCTGGGCAAATCGGATTTCTTTTGTCTCTATCTCCCTTTGTGTGAGGTCAAAGAGGCAGCTCCTTCTGCTCTGCTAAATTTGCTAAATCTGTATTCCAGAAATGTGTGGAAGTGTCTTATTTGCCATTGATTCCAAACTCATTATTTTTGTCCTCATGGATCTACACCTTTTAAATGCGCTTGCTATGATTCTGATGGGGTCTCGGGAAAAAGAAGAAATTAATATATTGACTGACTTGCCTTTTGTAATCAGATACCCATATACAATTTTTAAAAGCATTTATTAATTATTATAATTTCCATTATATATACTTACATTTTACCATATATTTGTCCCAAATATATATTACATGTGCATACATGTATGTATATATGTGTGTATATACAACGATATGTATGTGTGTATAATCTTTTCTCCATCATTCTACTCTTTTGGAGTTAAAATATGTAAACACAAGAAATATCATCAGTCTCAAAGACATAAAGTCCTATACACTATGTTTCAATGTGAAAGGGCATAGCATATTTTAAGACCAGCAAGAATGGCTGGAGTATAGATTTGTTTTAGGAAATGATCACAGAAGATACTAGAGAGAAATTTTTTAAAACGGAGCCAGATCCTGAAGGGCCATGTAAGCAAAGTTAGGATGTTTGAAGTTTATTCTATGATCTATAGAGAACCACTGAATGACTTGAGCAGAGAATGAGGTAATGAACTTTATATTTTAGAAAACTCACTGGCTACAGCCTAAAGAATTTAGTAGGGGCAAAACAGAAATGAGGATCAGTTCACAGACAATTGC
The DNA here is from genome assembly GCF_004115265.2 of Rhinolophus ferrumequinum. NCBI lineage: Eukaryota > Metazoa > Chordata > Mammalia > Chiroptera > Rhinolophidae > Rhinolophus > Rhinolophus ferrumequinum. Next base: position 62,719,241 of record NC_046293.1, read on the forward strand.
AATGATGCAAGCAAGAGATAAAGGTGGCCCGGACAGAGGCAGTGTCGGTGGACACTGAGACAAAGGGACCAATTGGAGATACGGGGGGAAGCAGAGTTGATGAGTCTTGGTGTTTGAAATGGGGGTGGAAGTGGAAAGAGGAGTTCAGATAATTCCCCACTCTGACCTAGGCAGGTGTGAGCTGGAGCCGTTCACTAAGACAGGAGGCATAAAAGAAGAAGTAGATTAAAAAGACGCTGGGAGAGAAGAGGCAAGGATCCAGGAGCCACCTACAGTCACCAAGGCTGGCCACAGCCAATAGAGATATCAGCATGGAAGGAGGAGCAGTCTCACCTGAATGCACATTGAGGCACTGATTGCTATCTCTCTGCTCAGGACACTGAGCAGAGATGATGATTTGGGGACTAAAGTGACAACAAGACTCTCTATTACTTTACAGAAAAAAATCATCACATTTTTGAGAACTTATATTCAGGGACAGAGGAAGTGTACTCTCACTGAATAAATTTCAAATTGTATTTTTGTTGTAGGCCATGAATCGTGGATTCTATGTACTCAGTACAGCTATATGAAACTCTGTAATCCCAAAAGCAAAGATACACATTTTATTCAAGCACACATACAACACTTATCAAAAACAACCACATACCAGTCACAAAGGACAGCCTAAAATTTTCCCAAATTTGATGTCATACAGATTACCTTTTTAATCACATTACCACTAAATTAGACATCAATAATAACAATATGGAAAGGAGGAACACCACACTTTGATTAAACACACTTGGAAACAATTCATGAGTTAAGGAGGAAATGATGATGGAAATTATAAAATATTTAGAACTGAACAACCATAAAAATACTATATATCAGAATAGTACTATGTATCAAGGATACAGCTACAGTAGTTTTTAGATATAATTTATAGCCTCACATGTTTCTTTAAAAGAGAATTGAAATGAATAAACATTTAGTTCAGGAAAGTACATTAAATCACTCAAAGAAAGTTAGATATTAAAGATCTTATCTTTTTTGATACAAAACATTATTGGGAGTATTTTGCCAAAGTTAAAAAAAAAAAATGGTGGGAGGGGGTATTGTTGGGAAAATGAACAAACACTTATTTGCCCTGAGTAAAATTTATATCAGCCAAGTAATAAAAATGCTGATTTCCTTCTGTCTACCATCTTTGTCTTTTTCTATATCTATATTGATCAAAAACTTCAATGCGTTAGTAGATGTTCAGCTTTCTCATATATTATATATTTATAATATCTATATGTATATGCAATACAATTCTCAGTATGTATTATTATAGTCCAACTTGGACATTTTTGCCTCTAAATAGAAAACAGCTCTGAGAAAAGCACGATGGAGGAATGAATATGACCATGCACCTGGGGTTAGACAGCACTAAATTCTGTCTCCACTATACCTCACATTAGCTGGGTGACTTAGGTACCTCTTCTGTAACCTCTGAAAACTTCAGTTTCCTTCCCTGTAAGTTAGAGTTGCTGTAACATCACAAATGATTGTTGTGATGATTATCAGTTACTGCATGGGCAAGGCGTGCCTCACTGCTCAGCGGAGCCAGTGATCATTAAATAGTAAGTACTTAGTATTAGAAAAAGGACAATAATACTTTATGGTGAAAGGGAACTTTTAATTTTGACAAGCACTTCAAGTATAACTTTTCGTTTGGCTTTTGATATTCATAATACTCCAGAGGTACGTTTAATCAGGACTTATTCCCATTTTACAGATAGAGCAAGCTAAGTCCTAAAAAACTTAATAACTTTGTCTAAAATCACAAAACCAGTCAGGGACTATCTGGTATCAGAACCCTGAGTTCCTGACTCCTTGGTTCATTGTTCTTCCTATGATGTGTTTCAACAAAGATGTTAGTTAGAGGGCTCTTTATTAATAATGGACCTTGATTTTATTAGCTAAATGGGATGCAGATTCATTTAACTATCTTTTAAGATAACAGTAGAAAAATTAATACTCTATAAAAATATAGACCTAGAATGGGACCTTTCTTTTTTTTTTTTTTAATTTATTTTTAATTTATTGGGGTGACAATTGTTAGTAGAATTACATAGATTTCAGTTGTGCAATTCTGTATCACATCATCCATAAATCACACTGTGTGTTCACCACCCAGAGTCAGCTCCCCTTCCATCACCATACATTTGATCCCCCTCACCCTCATCCCCCACCCCCCAACCCCCTTACGCTCTGGTAACCACCAAATTACGTTCCCCAGATTAATTTTCAACCCCCGTGGCCATCCTGTGGTCACCGACTGCCCTCCAATCCCCTCACCCTCCCCCCCACCCCCCACCCCTCCCGCCCATCTAGCAACCCTCAGTTTTTCCTCATTGAATGGGACCTTTCTTGGACCAAAAAGACCTGTAGAATTTGTGCACTTTTGAAAAGAAAAGCAAAAAATAACTAAGGTATAATTTACACAGAGTAAAAATTTACCCTTTCTAGTGTAGTTTTGTGAGTTTTCACAAACATCTACATACGTGTGACCGTCACCACAGTTAAGACATAGGACAGTTCCATTACCCAAAAACTGCCCCTATGTCACTTTGTAGTCAACTCCTTCCCTCATCCCCAGTGCTTGACAACTGCTGATCTATTTTCTCGATATATAACTTCATCTCTTTCAGAATGTCACAAAATGACATACAGTGTGTAGCCTTTTGAATTTGGTTTCCTTCCCTTAGCATAGTGCTTTGGAAATTCATTCATGCTTTTTGCATTTTTTCTTTTTTTTTTTTTTTATTCCTGAGTAGTAGCCCAGTGTGAATGTACCACCATTTATCCATTCCCCAGCTAAGGGATACTTGGGTTGTTTCCAGATTTTGGTGATTACAAATAAAGCCATTATAAACATTCATATATAGGTTTTATGTGAACATAAGTTTTTAGTTCTCCTGAGTAAATACCTAAAAGTAGCGTTGTTTTGTGTTTAACCTTCCGAGGAACTGTCAGACTGTTTGCTAGAGTGGCTACACAATTTACATTCCCACCGGCAATGCATCAATGTTCTAGTTGCTCTGATTCTACAAGCAGTTAGTACTCAGGTGTGGTCTGGTTTGACTTGGTTTGGCTTCTTTTTTACCATTCTAATAAGAGTTAAATGACATGATGTTTTACTAAGAGACTGTTACAGACTGAACGTTTGTGTTCCCTCAAAAGTCATATGTTGAAATACTAACCCCCAATGTAATGATGTTTGGAGTTGGGGCCTTTTGGGGTGATTAGGTCATGAAAGTGGTGCCCTCATGAATGGATTCGTGCCCTTATAAAAGAGATCTCAGAGAGCTCTTGCACCCCTTTCACCATGTGAGTTCATACGGAGAAGATGGCCATCTATGAACCAGGAAACAGGCTCTCACTAGACAGGACAAATCTGCGGGTGCCTTGATATTGGTCTTCCCAACTTCCATAATTGTGAGAAATAAATTTCTATTGTTTATAAACTACCCAACCTGTGGTATGATGTTATAGCAGCCCAAATGGACTAAGACAGAGGCATTAATCAGGATAACAGCCTAAGGATCCCTGTTAAAACGAACAGCTATTCTAGTTGACAAGGAAAGTATAAACAAGTCTCTAACCAATAACTTTGCTAGTTGTTTGTCTTCCTTATCCAATTGGGTGTATTGCTTAAATATAGATATGAGTGCATAAACATACACAGACACATCAGTAAATCTCACAACTCTTGTCAGTGGTCGCCCTTTTGCATTATCAGACAGGACTTTCTCCTCGGACTTGAGTAGTGTACACTCTTTTACACTTTTCCAAAAGGAAAAAACAAAGCTTATCAAGTTTGGTAGGCAGAATAATAACCCCCAAAGAGGGGGTCATCCTAATCTAATGAACCTGTGAATGTGTAATATTTTGTGGCTTGGGGGCTTAACGTTGCCGATGGAATTAAGGTTGCTACTCAGCCAATCTTGAGATGGGAAGAGTATCCTCGATTATCCAGGAGGGCCTAATGTAATCACGAGGGGTCTTTAAAAATAAAAGAGGGAGAGACGAGAATCAATGTCAAAGTGATGCAGCATGAGAAAGACTTGACCTGTCATTTGCTGGCTCTGAGGATTTAAGCAGGTCACAAGCCAAGAAATGTGTGCGGCCTCTAGAAACCAGAAAAATGCAAGGAAACAGATTCTTCCCTAAGCCTTCCAAGGGAACACCAGCTTGCCAAATGCCCGTAGTTTAGCTCAGTGAGACCTATTTTGGACTCTGACATCCAGAAACTCAAGAGAATAAATTCGTGTTGTTTTAAGCCACTGACTTTGTGGTAAATTGTCATTTTGGTGCATAAGAGTACATTTCAAGAAGAAAAACCATGTGGCCACTAACTTGACTGATTTCTGAAAGTTTTTCTTCCCATTAACCCACAAAAGCGTGAATATGAAAAGATTGCGATTCCTACCTTTGCTGTAGTTTCTCAGGATTTAGGGCTGGGACATCTCATTCCTTTCTCTTCTTGCCGCTCTAACATTATCCACATTCATGGCTTCAGAAGCTGTTTGTATATGTGGATGATTCACAAGTTTGCATCTCTCACTTAGTCCTTCTTTCAGTTCAGAATATCTCCATTGGGATATCTCACAGGGATTTCAAACTTCACATGCTGTAGTGCAGGGGGATCCTGCCGACTACGCCATGTGTCGTGTGGGGTGTCAGGTGGGGTCTGTGGGGTCTCTGCTCCCGCTCCCCACATAAGAACGCAGGACATGGATAGGCCAAAAAGGAACACCCACGGAGCCATAGGTAGGGGAGTCATACCACTATACTCTTGCTGGCGGCTGGGTCGGAGACACAGGAACCAGGAGCCACACAATTCTCAATCCTCACTGCGCCGCTTGCAGGCACAGCCACCATCTTCTTGCTAGCCCGCATTTTTTTCTAGCCTAGCCACGGCAGTTATATTAGTGCCCAATGGCTCACTGGTTACAGCTGACGGCCAACTAGCCACAGCTGATGGCCATTTGATCAAAGTCGACGGCCATTTACTACCTGAGCCAGCACCTTTCTATGTGAGGCCGAGAGCCTGGAAACTGCTTTTTGGGGCTCTGTCCCCACACATGCCCAACACTGAACGCTTGATTTTCTATGCCCCACCCTACCTCCTCACACCCGCAGCCTGCCTTTCCCTGGAGTTCCACAATTGCTCCTGATAGAAACTAGTCAAAAATCATTTGACACCTCTCCTCAACCTCCAATTACCAAGTCTTGTCAAGTCTATCTTCAAATACATCTCTAATTTAACCAGCTCTCTCCACCTTCTGTCCACACTCTAGTCCAAGCTATCGCCATCTCTTCCCTGAACTACTGTAACAGCCTCCTCATACCCCTGCTTCCCCCAGAGCCCCTCCACACTGCAGCCAGAGTGACCCTTTAAAAATTGACTAAGACGACATCATTCCTCTGCTTAAAACCCTTTAATGGCGTCCCATTGCTCATAAAAGAAAATCCAAACTCGGGAGCATGGCTTACCAGGTCCTACATGATCCTCCCCCGCCGCTCCAATCTACCTCAAGCCACTAGCCCTCTCAGGCTCTCTAGAAAATTGTGCAGCCACATTGGCCTTCTTTTAATTCCTTGAACATCCCAATCTCCTTCCTATGCAGGGCCTTCATGCAAACAATTCCTTTTGCCTGGAACACATTTCTCCCAACTTTCTACATAGTAAGATTTCAAATTTCCTAGAGAGCTCTCCTCTGACTTAAAGGGGTTCTCGTAACATCCTGGTTTCACCCCCCTCCCCCAGTTCTTATCAAAATCTATAATTATACATGTACTTGTTTAATTTCTGTGACCGTCACTCGCCTAGAAGCTCCTTGGGACAGAGACCACATCTGTTGTGTTCATCTCTGTATTGCTAGACCCAGGCGCAGTGCCCGACACATTGCAGGTACTCAATAATTTTGATGAAGAAATAAATTAACAAATAAATGATGAATTCGGATAAAGTAAACCGAATTTTTAAAGCTCTCCTACCTTACCGCCTTCTGGAGATTATTTCTTCTCTTGTCCCCATTCAGACTATCTTTGTCACTTACTCCCACCTTCCCTAGGCAAGCCATATGCTCTGAAACTTTTCTGCAGTATCAAAATTTATCTATCCTGTCACATTCCCACAGGGACCCTGCCCTCTTCTGGCCGATATGGGAACCGATTTCATTTTAATGGACGCTTCAGGACTCATTTATTTTCCTTCTCAGATATTTTTATCTTAACCAGCAATTTCTAGAAAACCAAGAGTTTGCCTCAAAATAAAGACTCCAAATAAACTTCTGTTTAGTAATGTATATAAATCAAGTCCGTTACCAAACTCATGAGTGATGAATCCATAAATATAACCATGGCAGTCTTCATTTGTTAATTCATCCCTATTTATTAACTATCTACTGTGGTTGAGAAATGTAGGCTTTTTCAAGGAGCGCTGACCCAGTAGGAAGAAAGATATTGTAACTGAAAGAATGAAGCTGTCCCCTCTGTAAACAACCTCCCATCTCAGCTCCCTCAGACTAGGTCACTGGGAACGAGGCTGAAAACTGAATCAGCAACTATACATCATGGCACGTTACTAAGACCTCCTCATATTGCCACCATGTCTGAGGCAATATACTTTATGATAAAACGTAAGGGTGAGATCAAGGTAAAGAGCTAATACTACTCTGCAAATCGCCAGGGGGAGGTTTAGGAAAACCTTTCTTTCTTACAGGCTTAGATAACAGTGTCTTTGAGAATTGTTGGTGCTTGTAGGTGTATGATCCAACAGTCGATTGCTGGACAAGGGGACACGCTTGCTGGACTGGGTGACTGCCTCTCGCCCTCGGAGGAAGACCTAAAGAGCAGTTTGGATTTGGAAGAGGCATGTCCATCTTGGACTACTTGGCGGCACTTAGAATGCCAGAGGCCACCTCGCATTTTTCTGCTGAGAGAGCCACCACTCTCCCTCACTCCACTCTCAGCCCTAGTAGGATTTCCCAAAAGGTGGGTGCAGTTTGTCCTGTGGAATTTAGAAAGAAGAGGCACATATCTAAGGACAGGAGTAAGGAACCTGCACGAAGAAACACCCTGTGACTTGCTCAACTTCTTGGATTACTTTCCCTTAGACTATGAGAAATGTCATCTTTAGTGTATAATTTGATAATTATTGTTTTATTATATTATATAATTATTCTGTTATAGTATTACCATAATATTAAAATATTATATCATATTATTACTATAACACTCCATTTGTCAATTCTCTTTAGATACACCAAATCTTCAGTAATATCTGATTTACCCATGCATCCATGTATGAATGTGAAAGCAAACAGAATAATGCAGTATAAAAATATTCATCAGAATTTTTTGGTGGCTGAAAATCAAATTGGCTTAAGTGAAAAAATGAATTCATTGGATCACTGAACTGAAAATCCAAGTGCTTAAACTACATATTTTTTAAAAATCTCAATATTGTGATAGCATAGTATGGTGTTAGATGGTTGCTGGACTTACCGTGGTGATCACCTCTGTAGGTATATAAATGTTGAATCACTATGGGGTACCCCTGAAACTAATATTATATTGTATATCAGCTATATTTTTTAATAAGAATAGTTTTTAAAAATCTCTCTTTCCTTCTCTTAGTGCTATTTTCCTCTATGTTGTCTTTATTTTCAAGCAGACTCTCCCATAGATTGGTAGGTACAATGGCCACTAATTGCTCCAATTTAGCAACTCGACAAAAATCAGCTTCTATTTCCAAAAGGTTTCAGTACCAGTACTAGGCAGATACTTATTTGCTTCACTTGTCTAATCCCAAATGAATCACTGTAGTTAGAAATGGCCAAACTTGGGTAAAGTGTCCATCTCCAGAGCCAGGCCCTTGAGCCACATAGACCAAGTCTGAAATGACAAATCTTGATGATAGACACATAGCATTAAAAAACAGATATGTAATATTATATCATGTATTGATAACTCTTCTAAATAAAAATATATTAAAGAGATAGAGAAGGACAAAGTTTGCTTTTTTAGAAAGCATCAGCAGCAAACGAGATCGGGGAGCTGGTCTTTGACTCTCTGGCGTAGAGTGTTCCAGGTATGGAGAATGACAATGCAAAGGCTCTCAGGGTGGTGTGTGCTGAGAGTATTTGACAGACAGTAGAATGCCCAGGTGTCCGGAGTCCAGCCAGCAAGTAAATGGTAGGAGATGAAGAAAGAGAGATAGACAGGAGGCAAATCTGGGACAGTTTTGTAGAAGATGGCAAAGACTATAGGTTTTCTTCTAAATGTGACAGAAAGGTATTGAAGTAATTTGAACACAGGATTGAAATGATAGTCCTTATATTTTAAGAGGATGACTGCCTACTGTTAAAGACGCATTATTAGGAGGCATCAGGGGAGAGGGAGAGAGGAAACAGATGAGTTAGGAGGCACAGCACAGCAAGAGATGAAAGATAACAGTGGCTTGGACTACAGTGGTGGTAGAGGAAGTTGGATATATAGTTAGATTCAAGAATTATCTTTGAAGTTAATGCCAATAGGATTAGGAGATGCATTTGATATAGGAGGTGAGAGAAAGAAAAGAGTCCAGGATGATTTCAAGATTTCATGCTGGAGGAAGCAAGGGTTTCATTTAGGTGACAATATGTAAAGAATAATGACAGTATATCACAACACACACACACACACACACACATACACACACACACACATTTTATTAAAGAGCTCATGAACTCTGTTACTTGGGATCTGGCACTCAGTGCCTGCACATGTCTGGTAATTCTAAACATCACTCTGAAGACTAACATCCTTCAGGCCCCCAGGGAAACACTTCTCTGTATCTCTTGCCCCATATCGTTAAACTATAAGCATATGACTACCCTGAATGTGTATAGGTTGTGCATTTGCCAGTGCCAGAGATACAACGCTGCTTTGAATGAGAAGAGGACTTGAGCAGTGGAAGTACTTAGGTAAGAGAGAAAAACAAATGAACGTGTCACATCTTTCCTCTTGCATAAATAACATCGTTTCCCAATAGTACTGAGCATCGATTTTCTTGTGTCTCTTGATGTTCCAAATTGCGGCCTGGAAGATACTCACCAATTGGCTCATTATTTAAAACTGTTGCATATGGCTTCTGAAGAAGGCAATTTGCAACATTTAAAAAATTCACATTACTTTTAAATTTATGTACATAGACTTAGTTCTAACTAATGAATGAAATACAGTCACATGCCACTTAACAATAGGGATAGTTCTGAGAAATGCATCATTAAGTGATTTTATCATTGTGCTAACATGACAGACTGCACTTACGCAAACCTAGATGGTACAGCCTCCTACACACATAGGCTGTGTGGTACAGCCTATTGTTCCTAGGCTACAAGCCTGTACAGCATGTGACTGTACTAAATACTATAGGCAATTGTAACACAATGGTATTTGTGTATCTAAACATACCGAAACATAGAAAAGTTACAGCACAAACATGGCATAAAAACATTAAAAAAAAAAATGGTGCATCTTTATGGGGCACTTACCACATGAATGGAGCTCGCAGGACGGAAGTTACTCTGGGTGATTCACTGAGTGAGTGGTGAGTGAATGTGAAGGCCCAGGACATTACTGCACACTGCTTTAGACTTTGTAAACACTGTACATTCGGGCTACACTAAATTTATACAACAACACGAGATTAAATCAAGCACAAGAGAAAACAATACAATCAAGAGACGTGGTAAACACGAGCTATATGAGGCTGCTGCCAGAGTAACACAGCATACTGTTTTACAGCAAACTTCTTCTACAAGTAGAAAGAGGACACTCTAAAATAACAATGAAAAGTATAGTATGGTGAATGCATAAACCAGTAACATATCATTTGTTATCATTATCAAGTATTATGTGCTTTACATAATTGTATGTGCTATACTTTCACATGACTGGCCGTGTAATTGATTTATTTACACCAGCATCACTACAGACACATGAGTAATGCATTGCACTATGATGTGATAATGCTACAACATCATAAGGCGAGAGGAATTTTTCAACTCCATTGTAATCTTATGGGACCCCTATTGTACAGGTGGTCCATTGTTGACCAAAATGTTGTTATGTGGCACCTGCCTGCATAATACTGATTATTTACATTAGTAATTAGATGATCATTGAACACCAGATTTGCAAATAATTTTACTTTTATAAAAATATTTAATAATATTTAACTTTCAAAACAATTAAATTTAAATATGTGAAAATTAGGAGACAAAGAGACAGAGTCCTGCAGTGGCAAGCCTTGAACTTTTGATTCTATAAAGTGATCAGCTGTATTTTCTTATTGTAGTCATCCCTTCATGGGTATCCCAGCACCAGTATATAGGTATGAACATTTTTTGGAAATGGACCAGTTTTATTTTTAGGTTTTTGATTTAAAATTTTGATATGCATTAATTATCATGTGTATTTTGCCTTTCAATTTTGTAGACAATTTAAAATATTTGAAAGGCCTGAAACAATAAACTTGATAGAAGAAAACATAGGTACTAAACTTAAGGACCTTGGGTTCAAAAAGGATTTTATGAATTTGACCTCAAAGGTAAGGGAAGAGAAAGCAAAATAAATGAATGGGATTATATCAAACTAAGAAGCTTCAGCACAGCAAAAGAAACCATCAACAAAACAAAGAGGCAACCAATTAAATGGAAGAAGATATTTGCAAAAATGCCTCTGATAAAGGGCTAATATCCAAAATATATAAGCAGCTCATGCAACTCAATAACAAATAAACAAACAGTCCAATTAAAAAAATGGAAAGAAGACATGAACAGAAACTTCTCCCAAGAAGACATACAAACGACCAACAGATATACGAAGAAAATGCTCAACTGTACTAGCTATTAGGGAAATGCAAATCAAAACCACAGTGAGGTATCACCTCACACCTGTCAGAATGGCTATCATCAACAAGACAAATAATAACAAATGTTGGAGAGGCTGTGGAGAAAAAGGAACTCTCATACACTGTTGATGGAATGTAGATTGGTGCAGCGCTATGGAAGGCAGTGTGGAGGTTCCTTAAAAAATTTGTAAATAATGAAAGCCATGTACAGAGGGACAAAAAAAAAAAAAAAATTAAGAATTGGGCCGCCCCGGTGGCTCAGGCGGTTAGAGTTCCATGCTCCTAACTCCAAAGGCTGCTTGTTCGATTCCCACATGGGCCAGTGAGTGGGCTCTCAACCACAAGGTTGCCAGTTCAATTCCTCGAGTCCCGCAAGGGATGGTGGGCTGTACCCCTGCAACTAGCAACAGCAACTGGACCTGGAGCTGAGCTGCGCCCTCCACAACTCAGACTGAAAGGACAACAACTTGAAGCTGAACGGCACCCTCCACAACTAAGATTGAAAGGACAACAACTTGACTTGGAAAACAGGCCTGGAAGTACACTCTGTTCCCTGATAAAGTCCTGTTCCCCTTCCCCAATAAAATCTTTTTAAAAAAATAAAGAATAGAATTACCATATAACCCAGCAATCCCTCTCCTGGGTATTTACCCAAAAAATCTGAAAACATTTATCCATAAAGATATAGGTACTCCAATGTTCATTGAAGTATTGTTTACGGTGGCCAAGACAAGAAAACAACCAAAGTTGTTAGATGATTAGATAAAGAAGATATGGTATATGTACACAAAGGAATACTACTCTGCCATAAGAAAACATGAAATACTGCCATTTGTGACAACATAGATGGACCTTGAGATACTATGCTAAGCGAAATAATTCAGACAGAAAAAGCCGAGAACCATACGAATTCACTCATATGTGGGATATAAAACTGAAAGCCACAAAGGAACAAGCCAAACAAATAAACAGAAACCTCATAGACACAGACAACAGTTTAGTGGTTACCAGAGAGTAAGGGGTGACGGGGGATGATAGGAGAGGATAAAGGGGGCCAAATATATGGTGATGGAAGGAGAACTGACTCTGGGTGGTGAACACACAATGTGATATATAGAAGGTGTATTATAGAATTGTACACTTGAAACCTATGTAATTTTTCTAACCATTGTCACCCCAATAAATTTAATTGAAAAAAAGATTACACTGCAAAAAAAAATTAAAATTAAAGAAATAACTTTCTTGAACACACAAAAATTATTTTAAGTTTTTGCTTTTACATTTACTCTAATATACACAAGAGATATATTCTATTTTGTATCCGTTCACTACAACTATATTTTATTGTTTAATCCTTTAGATCATAATTGTCTGTATAACCCAAATTAAACGAAAAATCTTCATTATAATATAATAAATAGTTTTGCTAAAGAAAAATCTATTTTATGGAATAACTACATACAAATGTACATAATAATATATAATAACATGTAAATTATGTTTATCTTTTTATTACTCATCCAAATATTTCTAGCCTATAAGTTAAATAATGTTTAATAAAGACTGTTAAATTAAATTTGATCATCTTCAATATTTTGTCAATTATGTTTTCTCATAATTTTTATTCCATTATTATGGTGGCATGTTTGACAAAGGAGAAGAATAGAACATATTTTATTCAACCGTTGATTAGCTTGATTTATAACTTCTTAAACATTTGGGCAAGTGGTATGTAGGCCTCCATCTGTGCTTTTGCTTGGGCCCTATAAATGTTAGGAGCAGCCTTGTTCAAAATACCAAGCGAGTGCTGAGAAGAGTGTGATTAACTCTGAAAGGTCAGGGAAGGTTCCAGTGAGGAGACGGTGCTTGATCAGATCATCTAGGATGCTTAAGAGCTTACCAGGCACAGGAGGAAGGGTATTCAGAGAGCAGGAAAAACACATGTAAAGCTTAGTGATCATATGCTGTGAAATGTAGTAAGCTTGACGTGGCTGGGCATAAAATTGTGTGAGGGTCTGGGGCTAGGTGGCCGTGCAGCTAGAGATAAGACTTGGAGGAAGACATCTAGAACTGATATACATACCGTGTTTCCCCGAAAATCAGACCTAGCCAGACAGTCAGCTCTAATGCATCTTTTGGAGCAAAAATTAATATAAGACCCGGTCTTATTTTACTATAATATAAGACCGGTTCTTATATAATACAATATAAGAACCGGTCTTACATTAATTTTTGCTCCAAAAGACACATTAGAGCTGATTGTCTGTCTAGGTCTTATTTTCGGGTAAACAGGGTATCTCTTATTGTCACTCATCATCTACTGCTTTTATTCATTCAGAAATATCTTTATGAGCACTTACTATATGCCAAGCATAAGGCTTGATGCTGAAGGTACAAGTACAAACGAGACACTGTTTTGCTCTCCAGGAGTTTATGTGGAGGGAGTCTAGGGGCAAAGGTGCTACGTAACAGTCATGGTGCACGTTTTAGGAAGAACCTTAAATGAGGGATCCTAGTACAAGTATCTTTGCAATTCTACTCAGCTCAGGATCTTAAACCAAGTAATACTCCATGAATAACTGCTGAATTGAAATTACATCTGGAATATTTGAATTTGTTCTTTTTCCCCCCCACTTTTTCCACCTCCCCCCCGCCACTCTGGTTCAAGCCGTTGTTTCTCAGTCCAGTTGTGTAGGACACAGCTCCCTGGCCCATGCTGGGATTATGAGCCTTGCGCTTCCCCGGCTGAGGCAGTCAGTCACCAGTCGTCAGTTGGCTGCTCTTAGCAGCTCAGGGCTGCTCTTGCCGACTGCCAGCCACTGACGCCGGCCACCGGCTGCTCATGGCAGCACTCGGTACCCCACGGCAGCACACAGGAGCCCAAATCGACCTCCGGCTGCTCACGGCAGCCCAGCTCCAAGGAGAGCTGTTGTTCACAATCTTAGCTGTAGAGGCGCAGCTCACTGGCCCCATGTGGGAAACTAACTGGTGACCTTGGTGGCGTTAGGAACACAGCGCTCCAACCACCTGAGCCACCAGGCCAGCCTGAATTTATTCTTAAGGCTACATTGCAGCAAGCACATTTGTGAATTCTGAGGTCTGACAATTAATTTTGCGAACTTGTTGCAATGATATTGCTAACCTTTTTTGATATCAGAGGGATTATTCATTATGAATTTGTACCAACTGGACAAACAGTTAACCATGTTTACTATTTGGAAGTGCTAAAAAGGCTGCATGAAAAAGTTAGACAACCTGGACTTTTCACCAACAATTCATGGCTCTTGCATCACAACAATGCACCAGCTCATACGGCACTGTCTGTGAGGGAGTTTTTAGCCAGTAAACAAATAACTGTATTGGAACAGCCTCCTTACTCACCTGATCTGGCCCCCAATGACTTCTTTCTTTACACGAAGACAAAGGAAATATTGAATTTTTTTTTTTTTTTAAGGAGGGCGTAGCTCATAGTGACCCCTGTGGGGATTGAACCAGCAACTTTGGTGTTATTAGCACCATGCTCTAACCTACTGAGCTAACTGGCCACCCAAAGGAAATATTGAAAGGAAGACACTTTGATGACATTCAGGACATCAAGGGTAATATGACAACAGCTCTGATGGCCATTCCAGAAAAAGTCCCAAAATTGCTCTGAAGGGTGGAGTAGGCGCTGGCCTCGGTGCATAGCTTCCCAAGGGAAGTGCTTCAAAGGGACCGTAGTGATATTCAGCAATGAAGTATATAGCACTTTTTCTAGGATGAGTTCGTGAACTTAATTGTCCTACTTCCATATTTCCCAGGTCTCAAGTCTGAAGGATGCTGGGAATCTATTAGCTCAGTGTTAGAAATGCAGTGAGAGAGTTGAAGCCTTGCAAGCCATGAAATATTAATAAAAATTAATCATAAGAAATTATTATTGTCAGTAATAATAGCTGCCATTTTTCAATCATTTAGTATGTGCTGATCGCTATGTTAAGTGCTCTGTCTGAACAATCTATGATCTCTTAATTCTTACACCAACGCTGTGACATAGATGGAGATACTAAAGGGTAGCAAAATTAATTAACCTGCCCTGATACAACTAATAAGAGACAGACCAGAAGTTCAAACCCAGGTCTACCCACAAGCAGAGAGACATGGAAAGGGACACACACACACACACACACACACACACACACACACACACACGGAACAGGCAGTGCTTTTAAAATAGTCCAAAGAGCTGTGATCATCCTCAAAATGCACCGTCTGGTTTTTTTTTCTCTGCTGATGATTTTACACGATCTGGACAATGGCCACATCTATATGATAAACAGATGGAGCATGGACTCTTTCCATCTGGTGCATCTCTAAAACATGCTCATCTCAGTAGATTGGTTCTGGAGTTTCTATGGCGGGTTAAGGGACACTCCAGCCAATAAGGAAACACAGTTACTCAATTAACAGAGCTAAGAGACAAGAGTTTCATTTTGCAGGGATTCTAAGTCCTGTTAGTGACACTCTATTTGCCCCATCAAGCAACCGGTTGAAAGACACATTGTTTTTTTCAAACTAGATGCATTTCCTTCTATTAGAAATGTTTAGAAGAATGTAAATATTAAGAGAAGGGAAAGAATTACTTCTCAGGATATAAAAGCTTGATGAAGAGTTTTCTCTACAGATGAATTTTAGCTGCTAAGAGCCAGACAATGTTGGGAGAGTTTACTGAAGAAAAATAAAGGAGCCATGCCACCATGTATGGCTCTGCAGGTTGTTCACTGCATATGCGTGCCCAGCTGAGGTGGCAAGTGAGACTAAAACCTAGCGAGCACTCTGCTTGCCATATCATGCACCGTGGTGCAGGGTTGTGTCTGCCCAGAAGGGAAACTTTGTTCAAATCTGTATATACTCACCAAATATGCTAGTGGCAGCCCTGCCCTAGCCTCCTTCCACAGGAAGGGTGCTATGAGTGTCACTGGAGATTCATTTCCGTTTTTCCAAACCTCTCCCACAATTTGGAGCATTAGAGAGATTATATGGAGTGGTAGACTCCAGCCCTGCACTATCCAGTCCAGTAGCCACGAGCCACATAAGGCTTTTGATCACATAGAATGTGGCTGATACAGACTCAGACGTTCTATAAATGCAAAATACACAGCAGATTTTGAAGACTTCATATGAAACAATGTAAAGCATTCATTAATAATTTTTATATTGATTATATGTTAAAATGATGATCTAATATGTTGGGTTAGAGAAAATATATTATTAAAATTAATTTCACCCATTTCTTTTCACTTTTTAAATGTCACTACAAGAAATCTTAAAATTACATATGTGGCCTGCATTTTACTTCTCTTGGATGGTGCTGCTCCAGAGTCAGGCAGAAGTGGTTTAAATACCTTCCCATTCACTTACCAGCTCAGTGGGCAAGTTCCTTAATCGCTTAAAAATGAGTTTATAATCTCATAGGATTGCTCTGAAGATTAAATGAGGTAATGCATGCATCCTGACATTGTGTCTGACACATGAATATTTATTATTACTCTAGTTTCCTGGTCACATGGTCCCAAAGGGTCAGGAGAAGCAGATGGGTATCTCCAGCCTCCCAAAGCACAGGTGGAAGTTGGGTGCCAGAATCAAGTCATATCTCTAGCTTGGGAAAGCCACCTTGCAAAGGACCTTGCCTTTGAGCTTCATTTTCACTTGTCAGAAATCCTGTCTTTGTTTCCAAGAAGTCTGCTAGCACTAAGGAACCATTCTTGCTGGAGTTGTTTGGTACCACCTACCCGCACCACACAGCAGCAAGGGTACCTGGATGATAAGGTCCTCAGGGCTAGTCCCTTCTCCAGGGTCTCTCTGGGGCTCAGTTCTAGGTTACTTGTTTCTGTCAGCACTATTCTTTGTCCCGTAAACATTGCTCTTTTTCTCTTTAGGAGACTAAAAAGAAACAAAAGCAAGTGGAAAAAAAAAACAAACAAACAAAAACAACCAGCTCTTCTGCAAGCACAGAACCCACTGCTATGCCTGTATCCAGGAAGGTGAAGATAGGAGGCAATGTTCATAATTTTCATTTTTTGGAAAGGCCTCAAAGATCTTCAAATGTCAGTCCACAACTTCTGAGCAAAACCGAATGTTTGTTCATCCACTCATTCCATATTTCAGAGGGGTTGACACCAAGTATCCAGGAGCCAAATTGTAATCTGAGTCAATTGCCTGTATCACAAATATCATTTTTCTCTCAATCAAAGCCTTGGGTGCCTCATGGTCATTTGTTTAGTTTGCTTTCCCACTAAGGCTTGTCCCTGGAATGCCACAACTGCAGAGTTTTCCACTATCAAGGAGTCTTCAACTCATTGATAAACTCAAAACCAACAGACAAAAAGAATAGTAACTTTTTAAAAAGGGTCACTGTCTGCTGATTGGATTTATGCTCAGAGAGCCGTGCAACTTTCTAAGTTTTAAAATTTTTCCAGCCAAAATCAGAGAGAAGAGTGGAAGACTATGTGCTGAAGCCTTTGGAGGGTGGGGAACTAGATTAGAATAAAAAGCAGGTAATTAATATTATTTATTTTTAAAAATTTGGACTCAGTGGATCACTGTGATCTTTGAGAATTCTGGATTGCCTAACACAGGCCTGGCACACCACGCTTTGTCTAAAGTTTCCCGCCTTCTCTCTCTTTCTCTCTTTCCCTTCATTATTTCCTTCTGTTTCCAATATTCTCTTAGCCGAAAAATATTTTATTTTTGAGTTCTGAAAAACAGAAGGCATGGCCGTAAGCCACAGATAGGTTCTTTTTTAGTGGGAAAATGTTTAATAAATGTTTCATAGGTCCAACACACTCTTCAGAAGTCAAAGGAGACACAAAGATAAATGAGCATCGATCGTGCCCTCAAGGAGTTTCAGTCCAGAAGAAGAACTTACACATGTGTCCAACCATTCAACAAATGTTTATTAAGTGCTTACTACATGCCAAGCATGTTCTAAACATTAGAGAAACTGCAGGGAACAAACTAAAGACATTGCTTTGCTATCATGCAGCTCAAATTCTGGAGGAGGGAGACTGACAACAAAGAAATACCTATACAATGTGTCTGCTATTATAGTACCAACTTAGTGCTAGCCACTAAATATTGCTGGTTGTCTGCCTATTGGGCACATGGTGACATCACTCTCCCTTCCCCTTTTGATGTCAGGTGTGGTCATGTGACTTGTTATGGCCAATGACACAGGAATAGAGATTATATATGTCACTTGCCAGAAGCTTTAAGAGCCAGTGCACAAACTTGTGGAAGAAACATGTCAATGATGTCTCATCATTCTGAGACAGTGAGTGATTACCACCAGGGAAGCCCCTGTTGGCCTTCAGTGGACATGTTGCATGAGCAAGACACATTTTTGCTATGTTTGGCCACTAACATTTGAGGATTACCAGTTACCACAGAATAGTCAGAACTTTTCCAGAAAGAGGGGATGATTAATTACTCTGTAGAAAAGTCAAGCAGAGTTAAGGATATTTTTAAGAATAATACGGGAGGACTGGTTTCTATTTCAAATACAGTGGTTAGGGGAATCTTCTCTGATAAATTGATATTTGGTCAGAGACCTGAAAGAAATCAGAGTGCCAGATATGAGAATATCAAGATGAAAAGCATTACAGAAAGCTGGAACAGGCAAAAGTCCTAAGGTATGAGCATGCTTGGAGTGTTTGGTATGACAAGTGTGGCCAAATCACAAAGAGCAAGGAGGGGAGTGGTAGGAAATGAATTTGGAAAGGCGAGGGGGGGATTGCAGATGAGGAAGGCTTTGTGGTTCACGTGTTTTATATGTAAAGGTTAAGTACAATGGAAAGTTAGAAGTGTGCTAGATGATAGCAGATGGACGAATGGCAGTTGAGCTGGTCATCCTTGACTTTATCTTTACGTCACCTCTTATACCTAATTCACGATCAAGTCTTAATTATATCTTGGATCTGTTCCCCACTCCCTGCCCCTACACTACTGCCCTGCTTTGGTTCCAGCTTTATTCATGTTGACCTGAACCATTACAGTGGCTCTCTAATTGGCCGTGTCTTTTCCTTCTTGTTGCCCAAATGAATCTTCTGTGCTGCATCTACTCCCTCCAAGAACTCATTCTTCAAAAACTCAAAACTGACGAAGTCACACAGTTTTGGTTATAACACATCAGCGGCTCCACACCCCTTCATGCAAAACAAAACAAACCCAACACCCTAGCATGTTTTCCGAGGCCCTTCATCATTATGCCAGCCCTTACGTCTTCCTTTCCAGTCCTGAGTCTCACCTTCACCCTTCCCTCCTCCCCTGCAGAATGATCCCCCTCTTTAGGGCTCCCCACACACCATGTTGTTGGACGCCTCCATGTCTTTACACACACCATTCTCTTGGCCTTTCCCACATCCTTATCTACCAGCATCTCTCTAAGCCCTGCTTATTCATGGCCTCCTCTGCGAAACTTTCCATGACACTGCCCCCACAACAGACCCAGTGAGGCTCGTCTCTCTTTCACCTTAGCATTTTAGAGGTTACATCCATGATTGTGGTTATGCCATGGTGTACATTTATCTGTTTCTGTGGCTGTCTCCTCTTCTGGTGTGTTCATTCTCTGAGGATAAAACCTGTGATTCACTTCTCTGATCCAAGCTGGGACCTACAGCTCTTCCCACACCATGGGGTCATTGTGATGTCTCCGTCAAAGGCATTGCCTGAGGGATTTTTCTAGGCCTTGCCTCCTAAATCTGTTCCAGACCCAGTTGCTCACTCCTCTTACAATTCTTAGGTTTTTTTCACTCTTTCTAAAACATTAAGCTTGAGCTTAATGTTTTAGTCCCATCCAAGTTTCTAGCTCCAGACTTTCTTTGAACACCAAAAACTTACAATCTTGGGCCTTCTTTGATTGATCAATCCTGGTACCTGGACAATGACCAAAGCTATAATCCTACCCCTAGTTCAGCCAGCAGGTGGGTATTTTTCACCTCTGTGCACAAGAGCTGTTCCACACAGGATTGCAGAACAGAGCAGACTTCATCTTGCGAAACGGGCTACACCTTCTTTCATCTTCACTGTGTGCCCTCCAACTCCAGCCAAACTCTACCTCAACAGGAGCAAAGTTTCAAAAGGTTTGTAAGGTGAGTGCAACAACTTCTCATAGCAGTTTGGGTGGCCCCACCAAGGCTCCTCGGGCTTATTTCCCCCATCCTTCCTCTCTTCTTCCCTCCCTGTCTCCTTTCTCCCTTGAGTTGCTGGAAATGCCTTCAGAGTCATCCTTTAGCAATAGAATTAGTAGAATTTGCCCAAGCCTGTCTGAAATAGGGGTACAAAAACCACAAGAATGAAGTTGTGTGATTTTTCTATTGAGTACTTGGCAATTCTTCTCAAATATTCATCCTGATATGGGTGAGGGGTCGGAATGAGCTGTACTCCTTGTCAGACTGTTAGCACGAATCTCCTCCTGGGGCCATTTTGCCTTATGGAGTGTGTTTTGAATCTTCTCTGTCTTGGAAAAACCCGCAGGAGCTGTGATTAAGGATGGTGGCATGCAGGAACCTGGGTGTGGCCTGGGCTGGCTCTTGCCTGCCAACTCCAGAGCTTCTGGGAAAGCAGCATAATTGTGGTGGGAAGCATCTCTAGGCAATACTGAGTTCAGGAAATAAAGGTGAATGTGAAGGGAAAATAAAGCTCAGAAATAAAAATGAAGCATCAAGTGACCTTTCTTTTCAATAGCTTGATAAAGCCCATTACTCCCTGATTGATGGGGAAAAGTCCCAGTGTGTGGGGATTTTGAGCTTGTGCTGTCCATGGTGGTTTCATCTCTAGAAGGTCAAAATTCTCAGGTCCCTGATGGAAGAAAGGGCACCTAAGCAGATCGGAAATGTCATAGTTAGTTCCAGATCTCATAAAGGAAAAGAAAGGACAGGACTTGCCTTATATTAGACTTACCGCAGCCTAAAAACATTTACAAGGAGCCTTCAAATGGGAAGTGACTGGGTACTTGAGATCTTCTCTACTTTCTTATTTTGACATGAATTAATGGCTTATAATAATGCTTGACAGTATTTTATCAGAACCAGAACTATCTTCCCTTATCTATGGGTGAAGTTTATTCAGAGACCATTGAGGATGGGTAGGAGTCAACTAGAAAGGTGTAAAAGCTTGTTTCCACATAGAACTCCATTGCTCTTCATGTTTGCAATAGGTCCTAACCCCACAGTAAGGTGATTTCCAGGTCACCCCAATGAGCACTGGAGAGAAAGGAGAAGCCAAGAGTGAGTTTCTCTGAGAATCAGTCAGAAGGCTAGGTCTATATTTCTCAACACATTGAGATCACCTGGGAGTTTTTAAATTCCCAGAGAAGGATGATATGGTTTCTAAATGGAAAACTAGAGCAATTACAAAACTAGTTGTAATACAGCTGCTCCCTCAACTGTGAGGAAAGTAGGTATTAAATATTACATTTTAATTTATATTCATTTAATATATGAAATTACTCTACCCAGAGTAATATATGAGATTACTCTACCCAGCAAAACTATCATTTAGAATCCAAGGACAGATAAAGAGCTTCCCAGACAAGAAAAAGCTAAAGGAGTTCATCATCACCCAACCAGTATTACAAGGAATGTTAGACGGTCTTCTTTAAGATGAAAAAAAAAAAATCAAAATTATGAATAATAGAATGGCAATAGCTACATATTTATCAACAATTACTTTCAATGTAAATGTATTAAATGCTCCACTCAAAAGACATAGGAGGGCTGAATGGATAAGACACTAGACCCTTACATTTGCTGTCTACAAGACACTCCCTTCAGATTGAAAGACACACACGGATGGAAAATGGAGAGATGGAAAATGATATCTCATGAAAATGGAAATGAAAAAAACAAAAAAGCAGAAAAAGCTGGGGTAGCAATACTTATACCAGACAAAACAGATTTTAAAACAAAGGCTATAACAAGAGACAAAGAAGGTCTCTGTAATCTCACTTCAGGGTATTTATCTGAAGAAACCCAAATGCTACTTCAACTGCACATGTGCATCCATGTGTTCATTGCAGCATTATTTATAGTGGCAAAGATGTGAAGGCAGTCTGAGTGTCTGTTAATGGATGAATGGATAAAGAGTATGTGATACATATATACACAGCCAGGGAAGGGAATGGTTTCTTGCCGTCTGCGGTGGCATGGATGGACCTGGAGGGAACTGTGCTGAGTGGAGTATCAGACAGAGAAAGACAGATGCAATGAGATTTCACTTATATATGGAATCTAAAGAACAAAATAAGCAAACAAAACAGAAACAAACTCATAGATATAGAGAACATTTTGATGGTTGCCAGATGGGAAGGGGGTTGGGTGTGAGTGAAAAAGGGGAAGGGATTAAGACGTACAAATTGGTTGTTACACAGTAGTCATGGGGATGGAGTACAGCATAAGAAATATAGTCAATAACATTGTGACAGCATAGTACGGTGTCAGATGGTTGCTGGACTTATTATGGTGATCACTTCTTTAGGTACGTAAATGTTGACTAACTATGGTGTACACCTGAAACTAATATAATGTTGGATGTTAGCTATATTTTAATAAAAATCTTTTTTAAAATGTCTTAACCTGATGTAGGTACCTACTAACAACCTAAAGCAAGTATCATACTAAATGGGAAACATCAGAAGCATTACCTTTAAATCCAGGGACAAGGCAAGGGTGCTAATTATTACTGGTTATCTTCAGGATAGAAATCCAGAAACAGGAAAAAAGAGAGAGGAATAAGAACTGGAAAAGTGTAACAGTGTGGTCAATATTAGCCAATGACAGGGTTATCAACATATGAAATTAAAGATAATCCACACTTAATAACATTAATGAGAGCTCATCCAAGAGCTCATCCAAGAATAGTGAACCAAGCAATGGTTCACTATTCGTTAACTCAGTGCTTCTATATAGAGAAGCAATATATAAAAATAGTAATTTCACTATATCTAATAAAAAACCATTTAGAAAATAAGAAAGTAGAAAAGATGTCAAGTACCTAGTCACCTACCATTTGAAGGCTCCTTGTAAATGTTTTTAGGCTGCTGTAAGTCCTCTAATACAAAACAAGTCTAGTCCTTTCCATCCCTTTGTGAATTCCAGGTTAATTATAGTTCTAATTGTGAAAAGCAAAACTTTAAAATTATGATAGGACAATGTGAAAAATATCATTATATAGGAAAATCTTTATGACTTTTAAGTAGAGGAGAATTTCTTAAAGAAACATAAAATTTACCTCATTAAAGTAATTATATTTTCTGTATGGCAAAGACCTTCTGAACAAAATGTAAAGGCACACAATTGGAGATGTAGAAGCTATAATCAAGAAAATATTAGTATGCAGAATGTACATTTAAAAATTCCATAAATTAATAAAAAGACCATCAAATAGAAGCTTGGGTAAATGATATAAACAGATCATTCACAACAAAAGGAAACCAAATGGCAAGTAACCACACTGAAAGATTTTCAACTTCCGTAGTAATTAGGAAAATGCAAATTAAGCAAAAGTGAGCTAACACTTTATGCCAAGTAATTTGGCAAAAATTAAGAAGTTTGACAAAACATATCTTAATCTTCATTCGGGTATGGGTTATAGTGTTTTTCCTGTGAGTTCAAGGTCAATGAATCAGCAATATATACTAAGTAAGGCGCCGTTAACACATAAAACAAGGTTACGTGTTAATCAGTTCATGAAAACATTGTGACCAGAGGCTCACAGAAATCTAACCCGATATTCCTCCTACGAGCAATGGTTCACTATTCATTAACTCAGTGCTTCTGAGACTTTATAGAACATAACTGCTATCAATACCAAGAATTGACTGTATATTTAAAATCTGAGTTGTGGCTATGGAAACACATTTTTCTGAATAGTTTGTAAAAAGTACAAGACTTTTTTGTATGCATAAAACATTTCATAATTGTAAAGGATTTTAAAAACTAAAAGGCCAATGGGGCAAAGATACTGAGAAGGCAGGAAGGCAGGAACTTGGTCATGAAAGGTAGGCAGGCAAAAGTAGTAAGTCTGAATTTTATTGAGAACCAGAATAAGTAACTAGTAATACTAGCAAAAGATCTTGCAAGAATATTTGTTCCTGGGCCGGCCCGGTGGCTCAGGCGGTTGGAGCTCCATGCTCCTAACTCCGAAGGCTGCCGGTTCGATTCCCACATGGGCCAGTGGGCTCTCAACCACAAGGTTGCCGGTTCAAAGTCCCACAAGGGATGGTGGGCAGTGCCCCCTGCAACTAGCAACAGCAACTGGACCTGGAGCTGAGCTGCGCCCTCCACAACTAAGACTGAAAGGACAACAACTTGACTTGGGAAAAAGTCCTGGAAGTACACACTGTTCCCCAATAAAGTCCTGTTCCCTTTCCCCAATAAAATCTTAAAAAAAAAAAAAAGAATATTTGTTCCCTTCTTCTCTTTTCATCCCGCTTCCTGCAACTTTCCCACTCAGTTCTCAAGAGGCTCAAATAGCTGGATCGTCATATTCAATAGGACTTCTCAAGGATATACATTTCTAGATATCATACTTTGATAGGATTCTAACTCAATTTTTTGGTGTTTGGCTGCTGATAGCTTTTAAGCCTCACCTTTCTCTCCTTCCCTTTGCCCCACATCTGGGCAAGCTGATAAGAAAGCCAGGGTGCTCCCTCCTTTGGCTCTTCTGGGAGATTCAAACCATACAAGTTTCCACACATGCACAGCAACCCTCAGACTAGACCCACCCCTAAACACCGTAAAAACCCCAAGCCATTGTCCTTTTCTTGTTCTCTCAAACCATTTTCAGACCTGCTTCGTGTTCCTGCCCTGCTCTCCCTGGAAAATGCTCATTTAAGTAAGTAATAAACCTTATCATATCCCCTTGGTGTGTCTCTACATTGGAACCAAATTAAGGGTGGGGGGTCCATCTGATTTTTAGAGGATGACTATAATACTTTCAATTTAAGAAGACGTTTCTAGGATTAAGAAGAAACTACCATGATCTACGGGCCTTGGGAAAATACATAGGTTGAGAGATTAATAAGACTAAGTACAAATTTCAGAAAAACTAAAGCAAAACAACTTCTTTAGTGAGTGATGTGCCAAAAAGACTCATTTGGGTTTTTCGTCCTGTTTTAAATGCATTGCACTTTGTGTCTTATGTTATAGTGAAAGATAAATAGGAGTCCTTCTAGATTTAGCCAAACTATTCATTACTTGTCCAGTGCTATTACTTTTGTCATTCATTGCAGAGTCCCATGGCTGTGGATGAAAAGATAAACACCATTCCCTGAAGGCTCTCTTATTTTATTGTACCTCTCTGTCCCTACACACTGCATAGCTATGGCTCACGGGGATCAGAGAAAAATATAGGACCTTCCCCCTTAATGGGAGAGCCTTGTTGCCATTTCTGTCATATGCCCCTGTCCCTTACCTAGTAGGTGGTCAGCTAAAGGCCTGTCACTCTGCATCTGAGCTAGAAAACTCTTCTCCATCTTTCTTCAAAGTGGAAAATACAGTTGTAATAAAGGGCCGGTACTTTAAAAAGCCATTAGCTAAATGTATTATAACAATTTATTTGTGGGATAACAATAGCTACCGTATTCTGAGCGTCTACAATATCTAAATCATCTCCTCTGTCTTCCTGAGGTGGCATTCTCCATGCCCCCTTTTTGGGCTCTAATACTGACATGAATGCCAAGGAACATGAGTTAATGAGGGAGAAAGACAAATGTCAAATGTTTAGTGTGTACAAAATAGCACCATCTTTGTACTTTCCAAAGTTCAAAGGGCCCGGATTTGAACCCAGATACATCTGACTCCATAGCCTGGCCTCTTTATGTGCTGTGAATGCTGCCAGGTGCCATTAGTTGCTCACTGAACAGCTATTCTCCATGTTCTTCTTTGCTCATCATAGAATCCTGATTTTGTTCAGCTCTCAGGTGGCCATATGCTTCAGAGGAATTTGTTTCCTTCCCAGACCAGAGGTGAATCGTGGTGTTAAATCTAATATGGTAGTTCTATTCTTATTCTAGCAATCAATCGAGCAATGAGTAGCTGTCGTGCGGGGGATCCTGCTCGCTGGACCAGTTGTCATGCGGGGCGGCCTGCGGGGTCTCTGGTCCCACTCCCCACATAAGAACGCAGGACATGGTGAGGCCAAAAAGGAACACCCACGGAGCCATAGGTAGGGGAGTCATACCACTATATTCTTGCTGGCGGCTGGGTTGGAGACACAGGAACCAGGAGCAACACAATTCTCAACCCTCACTGTGCCGCTTGCAGACTCAGCCACCATCTTCTTGCTAGCTCCCCCTTTTCCTGCTAGCCTAGCCACGGCAGTTATATTAGTGGCCAATGGCTCACTGGTTACAGCTGACGGCCAACTAGCCACAGCTGATGGCCATTTGATCACAGTCGACGGCCATCTACTACCTGAGCCAGCACCTTTCTATGTGAGGCCGAGAGCCTGGAAACTGCTTTTTGGGGCTCTGTCCCCACAGTAGCTGATCTAATCCTGTTGAATAAGACATGTAGGAAGTCTGATGGGAAACTTCTTGAGATATTTTTCTTTCTCTTAAAAAATAAGGATATAAAACGGCTGTTA
Source organism: Rhinolophus ferrumequinum (assembly GCF_004115265.2). Lineage (NCBI taxonomy): Eukaryota > Metazoa > Chordata > Mammalia > Chiroptera > Rhinolophidae > Rhinolophus > Rhinolophus ferrumequinum. Next base: position 62,745,795 of record NC_046293.1, read on the forward strand.
ATTTTATTTATATGTTTATGTGTGGTTTTGGTTTTGTTTCCCTCTGTGATGTGATGTCCATAACTGTGGTAGCCATCTTGAGACACTGCAGGAAGTTACCCTAAGTAGATACAACAATATCCTGTGAATAGCAGAGTGGAAAAAAGAAAGAACCTGGAACCCTAACAAAATTGTTGACTGGATTTAACTAAATCTTGTATCTCCACGTTTCTCTTCAAATGAGATAAGAAATAACTTTTGGTTTAGGTATTGTGGGATAGATTTTTCTGTTACTTGAGGTACAAAATGACCTACTGACATTTGGCCTATACAATAAAATTGGCCTGTAGATGGTTTGAACACCTAGAAATGAATTTTCTTATAAGTCAAAAAATAGGGTTTCTGGCTTCACTATGGGATGGAGGAAGCAGGAAAGAATATTGCCCCACATTTATAACCCCCCCTAAAAGCTAAATAATTTACAAATTGGAATTTTTCTTGAATCTATCACAGAGCTGTGGTAACAGGGCAAACAATTAACTTAAGAAATGCAAAGAAAGATGTCTCTACGGGGAGGTATTTTAGCTGAAGCAAACACCAGATGCTATATGAGCTGATAAGAAAAACCTGGTTAAAATTTTAAACAAATTCTTAAAGGCCAACTGTGAGACTGTAAGGCATAGCATTTAGAGTGAAGATATAAAACAGCAGAAAACCACAAACATAAGAGAACTATACACCCACTTGCAGGTGTCCCTCCACACACCTCACAGAGTGTGCATGAGAAAACTGGAGACAGGATGAGAGTCTGCAGAAGCATCTTTGGTGGTGCAGACCTGAGGAAGGGAAAAGCATCCACTGAGGTAAAGACCTGCCCAGGTCCTTCTCTCCTATATCTCCTACAGAATAAAAGCCTTAGCCCACTGGAGGAAAGGCACTGAACCCTGTCACTCTCGGGGTACAGGTGAAGGCACACTGCAGTTGGAGAAAGAAACAGAAAAACCTCTGGGAAGGGGCAGGAATACTCCAAGGCTCAGACCATTCGAGATCCCTTACTGTTGGATGAGCAGAAGGATCACTGAGAAGTCCCCAGCTCTAAGACCCAGGGAATGGAGCACCCATCTAAGACTAGGACTGAAACAGAACAAAAACAATCACCTCCATTCCACTCCCCAACATCAGGCTAGAAAGCTCAAGAAACAAGTAACAGCAGTCTTCCAAAGTATGGAGAGAGACCTTTCTAAGGCATAGGCAGAAACGGAAGGCCTAACTCTGAAAGTGAAGCAGACATTGAGAAAAATGTCCTGAGAAGCCACTCCCCACCCTAAACAAAAGGTAATGCTAGAAGTTGATGCTTGTGGTACAGTGAGGGCAACCATAGCAAGAAAATAACCCAAACCCAGCCCTACTGTCTAGATTGACAAACCCACACACTTAAAGACCTAGCGAAAGTAAGAGGCATGCCCTTTACCAGGCATAAATATTATTTACCTTGGTCTATACTATTCTACAAAAGATGTTCAGTTTTCAACCAAAAAGTTGCAAGACACACAAAGCAGCAAATAAAAATAGTATACTATTAAGATGCAAAGCAACCCACAGAATCACATTCAAATAAGAGAGATGTTAGAGCACTCAGACAGGGACCGTGAGATCCCTGAAGAAACTCCCTCCAGAAGAAATCGATAAACTGTAAGTCCAATATCTTTTAAAGAAATAGAATTTCTAATGAAAAACATTCCCAAAAAAGAAAATTCCTGTCCCCAGTGACTTCATGGCAAGTTCTATCAAATGTTGAAGAAAGAAAACGTAAAAGCTTTGTACAAACTCTTCCAAAATGTAAAAGAGATGGAAAAAATTCCCAATGCATTGAATAAAGCCAGCATTACTATGATACCAAAACCAGACAAGATGTTACAGGGAAAGCACAGACCAATATCCCTCTTGAACAAAGATGAAAAAAATCCTCAGCAAATCTGAGCAAACCAAGAATAGAACGAAACCTCTACAACCTGAACAGGGCTGTTACAAAAACAGCTACAACCAAAAACAGCTTATATCATATTTAATGGTAAGAAACTGAATGCCCCCCGCCCCCAAGATTGGGAGCAAGGCAAGGATATTTCCTCCTATCACTCCAATTCAACATAATGCTAGAAATCCTAGCCAGTGAAATATGGCAAGAAAAAGAAGATACATTGGAAAGGAAGAAACAGACTGGTCGAGAACCATATAAAGGGTCTGATATTTTACCCTCCTTACAAAATAACAAGTTAACCTGCCCCAGTTTTGTGGATGCTGACAGAGGACACAAGATTTCTGTGTCAGAGAAAAGGATTTTATTACAGCAATAGCAGTCACCAGAATATCAGCATTTTTTGTGCTGGTAACTCTAACCCCAATTTCCACAAGGCAACATGAAGAGGGCCAAATAATATCTGCAAATGGTCAGGGAATCCAAATGCCAACTAAAAGCCATAGGCAAATGAGTCAAAAATCCCAGTGGCATGGCTAAAGTGTGGAGAAAATTATTTAAAAAAAAATTAAACTCTCTATAAAATGTTCAGCCACTACCATTTGCCATAAATGCTGCCGGAGAAAATGTCAGTGTGGTCAGATCTGATTTCTCAAGAGAATTTGTAATCAGATTTTGTATATGAAATCAAGTGATTTTCCAAATACACTGATTTTTTTTTTTTTTTTGTGGAACAATACTCTCACAGTACTGATTCAGCCCAGGAGACATCGGTTTGCAACTCCTATAGAGTTTTAGCAAACCATGTTTACAAAGCAATAGCATGTACAATCTTTCATCCTTTTTCACTTTCTAGACTGAAAGGCATTTTTAGAATTGCAGAATGCCAAATGGCAATGATTTCTAGTTTTGTCTATCTGAAACTACAGTTGTTATCCAACATGTAAGAATGTAGAGCTCCAGCAGTAGATCCCATCATTTGTGGAGAAGCGACTATAATTCTGAAGTCATGATGGATCAGAGCGAATAGGGTGCTCTTCCCCTATAACGCCTTCTAGCCTCCTCTCACCCTCGCATTGAGACATGTGGGGACTTGTTTGTAGTCGCAGGTTTTGTGTTCTCTCTTGACTGTGGCTGCAGTGAGAAAGCACATCTGTGACGTGTTTGCCAGCATGTCAGGAGTAACAGGACTCTTGAAGCCATTTCAAATGTCATGCCAATCCTTGCGCATAACATCTTTAAAAGGACGGTTGCTTCAGAGATTTTAATATTTTTTTAAAAAATGAAATGCAATCCTTCTAGCCACTTAAAAGTGGAATTCTTTTTTCACTAAGCAAAGTTGAACTTTTTAAACTTCTTTTTACCAAACAAGCCTCTTTTTGGTGGTGAGCAAATAAATTAGCATGTGGGTCCTAAGTGCTCTTAAAATAGTTTTGCTATAGATCTGTCCACTGTTTATAATTCTTGAATAAAGCTGAAAGTAAAGAAAGTTTTTCTCTGAAGGTTTATGAGCATTTTTCCATGAAGCAGAAGTCAAACAGAAGATCAAAGAGATCTAACAAAATGCTTCAAACTTAGGATAGGGTTGGCTGAAGGCCGGTGAAAAGAAACCAATCTCTCCAGATAGTTTGGGAGATATGTCTTGTTATTTCAAAATAAAACAAAACTAAAACATGATAGCCTAACTATATCAAACTGACATTTCTGAACAATGTTGTTAAAAGTATCAGTCTTTGATATTTCACCATAGTATCAAAGATATTTTTAAAATGGTTAGACCACTCTTTTCCCAAGTGGCAAATTGTGAACAAACTCAGGTGAATTTCCTACCTTTCTATTCCTAACAGCCATTCTTCTCTGGGCTTCTATGAGTCTTTCTGTAAAGGGTAGACTTTTTCAGGTTCATAAAGGATTAATGTATATAGGCTGGAGTTGTGTTGAGCAGTATAATGCATTCGGTACTTTTTACATGCTAATTAATTGATGCTTTAGCCTTTCATCCACTACCAATTTAAGTGCTTACTAAACATTTACTTTAAAATAGAACAATAAGGCAAAAGAAATAAAATGAATATATTTGCTGGAAGAATGTGAATCTATCCAACCATGATTAAATCTACAATTAATCTGATTCTAAGCATCCATTGGAATTTACACATATAGCAACTAGCCTATTAAATTTAATTCTCTCTATTAACAACAGTGATTCTAAGTTTAATGACAATTATTTGAAATAATATACCCACAGATTATTCATAATATTTTAACAAGATTTTTAAACCAAGGAACATGAGTATGAATCCATCAAATGTCAATAAATCAATTACTACTTAATATAAAATGCTTGGATTGTTTAATCAAAGCATACCCAAGTGAGAAGAATGCTTTGAAAACATTTCAATGAAAAATAATTTGTATGTGTGCGTGGAAGGGGAAATCCATGTGTGAACTGCTAGTCCTATTTAAGCATTAAATTAAGGATACACAACTTTAAAATATAGTTGTTTTGTTTGAAAATATGCACTTGGTGAAGCACATTAAATTTTTTTTGATTAGGAGTTGATTTTAACCAGAATCCCACTTTAACATTATTAGTCAAGTGCTTTTAGTATTTCTGTGGCCAATTAAATATGTGCCAAAAATATTACATACTGTTTTATTCTGGGGATTCACAACCAGATTTTTACAAAACATTCCTTTCTCATTGAATATATGAAAAACGTTTTTTCAAGTTACGGTGCTCACCAAGTCATCATCCGTCAAACAAAACAAAGTCCTTAATCTAAATAATTCTGTTTCTGCCTGCTGGCATGGTTTGCTTCCTGTCAGATGGATTCTGGCTGCCATACATTTCTGGTGAGCATGAATGGCCGGTGCCATTCTCGCATGGCCTTCTCCTTCCAGCTATCCTCTTCCACATCACTGGGGCATTTATTGGGATCAGAAGTGTAGACTGGCAAGTTCGTGTGACTAAGAATCCCAACCTATAAAGCACATCAGTAGACACTTTGTAGCATGTGCCGTTTATTAGGGTTTCCATTAAAAGTATTATGTTTCCATACTTTACAACCATAAAAGAGTAAATAATTTCAAAGGATTGCTTGATAGGAGACTTCTGTTTTAAATGGAACTTGGAAATATCTGGGAAATCACTGGAATAAATGTACTTAATAGACCTGATGCTGTGAAGTTCTTTTTAACTGTTTTCTTAAGCACATAAAAAGATATACCATTTCCTCCAACATTTTTTGAAATAGGTTTTGGTTTGGGGTTTTTCTCAAATATTTGACTTCTAAATATTTCTTACAATGCTCCCATTGTTCTCTCTCTCTTTTTTCCCCCACTCCTCTCTCTCTCCCTCTCTCTCTCTCTCTCTCTCTCTCTCTCTCTCTCTCTCTCTCTCTCTCTCTCTCTCTCTCTCTCTCTCTGTTTCTCCCTCCCTCTGCTGACTTATTCACACCAGCAGATTCTGGCCCACTTCACTGCTCTAACCCTACAGGATAAATTAGAACTTAAAACCAGAATATAACATTACATGCCATTCAAGAAAACCTGCTGCACCACTTGATGAGTTGGAAAATGTATACTAAATGCCCCTATTGAGATTTTCCTTTTAGAGGAAACAAATTCCATCCATGGGACTAAGCAAATATGTCATCAATCTAGGCTGTATGTGAAGCCAATACTGCATTCATTGCATGGGAAAAAATTAGATAAGGTCAGCTTCAGGATAAAATTATTTTTTTTAAATATTGCTAATGTCAAACATTTGAAGAAAAGTTAAGCAATCTATAAAACATGAACATGTTATAATCCAATTGGAATCGTCCAGATTGGCTGTCTCTACGATCCTATTCTCCATGAAATTACATGAACTTCTGCTTGTTTCTGTCTGTGTAGACACAGAGTTAGAACACTTTCTTTTTTTCAGAGTCATTATTGAAAAGATGAAGTGAGACATTTCTGAGCACCAGCAACACTAGCCATCAGAGACGAACTGATGGGTAGATAACAGCTAGTGTGAAAATCAGTTCATTGTCTAATTGCACGAATTAGAGATCTCAAAAAGCTGAAGATTAACTTTTTTAAACTAAAAATGTTAAAACCTCAATAACAACCCTTGGAACCAAGAATATGAGTGCGCATTAGTAATTGATAATAGGGCATTAGTAATTGATAACAGCACCTGCCAGACTTGTGTGCCAGTCTCCAGGCTGACTTCTTGGCCTATTATCATGTCATTTAATTCTTAACAACTCCTCCTCATCTTCATTTTACAGATGAGGGAATTGAGGCTCAGAGAGGTTGAGTAACTTGCCCAAGCTCACAGTTAGTAGTGTAGCTACGATTTTAAACCAGGTCTGGCTGAGTCTAAAGCTTATGCTCATAACTGCCACGTCCAATATTTCTCCTCAGTAGGGCCAAGGAGAGATCCCAAAGCCTACCCTAGAGAGAGGCTTGATTCTTAGGAGAATGCAGTGACATTGAGAAGGAAGTCATTCAATGAATGCTCAGAGGGCTGAATGAAGCCTCCTCCTAGCAGAGTAGGTCTGGTGGGAAAGAAAGAATAAACGGGAGATGCAGGGACATCCTCTTGGGTTGAGTCACAAGACTTAATTACTTCACTCCATGAAGCGGGAGATGAATAAACGCTACAGGCCGCCTTCCAGCACTGAGCAAAGCTGACATAGCTGGGTGGTAGAAAACTGGTGGATTCATCAAGCTGGGCTGGTCAAGAAAAGAGAAATGAAGGCAGAGAGTGACAACCCAAGGCATGTCTTAAGGGGAAAGGGGATCAAGGCCTTTCCCTTCCCATCTAAGTCATGCAGCCTCACTGAATGAAGACACTGTTGGGGAGAGGCTGGGAAAGAGAGTGGGAGAAGAGGAATCCAGGGCAATTAATCACCTTGCCTGCCAAGAAGGTGTAGTTCAGGAACCAAAGGGGAAAACCGGGCCTGCTTTCCCAAAGCACTCAGTCTCCTGAAAGAAACAGCATAAATAGAGTCATATCTGCCAATTAAGGTTTCTAAATGTTTAAACTAGCCAGTAACGCCACACAGATGCAGAAACTACCACTTGCAGAAGTTAATGATTTGTATTGTAGTCACTCTGTGAGTTGGAGAGAGAGCCGATGTGAACCCCAATCTCTTGACTCCCAGAACTGCACATAAACCATGAGAAATACAAACCTTCTAGCCCTGAAATCTGCCCAACCCTTTGTCTACTGTGTGGCCCCCTGTCCACCTTCAACACGGCACTACACAGAAGGGATTTCTTTCCCCTAACACAACCCGTATCTCTTGGTGAGCTATATAACCAGGTCTCCGTGTTTTTTTCTCTTATCCTTTCATGCATTTGACAAATATTTATGGAGTGCTTCCTATGGGTCAGGCACCGTTCTAGATGCTGGGGACACAGTGGCAAACAAGACAAAGACCATTCTTTTGGAGTGCAGATTCTAGAAGGGGCAGACAGTGAACAACAAACAAAGAAATAAGAGATATTATGGGGATGTAAAGTGCAGCATAGGGAATATAGTCTTCCTGTTCCTTGTGTTTGAAATGCTCCCCTGCCCAGATATCCACATGGTGCTCTTCCTCTCCTCCTTCAGTGCTTTGCTGAAATGTCCCTTCACAGTGATACCCGCTCTGACAATCTCTATTGAAAATTATGACACATCCCCTCCCCCATGGCTCATGGCATCTCTCTGCTTTATGTTTCTTCACAGCACTCTATTACCTGCCAATATAATAGATAACCAACATACTTATTTAATGTATTTTCTGCCTCTTCCCACTGTTATGTAAGCTTCATGAGGGCAAGGATGGTTGGCTGTTTTGTATGCTGCCAAATGGGGATAGAATGGGGAGTGTATGGGTGTGTTTGTGTGTGAATAAGAGAAAAGAGGAAGGAAAGAAAAAGAGAGAGAGAGAGAGAGAGAGAGAGAGAGAGAGAGAGATTATTAGTCAGATCAAGATTTTGCCCACTGGGGAAAGTTCTATTGAGTTCATTAACAAAGTTCCCTAGATGTCAACTTACAAATGCAAATAAAATGAAATAATAAAATAAATAAAATATAAAGAGTTCAAAATGTAATGAAGAAGTACTCTTGTCAAGCACCTGGCAGAGGGCCTGTTACAAAGCAGATATTCAATAATTACTTGTTGGCTCCAATAATCATTGCCACCACAACCATAATCTAGTGACTCCTCAACCACTATGGTCCGATTATGGAAAAGTTTTTCATCATCTGAAAACTTCACAGGTCAGGCAGAGCAGAGTGCTGAAGTGCCTAGAAAAATGCATGGCTTGGAGATCATGCTCAGTAAATATTTATGGTATTAATGAAATGAGTTTTCACATAGTGGAAAATCTAAAATTCTTCTGTATAGAAGGTATCTTAAGATTTCTTAAGACGGTATCTTAAGGTATCTTAAGATTTATTTCAGTAAATGAGCTTTTTTTATTCCACTTGTCTTGCAGTATAATGTTCAAATCGGTCACATACCAACACATTCTATTTTCACCTTAGAAACTAAGAAAATTCAGAATTTCTTACATGGTCGGATGGGAAAACATTGCCACAAAATATAGTAATAGCATTCCACAATACACATTTCACATTCTATATAAGACACACAAAGTATGTCTACCAAAACCTTGTTCTAAAACTTTTTAAGTAAACTATTCTTTTGAGATTTTAAATTTTAATTTAATTGTTTTGCTTTTTCCAAGTTCTATTGAGTCAACAATTTTTTAATACAATAGAGGTTACTGAGTTAAACAAACAAAAGATTAAGAAAGAGCCTGTGCAAAACAAGAACTTTATGTGCAAGTTATCATCCCTTAATTAATCCTGAGGATTGGGGAAGTTTTTCTTTGTTTGTTGGCTTATTTTTTGATGTGGTTGTTTTATGTAAGTGATTTTTTTTTAATTGAAATAATTTACATATAACATTGTATTAATTTTAGGTGCACAAGATAATGATTTGATACGTGGATATATTGCGAAATGACCACCACAATACAGTTAGTTACCAGTCATCGCCACAAATAGTTACAAATTATTTTTGTGCCTGTCATGAGAACTTTTAAGATCTACTCTCTTAGCAACTTTCAAATGTAAAATACACTATTGTTAACTATAGTAATTATGCTATACATTAAATCCCCAGGATTTATGTATTTTGGAACTGGAAGTTTGTACATTTTGACTCCCTCCACCCATTTTGCCCACCTGTATCCTCCCACCTCTGGCAACCACCAATCAATTCTCTGTATCTAAGAGTTTGGGGGTTTTTTTATTATTATTTTTTCAGATTCCACATATAAGTGATATCATACAGTATTTGTCTTTTTCTGGCTGACTTATTTCACTTAGCATAATGAAATGTCATCCATTGATAACATGGACCAATGTCCATCCATGTTGTCATAAATGGCAGGATTTCCTTTTTTATGGCTGAATGCTTGAATTCCATTGTATATTCGTACCACATTTTCTTTGCTCATTCATCCATTGATGGACACTTTGGTTGTTCCGATGCCTTGGTTATTGTAAATAATGCTGCAATGGACATGAGAGTGCAGATATCTTTTCTGTGTTAGTGCTTACATTTTCTTCAGATAAAAGCCTAGAAGTGAAATTGCTGGATCAGATGGTAGTTGCATTTTAATTTTTTGAGAAGCCTTCATCCTGTTTTCTATAGTGGCTGCACCAATTTACATTCCCACCAACAGTGCACAAAGGTTCCCTTCTCTCCACGTCTTCGCCAACACTTGTTATTTCTTGTCTTTTTGATAGTAGTCATTCTAACAGATGTGAGATGATATCTCACGTGATTTTCTTAGAGTAGAGAGTTTAATATTGAAATTGGTTGTGTTGCGTACATCATACTCAGTTTTCAGATAATCGCTTGTCTGTTGGTTTAGGAGCTTTTATTCTCTTCACACCCATTCCCCAACCCCACCCACTGCTGGCCTCTGAATATGCTCATGAACATCTCCACCAAAGAGTAAATACAACCAGTCAACCTAAGTCCAGGTAGGCAAAATTATATGGGGTTGACAGTCAAAACTATTGACCAGAAATATACTCTGATATTTCTCTGGGGATTCCCATGAACCTGGGGCTCTAACTCACTGAGCAGAATAAGAGTAATATGGTCGGTTATATACATCTCTGCAGAGGGTTGAGTAGATTCTCAGTAAATCTAATAGAATTTATATCACTAAATCCTTAATATGTTGAATATAGCAATTTCATATTTTTTACTTTGAGAGACTGTAGGTGTAGATTTTAATGTGTTTCCTGATTTGTTTGTTGTTTAAGCAACATCAATAAACTGGTTTTATCAATTTGGTATTTGTTTCAATTTTTATTTGCCAAGAAATATTTATTCAGTGGTGTGTTAGTGTTAAAAAGAACACCAAAAATACAAACTAAAAATAAACACTTGTCCTTTAGACACTGGTTTGAAGTAACAGAAAAAGGCAACTTCTACATCTAGAATGTAGAAAAATAAAAATAAATAAAAAAGAACAGAAAGAGGTGAGTGTGACCTGAGACCATTTGCGGGCATTTGGGAACCTTTACATTTCATGCCAGAGAAATGGTGGTAGTTAAAATATTGGCCTGTCTTTGAAGACCAAAAAACCGTATGAATAGAGGAGGCACCTTTTATATGTGTGAGAGTTCATTTTGGAATTTTTTTTACATCCTTCTGATAATCGTTTAGAAAGAGATCAAAGTTGAAACTGTAAGTAAATAATCAAATTAAGCTGGTGGTTTATTAACTATCTCATCCAAATTACCCTCCCAAAAAAACTTTTAACAGTTAAAAAACAAAAAGGAAAAAGATACAATATACAATGGGATTATAAGAATCTCCAGACCCCCATTTCTGCAACTAGTTCTCCAAATATTCATAAATCTAAGTAACTTCCTAGCAGGACATCTCCCAAACAAAGTGTGGCTGAACACAGAAAGCTGAAATACATAAAAAACAGGCTTTGGGTATATACTTTGTCTGGAATTTATTAGGAAGCAGAAATGCCACCAAAATGGAAATTACACACAGGGAAGAAAAAAAAAAGCCCACCATGCTTTTATCCAGATAGGTTGAAAGTGATGTAATAAAGGCACCATAATTTATGTACATAAATGTGTGGGCAATTCATTCAGAGAGTGACAAATGCAGAATTCCAGTGGAAAAAAAATAGTGGACATCAAAGAAATTTGACCAGCTGCCAACAACCATTAATCTCTTCATGACCTTTTTAATATATCGCTGCCAAATACAGCTTGTCGTTTTATTTCATCCTCAAAGCAATACATTCTTATTTATGAAGTTATGAGAGAATATAACATTATACTTTGTTTGACATACATCCACAGAGTGTACGACAACCTTGAGAAGATTTCATTCTTAAAAACGAGACTTTGATAAATCAACAGCCACACACCTCAAGGATAATGGTTTAAGTCTGACCAGAGTCCTCAACTTAACGTGACTGTGATCTTCATTCATCTTGCCGTGGTCAGCAAACCACATCACAGAACCCACTGTACGTGATACATCACCAAGAGCCAGCTCGCTAATCAGGAGAGACTTCAAGCAAAGATAGCATTGAATTGTTTCAGATGTGGAGGCATGAGAAAACCCTTCCGAATGAAGATAGAATACGTTAAATATCACACTAAAAGAAAACAGTTGTGTAGTCGTCTACAAAACCTGGGAGGTGTTGTCCGCGGTTACCGCAGAATTACAGCATTCCATGTGCTAACATTGTTAAGTGATAAACCTTTTTAATGATGTGGCTTTACCAGAAGCCTCTTAGCGCTCTTCAAATTCATAGCTTGATAGGTTTTCATGGAGAACTTCCCTTCAAGATATTTCCTTCGTTGGGTTTCTATGATTCTACATCTCACACACCTTGGCAATAAAATGCAATGTGTTCTTTATTACTTCTTCTGAAAGGAATAACCAATATTTACCACCTTGAAACATCACTTCAACCAAGTCTAGCAAAAATATTTCTACTTATCTGAACGTGCAGTGAAGAGGCCTCGAAAATCATAAATTAAATTTCACTCCAGTAATGGGAATACTATACTGTTGTCCCTCCCACTGCAACCTCAATAAATACTTCGAATGAGGAGTGTGTGTGAAAGAGAAAACAGAGAGAGACAGACAGAGACACAGAGACAGAGGCAGTAGATCAACAGTCAGATCGAGATTTTGCCCCCTGGGGCAGGTTCTCCAGAATTCTTTGGCCAAGTTCCCGAGTGGTCAACTGATAAATAAAATAAAATAACAAAAAATATTTTAAAGAGTTCAGAATGCAATGAAGTGACACTACTGCTTAGCACCTGGCAGAGGGCCTGTCACAGAGTAGGGATGTTCAATGAGTATTTTATGAACTGATTGGTCGCTGTTACCATAACCAACATCTCCTTAATCTAGGGACAACCCTCTCCCCTCAACTCCTCTCATCTGACTATGGAAAAGGTTTTCACCATCTGGAAACTCCACAGGTCAAGCAGAGCAGGGTCTTATGTGCTGACATAGGCCTGCTCATAGCAACTCATAGCTGGCCTTGAAAAATGAGTTCCCCCATCTTCTGCAAAATGGTCTAAAGATGATATTTCTTAATACCTTGTAAGAAGGTTGTGAAGACAATTAATGGGCTCTATTGTCCCCTTGTTTTTCCATCTGAAGATTGGCCAGAGCCAGAGTACATAACCTGATCCCGAGCCTCCTAAAACACACTAATATTGAGTCTGTAGAGAAAAGATGCGGCATCAGAATTTATGGTCATCCTTCCAGGTTCGTCTGTAATCAACCTGTTCAGCGTTCACTTTGTAGGTCTGCATTTTCCAGGAGGGAAAAGGAAAATGAAGCTCACAAACCCACCATCGTTTAGCAATTACTCAGGGCGAGTCCCTGCTCCCTTCCTCTAGGTTCGTGGCTATTTCTGACAGTTCCCAAAGTCAAACCAGCCAGTGTCATCACTGTGGAAATACGAATCACAACTGGCACTTAGAGAACACCCAGCTGGGGGTGTATATTAGCAAGCACAAGGGAGTGGAAAAGGAAGACGGACACCCAGGATGTGCCAAAAGAAGGGAATTCACACTGTGGGGTCAAAACGGAGGCAACTGAGGCACAGAGAGAATGATGATCTTCTCCAGGAAGCACACTCTCACAGAGCACAGAACCCCTCAGATTTTGACAAAACTGGATATTTCTAGCCATCTGGGAACACTGGGAGGATCCCAGAAGGGAGGCGAATAATTTAAATAAGACAATTTTTAAGAGGTTTCAGCAGCCTGAGCTATCCAAAGTTCGGAGTCAAAAGTCACACCCCTAGCCTTAGTGCACCCAGACCCACAAAGACCCCCACCCAGCTCTGACATTCTGTCTCTGCCTCTAATTCAGCCTTTGGAGAGCCAGCTCCGCTCGTCGGCCATCCCAAAGCTAATTCATGTCAGTGTGTTGGTGTTCAGTGGGTTTTAGTTCCATTTTTAAATTACATATTTATTTGAACTCCTTTTATGCTCACCACCCAGAATTTACTTACTCAGTAATTTCTTAAGGTCCCCGGTTTACCAACCATTGAATTCACATGGTTCAATGACTGAGTAATTCTTAAAATCTCATTACTGGAGTGCAACATTTACCGAAAGTTAAACCTACAAAGAAAGAAAGAAAACACACGATGTGCTGGTAATAAACTACTATTGAAACAGAATCATAAAGTTAGATGTTAAACAATAGGGTATTGTAAACGATACCTTCCCAAAAAGGTACGACCACAGCTAAGGAAAACACATGATAACAATAAATATAACTTCCACAACGCCACAGTCCTTTCACCACTTGCTCCATGTGGGGATGATAAACCATAGTTCTGCTCTGCATTTGTTGTTAAAAAAGAAATTCTTCCTCACAAATAATAAATTTATAGCAAGAGACTGTCTTTGTGACTTCAGCATCCATTTCTTTAACTTACTGTTTTTATGGACATACATTCTATTAGCCTATTCGTGGAAAGTTCGATAGGGCAGGCTGGGATCGGTGGAAATTGGTAAATGTCTTAAAGTTTTAAGAGGGAAACATACAATTCACTGTAGAATCTTTTCGGCGCTCCACAATATTCCCAGCCACTTCAACCCAGTATATGAATTACTACCACTTCAGTCCGCGCTGGGTGAGGCAATGGTCCACATTCATTCATTATATTTGGGTAAAGAAAGGTCAATTGAAAAAAACAACATGGCATACATGAATGTGTATATCATGTCAGTTAGCAGTATATGTTATTTCAGAATACCATACCCTTATTTACATTTTAGAAACTGTTTCATTCTTAAAACTATTTCAATGTTAAAATAGATTCATTCTTCCAATGTTTGAGTACAAATAGGGCCCATATGATACCAGAGATACTCCATGTATATAGTTTATTTTACTTAAGCAAACATTTCAGTGATTTTTATAAATCAACAGTGCCCAGGCAATTAAATATTTCCTTTCAAAAGAAAAGAATGTATAACGAAGCCAAATTATCTGAAAAATACCAGCATTGATCTCACTGTCTATATTTCAATAGTACGTTAATGGCTCAGAACTTACTCCAAAGTATTATCCTCTTCCTTTTGTTCCTCAGCACAGAGACCACCTAAACCGCTGCTACTCAAAGGATAGTAAATGG